>NW_024104379.1:600000-1072290 GCF_003945595.2 Pipra filicauda | reverse complement strand
ATCCAGAGACCCTGCTTTCCAGGAAGCAGCTAAACACCTGGCTGTTGCTGAGAGGGAAGTAGTGGACAAATTCCCCCTTTGCTTTGCTTGTGTGTACACCTTTGCTTCACTTACTAAATTATTTTTATCTTGATCCACAAGTCTTCTCACCTCCTTCCTATTTTCTCTCTGTCCCACAGGAGACAGGAGTGAGTGGCTGTATGAGTGCTTGGCTGCTGGCCAGAGTCCAGCCACAACACCATGCAAATGCCAGGCTTCCACAGTGACCAGCAACATGTTGGTAAAAGGCCACTGCCCATGGCTGTTGACTGCAGTAAACTGTCACAAATGCAAACTGGTGGAGCCATCCCTTGACCTCCCTCTGCATTATAACACCAAAGAAGATTTTTCTTTCACATTTATGTGTCCTGCCAGGTACATGAGTCCATGACTAATGAGCACAGGGAGCAGTTCAAGCTTCTAGAATTATCTAAAAGAAGTTTTTTGCTTCCACTAAACCAATTGTCCACTGATGGGTACAACCTGATTTTGGTGGTGCAAACCATCTACCCTAGATATTTCTCATGTTTAACTGACATCTACCATGTTAAGTGCTTTTAGTCACTGCTGCCCAGGTTTCACAGCTATTTGCTGTGAATCTGTCAATGTAGAACATGTGACAATTCTTTTTGTGGGTCTGTAGACTGAAATGTTTGAAAATTGTTCTACTATGCTGATGGTCTTGATTTATGGTCCCAAGAGAGTCAAATAATCAGCAAAATTCAAATGCAACGATTCTTCTCTCTCCAAACTGACAGCCCTCACCCTCAAGTTTAAGCATGGAAATAAACAAAAAAATGCCACACTGAAGGCCTAGGAAAGGAGCATTTGCCTTGTAATATCAAAGCTGGAATTTAGTGACTTGATTGTATGCTTCTGTACCTTTTCAGTTTTGAGTATGTAGTAAAGCCATTTCCTTGGAGGCGCCAAGAGGTGAGTACATGGGACACTGAATTATTCTGTATATGATCATGAATCCCTCTCTTAGGGACATTATCTTTCCTGGCCTTTTTGTTCAGCTGCAAATCCCTCAGGTTTCCTGCACAAATTGCTTTGACTAAACGAAAAAACTATGTTTGTAAGTATCTGTGAAAATTTGAGAAAAACTACACCACAGTAGTCCCAAGCATAATTTTCCTTGGTCTCCTGATGTCCCTCAATTTTTCTGGGGCCATTCTGGTTGTTTTTTAACTATGGGGGTGGATCACCAGTCTTCAATGCTGTGTAAAAACACACCTTCCCTGTGGTCAGAGTCCAAGAGAAGCTCTTGTCATTCTAGAGGCATTTCAGTCTCCTAAGCATGAAAGGAGTGCATGAAGCCTTCCTAGGCTATAGGCCTCAAAGTTCTATTCCCAGGAGAGGCCATCAATGTTTTCAGAACTGTTATCTTGGTGCACACAGACCTAAACACTTTGCTTTCTTATTTTCAAAAACCTTAGTTGTATTTCTTTTTTTTTTTTTAATCTAAGGAGAGCTTGTTATTCTCCTGTTCACCTGAGAACAACCTGTCAAGATTAAGACTACCTCCTCTTCTGGTATCTAGCACATCGTATCACCATATGAATGTGTATACCTCCATGAATTTGCCTCTGGCTGCCTGCCTGCCTTTGATGTGTTTAGCACTGCAAACTGTTTCGTGGGAAAGACTAGTGTTTGTTTCAAACTGCCTGGCACCAACTTCGTAGGGCCAGGCTCCAGCTGGCTCTTGCAGTTACCTCCATTCCACGTTTTGGAATGTGAGAGCATCTGACACACACTAATTACATCTAAGACAAATAGCCAGAGGCAGTGCTTTCTTACATGGTCCTTGCAGAGCAGACATAATAGGTTATCAAGTGACAGTCTCTCTAGGAATTTTCCAAGAGGGCTTTACTTATTACTATGATGACATTCATGCCACTTGAGCACGGGGCTCTTCATTCACTTCAAATCTCCATCTATAATGCTGTTTGGTGATAGATAGGTGAAACTACAAGACGATAAAAGGGAAGACTTTCTCCTACAACTCTCTTTCTAAAATGTGTCAATCCAAATAAGTAATACAGAAACATTGATACTTTGGGCCTTGCTCCAGTACTGTAAATGTTTTGGGTAGGATTTGTCTTCAGTGACTCCTAGCTGGATCATTTCCTATTTTGCATATTTTCCAGACCATATCAAGGCATTTCAAACAATATGGCACAGGGTGTCATGGGGTTTCTCATAGGAGAACCAGGGAGACATTTAGGAAAAGCTTTGGACAATATATCTCAAATGCAGAATTGTGACAAAGCTAATAGTTAGACAGGTAAAATTATGCTCAGAACTTCTCCTTGTAAGAATCCATTCTGTAGGAGACCAAAAATGTTTTAAATTCAAAGAAGCCAGATTTTGTTAGACTATTAATTAAAACAGTTATGTTGTTAACTCAGTGACTAGGAAAAACAGCCTGGAAACAATGCTTATATACAGCTGTCTCCCTGATCACTGTTGTTTTGCAGGTAGGCAGTTGCTTTAATGCTTTGTTTCAATCTGCACAGTAAATTTTGGTTTTACAGCTGATTCTGCAGTATTTTCTGATCCCTGCAAAGTGTCTCCTTCCATCACATCTAAGGCCTGGCTGTGGGTCTTTCCCGTGTTCCTCTCAGCTGTTTCACTGTCTCTCCATGAACTCTTTCCTATGACCCTTATTTTCTCTGTAAGCCACATGCTCCAGACTAGAACATCTCCTCCTCAAGAGCTGATGCCTCTCCTCTCAGAAGGCTCCACCTAACTTACATTCCCATTTTTTAGAGGGCATAAAATGGAAGCACCAGACAAACAGTACAGAATACTGTCACTATTCTTGGATGGGTGTCTTTTTCAGTAGTACTTTTTTTGTGGTTTTTTTAGGGTTTGGTTTTTCTAATTATTATTATTTTATTTAACTCTATCCTAGTGCTCTTATTTTGCCAATTAACTGACAATAATTAAGAAAATCGCAAATATTGATAAAGGCCGTATTCCAAAGCCATATTCAAGGACCCATTTATCACTTCAGGTTGAACATATTAACCAGCATGAGCCCATGCAGAGAGTGGCATCTTCTAAGTATCGTGATTGTGCATGATACTTAGACATGACAGATCTGAGCAGCAGAGTTTTTCCTGCCAAGTAACAAAAATCTTCGGTGGAATGTGCATTCACAGCCTGGAAAGCCAGCCATATCCTGGGCTGCATCAAAAGAAGTGTGGGTAGCAGGTTGAGGGAGATGCTTCTGGCCCTCTTCTCTGATTTGATGAAATCCCACCTGGAGTGCTGCATCCTGCTCTGGGATCCTCAGCACAAGAAAGACATGATCCTATTGGAATGGATCCAGAGGAGGGCCAAGAAGATAATTAGAGGAATGGAGAACCTCCCCTATGAGGAAAGGCTGTGAGCTGGGGTTGTTCAGCCTGGAAAAGTGAATGCTCTAGGGAGACTGTGTTGCAACCTCCCAATACTTGAAGGGAGCCTATCAGAAAGATGGGGATGAACATTTTAGGAAGTCTGCTGTGATAGAACAAGGGGTAATGGTTTTAAAATGAAGGAGAGTTGATTTAGATTACATGTAAGAAAGACTTTTTTTTAAAATGCGGGTGGCAAAACACTGGAATGGGTTACCTACAGAGATGGTGGATGCACCATCCCTGGAAACACTCAAGGTCAAGTTAGGCAGGGCTCTGAGCAACCTCATATAGTTGAAGATACTCTGACTCGTTGTAGGGGGGTTGGACCAGTTGGCCTTTAAAAGGTCTCTTCCAACTCAAACCATCTGTGATTCCCTGAATCCCTGTATCTTTTGGGTTTTTTTTAATTCTTAAGAATATTTGAAGTTTGTTTCTTGAGAGATATCCACAAAGTTTGGACCATTATGTAAAACATCTCCTTAGGACAAGAGGAGAAGACTGCTGTAAGACTCTTGCAGATGCCCATTTCTGTCTTTAAACTTGTCCTTCAGCAAAGGCATTTTTTTTAGATTTCTATTATTTTATTTCCAACCCTTGTTGTAGGATCCTTCCCCAAATAAATCTTTGTAGTCCAAGGCTTGTGCTCCTACTCCGCTCTCTTGAGAGTGTGTTTCCTAGTAACCAACATCCCTGTACTGAGAGTTCTTGCACATTTTTCGCTGTAACTTGAGAAGGGGAAAAAAAATCAGTTTTATTCAATAAATAGATTCTGACAGCAAAAGTGACCTAGGCATCAAATAAGTGAGCTAGGAAAAAGTGTGCATACTAGTTCTATAAAACCAAAACAAGGAGGGTGACACGGGGGTAGTTTGTTGACAAAAACCAAAAGAAATGTTAATTATTTGGAGGGAAATATAATGCCATAGTTTTCAAAAAGGACAAGATATGGGGACTCTGGCTTACAACTGGAAGTGTGTCACAGTATTAGTAGAAACATATTTTTAAAGGCAATTTTGAAGGGGTTAGAGAAATGTACATCAGAGTCAGAAGAAAACATTTTCCCAAGGTCTGAGAGTTGTTAAGATGGACATTTGAACTGCTTTCTTTTTTTTCTCCACTCCCTCAATATTTCTGTAAGACAAAAAAAGGAACATTTCAAAAGCAATTTTATATTTGAGATAAGACATTGCCTTTGCTTTTTCATCTCCTGTGGATTGTCCCTGTTTTGAAAAAGTAGATAGATGTCCTGCTAAGAATAATAGATCTAATATAATAATAATAATAATTATTATTATTATTATTATTATAGAATAAGAATAATAGATGCTAAGAATAATAAGAATAATAGACCCTATCCCTCCAGGTTGAAACAGAAGGCATCTGGGTCTAGGTTTTCATGTTGGGAGAAGATCTAGGACATTCATGTAAGAATATTAGAGAGAATCAGAGAATCACAGAATATGCTGAGTTGGAAGCTAGGATCATCAAGTCCAGCTCCTCTTCCTGCACAGGACCATTCCCAAGAGTCACACCACGTGCCTGAGAGCATCACTCAAACACCTCTTGAACTCTCTCAGCCTTGGTGTTGTGACCACTTCCCTGGGGACCCTGTTCCAGTGCCCAACCACCCTCTGGGTGAAGAACCTTTTTCTAATATCCAACCTAAACCTCCCCTGACACAATTTCAGGCCAGTCCCTCAGGTCCTGTCACTGGTCACCACAGAGAAGAGATCAGTGCCTGCCCCTCATGAGGAAGTTGTAGCCTGTGCTGAGGTCTCCCCTCAGTCTCCTCCAGGATGAACAGACCAAGTGCTCTCAGCCACTCCTCATACAGCTTCCTCTCAAGGCCCTTCACCATGTTCATTGCCCTCCTCTGGATGCTATTTAAGAGCTTAATATCTTTCTTATATTGCAGTGCCCAAAACTACACACAATATTCAAGATGAGGCCACACCAGTTCAGAGTAGAGTGGGACAATCCCCTCCCTTGACCAGCTGATGATGCTTTGCCTGATGCCCCCAGGACACAGTTGGCCCTCCTGGCTGCCAGGGCACTGCTGACTCATATTCAACTTGCCATGGACCAGGACCCCCAGGCCCTTTTCTGTGGCACTGCTTTCCAACATCTCATTCCCCAGTCTGTGCATACATCCAGGGTTGCCTCATCCCAGTTGCAGATTCTGGCACTTTCCCTTGCTGGTGATTGCCCAGTCGTCTAATTTGTTGAGGTCTCTCTGCAGGGCCTCCCTGCGTTCAAAGAAGTCAACAGCTCCTCCCAGTTCTGTGTTTTCTGCAAGCTTGCTCGGTATCCCTTTCCAGTCCCGCATCCTAAGTCATTTATGAAGATGTTGAAGAGCACAGAGCCCAAGATGGAACCCTGTGGAACCCCACCAGTGACAGGTCACCAGTCTGATGTTACCCCATTCACCGTTACCCTCTGTGCTTGACCCGTGAGCCAATTGCTCACCCACCACATGATGTATTTATCCAGCTGCGTGCTGGACACTTTGTCCAGAAGATCCTGTGAAAACCAGTATCAAAACTTTACAGAAATACAAAAACATTACATCAACTGGCTTCCCTTGATCAACAGGGTGGATTATCTTGTCATAGAAGGAAGTCAGGTTTGATAAGCAGGACTTTCCTCTCATGAAGCCATGCTTACTGCAACCAGTGACTGCATTGCCTTTCAGATGTTTTTTCAATACTTGTAGTTTCCAGGGTCCTCCCTCTTGCCCTTCTTGAAAATCGGGACAACGTTCACCAGCTTCCGGTCAGCTGGGGCCTCTCCGGATTCCCAAGACTGCTCAAAAATCAAAAGAGGTTTTGACCACTAAATTTACTCCGGTTTGAGAGACTGACCACATGATTTTTAGGTACCCCAAATCACTAACTATGCAATCCACCAGAGTTAATTTCTTCCTAGTAGCTGGCACAGTTCTGTGATTTGGATTTAGGATGAGAATAATGCTAACACACTGATATTTTAGTTGTTGCTAAGCAGTGTTTACACTAAGTCAAGGACTTTTCAGCTTCTCACTCCACTCCACCAGTGAGTAGGCTGGGGGGCACAAGAAACTAGGAGGAGATACAGCTGGGACAGCTGACCCAAACTGGCCAAAAAGATATTCCATACCATATGATATCATGCTTAGTATATAAATGGCCAGGGACTGCTGCTCAGGAACAGGCTCAGCATAGGTTAGCAGGTGGGAAGCAACTGCATTGTGCATCACTCTTGTACATTCTAATAATTCTTTTAATTAGCATCTTCTTCATCATCATCATCACTTCCTTTTCTCACCTATTATTCTGCCTTTATTTCGATCCACAAATTTTACTTCTTTTGTGTCCCACATCCCACAGGTGGAGTGGAGAGTTAACAAGTGGCTGTGTGGTGTTTAGCCGCCTGATGGGTTAAAACAACACAGAAAAAGCCACTGAAGTGTAGGTTTTGAAAAGAGAACATCTCCACTGTTTTTACCATATCTGCTGGAATGGGATTGTAGGCACAATTTGAATCCTTACATCTATTGCTACTTACAAACTCTGATAATAGCAATGATATTGTTGTTTATAATTCCTTTGAGAGTCTATTTTAAATGTGGACCAATATGTTTTGTCATAAAAGTTATTTTTGAAAACATATTTTCCCTCTAAAATGGAAGTGTGTCTTTCTGCAACAAATGTACTTTTCAGTTCTTCAAATCAATTGTTCTTTATTATTGCTTGCACAAATGTTAAAACCACGGTCTAAATGTGAGCAGTAAATCTTGTACTCAGTTCTCTTAACTTTGGGATTGTTTTCTAGTTATAAGGAATGGCCACTTGGGAGGAGGAGAAGTTTAACTTAATCTACCTTTGGATAACACTCTACTGCCACATGTAATAGAGATGGATCACAAAAAAACCTCTGAGTTCTTTATACAGACAAAAAAATAGTTTGCATGGGATTCTTAGTCTGTTTTGTATTATGTTCCCATTTTGCAGATGAATTATTGCTTTCGTTGCAGTGGGTCCTAGTAATTTTCGCCAGAGGGTGTCTCTGTCATAGCAGGTGCTATATTAAACAGATATCTTTTTTTGTTTGTGTGTTTAAATGAACTCTCCGAAGGCTTAGACTTAATTCCAACTTGAAGAGAAGCCTCTTCAGTCTACTTACCCTCTTCAGCAAGGTTTCAGTAAGGTAGGACCAGACCTGCCTTGTAATCTAACACACTCATCTTCAACCAAACCAGCATGCCCTGGGCTTTCCGTTCCAGTTGGCAATATGCAAAATGCAGGGCTATTGCAAGTTCCACGTGCTCCCTCCAGGGTTCCCAAATGCTTATGCTGTAAGCACTTCACCTAGATTGACGTGCCAGTTTCTTTGTCACAATGAGTTTAGGTCCATGAGGAGATGAACCACAGCAACTATCCTTGCTTGCTTTTTGTAAAGTTTGTTACAATGCTTCCAGAAAGCTTATGCACAAAACTGATTCCAATAGGTTTGGAAAAGAGCAACGCTGGAGCTGAAAGCAAAGGCTAATGGCAAATGACAACATATTGATTTAAATAGTATGGCTGTGTAGGGCTCTCACATGACTTCGACTTCCAGCAAGTATGAGAAGGGGAGAGACTATCTCAATTTAGGATGGCATACTCAGGAAATATGCACCAATCTTTTTAACACAAACTCATAATGTCAGAAAATACCCGTGCAAACACTGGGCAACACAAATGGAAAGGCTGTGTCACAGGACAGAACTAACAGTCCCCTGTGAGGTGCTGCTGAGAGTATAATGAGTATACTGACTCCTGTTCTGGACATCTTATGAGGTGGATTCAAAATCTGTTTCCATGGGGATGCTCTGGGACTTTCTTATTACGTGAGTTAATCAAAATTATGTAATGGTATGAATTATAAAGCAGATTAATTTCATCTGTCTTCAAACTCTCCTCCACTTAAAAAATAACATGCCAAAGGCCTGAGAGATATGACAACCATCTACTAGCTTATTGTGAATACTGTTTTTACAACTCTCTGCATAATGGAGCTCTAACCCGTAGCTGGTGCTGCTACCTTATGTAAACAAGCAAAAAAAATTGTTTACTCCATTAAGTACTAGCATAAGAGGAATTATCTACCACATTCAAGAAGGGTATGATTAGATGAAGGGCTGGATGATTCCCAAAATGTCCTAATATAATGATAAAGAACAGTTCCCTTATCAGCGAGCTTGATTACTCGCCCCCCTCCCTGAGAAATGTGGAAGCAAATGTTGGAGATGATTCCTGGGAATTTCCAGGAGGTTTTAGAAGTAGGATAAATGGGCAAGTAGAAGACCATAGAGTACATAAACAGGCTTTGGCAGCTCTCAAATCTTTAGGGTCCTTCAAAGGATAGTGCTTCCTCTAGAGTCACAGATATGACTACTCCTCCTGACAGTGTATCCCTGCGCTGAATAGTTCTAAAGAGGCCATTTTTCCTGCTCGCATGTGCCAGACCCTATGGATTCACCCAACTCAAGGGGCCTATATGGAGTCCTAGAAAGCAGAAACCAGGGAAACTCTTCTGCTTCCCAGGCACCTTCAGTAGGATGCTTGGGTGTATTAGCAGGTAACAAAATGCTTTCTACTCAAGGCTCAGAGCGGATGGAAAGCTGTGTCTAGGTGGCCTGAACAATCTGCTTTGTTCTGCAGCCAGTTCTGCATGCAAAGAGCTGTCATGCTTGGGCACAGCCACTGCCATCTGCTGCTGGGTGTGTATGTCCCATTTGCTGGTCTGGTGATCACTGATCACTGATCAGAAAACTTGGCCAGAGCATCTACTCGGGGGAGAAGGCCAAAAATGTTACACAGGCAGCCTACACATACCTGTGCTTGGGGACAGCACTGTGAGACTGGCTAAGAGGTCAAAGCATGAGACTAGGCAGGGCTCCAGGTTATCATTTTATTTCTTTTTTTTCTGTATTTCTAAAGGTTGGTGCTTAATGATTGTCACAGCATGATATGTTACAGATATGTGGAATGCTGTTGGGTAAAAGGCAAGGGGGAGAAGCAGAAGATTGTCTTGGATTTTGACATCAGAAGCAATATTTTTAACACTTTGCAATTCACTCAATTATACTCTCTGACCTTTTGATCCACCCACTGATCACAGAGACTCTTTTCAAGGGGCTGCAAAATACACTAGCAGATCCACTCGGTCACCTGGAATCATAGTTGCCAACGCATAGAGCAATGTGCTAAGCTCTGTGTATCACTGCAGGAGAAGAATAAAAGAGAAAAGGATGATGTGAGGATGTCAGTCTCCTGCTGTCATATATTCTTCCGCTGCACAGGTGGAGCACAGGAGCTCAGACAGCTTAGTGTGAGATGTCTAATCCCCCTTTGTACATCAAACAATTAACATCCCAAAGAGATGGCACACATCATTCCAGTCCGCTTCTAAAAACATCAGCCTCGTAACTTCACTGTGCCTCAGTTTGTCCAGCTGAGAAGGGGCTGGTGATATGTCCATGATGAAGTTTGATATATTCATTTTTTAAGTGCTTAGAGAGCTGCAGAAGAAAGTTCTTTTATTCTGTGAAGGCTCTGAATGATAGAATTACAGAGAATGTTATTTGATCTCCTAATCTCCTACTTAACTATAAAATTTCTCCTTGCAATTCCTACAGCAATTCCATAGCTGCTTGATTATCTGGAGGGTAGTTCTTAGAAAGGCTTTTAAGTGTGATTTAAAGTCTGCAGACCATCAGAGACTTCACTGTATTTCTTTTATAAAAAGTTTAGGGTTAAGCAGTTAATTAGTTAAGTGGAAAGTGGCTAAGGGTTAATTACCTTCATTTCATAATTCCTTAAAAATGTCTTCTTTCCAGTCTGATTTTTATTTCACCTCAGAAGTAAATTATCATATATTAATTCTCAAAGGTTTTTCTAAAAATTGTGTGGATATCAAAAAAGGCTATTTCTAAGTGACTAGAAATAGCTCACTTAAACAGGAAATATGGGATTTTAATGTGCTAAAGCTCAAACATGCATTATTGTACATGATAGAAATACCCCTGTTGCTTATGCTAGCTACTATGCAGTATAGTGAAATACTAACTAGTAAGTTGCCCATACACCCACATAAGCCTGCAACACCTTATAATCAACACATCTCAAGCTACCAAACAGATCAATCATTTTAGTCCTCACCATAAGCAAATTCTTCTGCTTCACCAGCTTAGCACACTATGAGAAAACCTATCAAAGTCTGATACAGCTTGATGTACCCTGGGACATGTTTCTTTCAAAATATGTTCTACAGTCTTAATAAACAACATATAAAATCAACAGTAGAAATTCAGCAGTGCATTTCCATTACAGCACAAAAAAAGAAACAAGGGAAAGGCTGTGTGGGAGGTGTAAATAGTGAGTGATGTAGAATTATACAGTACTGGAAAACTGATCTGAACCTGTTAACTCTTTCTTTCAGGCTTCTTCATATTTTCTTTTCTGGTTTGTTTTTTTTCCTTCTTGGAGAAGCAGCACTTTTGCAAAGACTATGTAACAACAGTCTCTGATTCTTTTTTATTTGATTGCCAGGATTTTTTTTTTTTACACCAGTACTTTCATTTTTTACTTCTTTGGCTTTTACATTTTAACATCTTTTTAGTTTTAGTGGTGTTTGGCGCAGACATCTAAATGAACAACTGGAAAGTATTTGCAAGTGGAATATCCTCCTCCATTGAATGAAGCTATGAATCACTGGCTCCCTCAGGAGTAGTTGCTGAGCTGAGTTTCATCAATGGTGTAAATATGTTATTTGCCTGTGTGACTGCTTGCCAGTGACAGCAACAGGTTCTGGGTAAGCCTGCTGTAAAGATCAATGAATCAGGGGCACAGTCAATGGAGAATTTATCTTGAGTCCTGGCAGATCAGCAAGAAATAATTCAAAAGGGTCTAACAAACAGAAGAGGGCCCTTTTTTGCTGTTGTTTAGTCAATGTTTTTCTTCCTAGAGGCTGGAAACAGACAATCAATAGATTTGGTTTTGAGAGAAAGAACTACCTGCATAGCGACTTCTCACCAAGTTTCATGCAGAAATACCCCTGGCTGGGAAGCAGCAAGTGGATACAATCATGTTGAAAATACTATGGTAGTTTGGAAGATGGAGTATTGCCATTAGCTTGGAGCAGTGAACAAGGCTGATGGTAATTTCTTCAGTCAATTTTTAAGTAAAACTCAAATATTTTTCCTCAGTTCAAGGCAGAATTGCTCAAAGTAGTTCCACATCTATAATCTGATGTCAGACTTGGTGACTCCTAATGGTTTTATATGGATGTGTGATTTATGAACCTGTTCTCTATCAGTATTGTCCTGATACTGATGTTCACTGTATAAAAACTACCACATTTTTATCATCTTTCAGACCAAATGCAAATTACAGTCACCAAGATTAAAGCAATGACCGGAGTAGGGAATGAAATATATATCATTATGCATGACTTTAGTAACATTCTCAGACCCATTCAAACAAATCACCTTTGGCTTCACAATTAAGTGTGCTCTTTCCAAAGGAGAAGTGTTCTTGGGTGACCTTTCCAACACATGAAGATAAAAAGGAGCCTTTTGCTGGGATCCTTACTGCAAGCCGTGGTCAACGGGACTGGAATGAAGGTCTAAGAAGAGAAGTGCTAGTAACAGAGTGTACCTTGACCAGGGTCGGATGGCCATCATCTCCTCAGTTTGGTACACACTGTCCTGTTAAAGCCATGTGGGAAAGCCTTGTCTGCTTTCTGCTTGGAAGTAGTCATTGGTATTTGTCTTTCATATTTTTAGACACCACATTATCTGTAATTTCAGTAGATGTACTGTGGAAAAATCATCTATTTAGAGATTTAGAAATCTTGCACAGGAGAAAATGGATCTAATATGTAGGGCTAGGGTAATAAGAAAGCAGGAAAAGGAGGAGCAACAGTAGAAGAAAAACGTTTAGTGCCTAGGAGTTTAAGTTAATAAAAGCACCAACTTGTCTGGGTTTTGGTGCCATTTAATGTCTATATTAAAATTTCCAATGAAATGCTAATATTTCCTTTCCATTTCTTCTAAGCATATCCCTCTCAGTAAATCAAGTTTTGTTAAGTAGCAAATATGATTTGAACAAAAGGTCTGAGAGACAGAATTTATATAGAGTAAAGTTGACTCAATTTCTCAGTAATGGAGATGAAAAAGCACTCCACTGTCTTTTTGAAACATGCTAATGATGCTTACTTTTCTTTCCCCTTGTATAAAAGCATTTAAAGCTATAAATCCTGGGAATCTGTAATGGAATCTTGAATGATTTCCTTATGGCACACAGAAGAACATAGGAACTTCCTTCTTTTGGGGGCCTGGGTTTAAATCCACAGTTCCTATTTGCAAAAGATGCTTATCACTTACTCAACATTTGCTTGTTCACTTCACAGCAATGAATACCCCAAATGGTACAACCTACTGCTTTTTCTGAGAAATTCAGTTCTGGTGTAAGGAAAGAGTTGTGGGCATCTCAATGGACAAGTTAACACAAGCCAGTTGTGTTTCCTTGTGGAAAAGGCCAACCAGTAACTGGGCTGCATTTGTGTCAAGGAAAGAGATTTTTCCACTCTGTTCAGCACTTGTGAGGGAATAAAGGAAATTCCAGTTACACACTGGGAAAAATAAATTCCTAGTGGAATGATAGTGGTCAAATGTGGGGACAGTGGCCTAAAAGACAGTGGGATGTCTGAACAATTGTGGAACAGCAGAACTTGTGTTTAATGACACCCTGATAGAAATTCCCCACTTGCTGCCTTGCACCTTGTACACTTTCACAGGTTGTAGCTTGGTGGGTTGTTATCTCCAAGGCTGAAAAGGCATGGTAAATTAGTGATGTCATCACAGGGCTTTATGCATTCAATTCAAAACTGTGGGACAAGTGGAACTTGCCTGACACTTGCCTGACACTTGCTCTCTAGAGGTCTTTTCTTCAGGAGCAACCATTTTGATTTATTGCCTTTTGCCTTTCCTTCCTATTTCCTTCAAAAAATCAATGCGAAGTTTGATGATTTTTTTTTTAACACACATAAGAGGTGCCATCAGATCAGTAGTATAAAGGAAGCAAGTAAGAATATTTATGAGGAGTCTTTATACAACTGAAATCGTCTTTATCTGCCCTCAACTGTTCAGAAGCTTTGTTTTTCCCTTTGGTTCCTTTTCTCCCTTGCATTTCAAACTTCTGCCTTTCAGGGCAAAAGTGGTCGGGAGGTCTGTCAGAGGCTGTAACACCCACAGCCAGCGAAGTGGTAGCTGTGGAAGGGAGGCTGCCCCTGCAGCAGTACAAATCCAGCGGACAGCATGGAATGCTTTGGAATCATGGGGAAGTCTGGTAACCCAATTGGGCTGCACAGCATCATAGGCACACCTTCATGACATGTCTTGAAGAGAACACACAGCACTTAAAGTAAGCTACAGACTCCCAGTCTCCTACTGTCACCTCTAGTAGCTGATCATCTCAGTCTCTCCTTCTAAAATGTGCACATTTTACTGTGTTCCAGCCATGGGGAGGGAGGGAAAATTCACAGCCAAAATCATGGTTTCCCTTTGAGGAAATTCATAGAATCATAGAATCAGCTGGTTTGGAAGGGACTTCCAAGATCATCAAATCCAATTCACAACAACTGCTTTTCTGAGCTCCATCCAAGCCTGTTCCAATAGTTAACTCCTAGTCCTCTACCTTGATGAGCTAAAACCCAGTGAGAGAGGTTGCTGAGCCCTCTTTCCACCTCTTTGTAGGGAAAAGTCATAATTGGTGCTCACACTCTGTTCGCTTAGAGATCAGCTTTCTTGCCTGGCCTCCTTGCTAATTTGCATGCCATTTCTGCTCTGTGCTACCACAGTGATATGGATCTTGGCTTTCCTAGGGCCTGCATCCATCTTTATTCTGAGGATCTGCTAACAGCTGTCCCAGAGATGAAATAACCATTAGGATGCCATCGACTCCATTTTATGAATTCACTAAATGCTGTGAATAAAGATATAGATTTTATTGTCATACTGCACAAACAGGGCCCTCCCTGAGATATTGGAATTGATGCTGGCTGAATCTGAAGTGGTTGGAGAAATAAGGGAACGTGGAAAGCATCTGGTGTTTGTTTCAAGGATGTGAAAGAAGACCCTGGCGATAAATCATGTGTTGAAATAGATGAGAGTTAACAAAAGCCAACAAATTGGCTCTGATTTGCCTTCCATGGATGATATAGACCCTCTGTGATTCCTAAGGGACCCAGAGGGTCTTTCTCTTGATTTCTTATCTCCACCCTAATAGCTCGCCATTGCTGCTTGTCCTTATTTTGTGTAGGACAGATACATATAAAAGGAAAGGTAGGGAAACTTTGTGTGCAATAAACTAAAAGAATAAAGAGGAGAGCACGGATAAAAGATAATCTGTTAAAGCTGAAATCACCAAGAAGAATAATATAAGACATTAAGTCACACACTGGTTCAAATGAGGAAAGTCTTGTGAATGGCTGACAAATACAAGCTGTCTGTGACCCACCAGTGTGAGAGGAATAAACACCTGTCATCTCAAGATATATTGAGTCAAGGTTAATACCAAGGACTGTAGCCTGGCAAAGTGTCCAGTTTTGGCTAAGCGTGATGAGGATGGATTAATTTAAATTAGAATAGCCACAGAAACAGATTGCTAAAATACAAGGGGAACATTGAAGCCTTTTCCTGAATAAGACAGGAATCAAGCTTGGCTTATTTAGCTCTTATTTAGGGCTGATAGAGTATGTGATTACTGCCCAGTAATATATCATGTGGATAAACCTTGTAGGAAGGGAGAATACTGTCTGCTAAATCTAAAGGATATCAATAAAAGACCAAACAGATTTAGAGAATGGTCTCTAGTCAACGGTGTGATGGAGGAAAGGAAAAAAACCTCATCCCTTAAAAATGTTGGTGCTTTGTCATTCAGTCTATACAAAGGAATGATGGGCTGGTTGCAAGTGACGGATGCAGCACAGATTAAATAACGTAGGTGGCTCCTCTCTGTCCAGCTTCCTCTCTGCTAAGAAAATCCAAGAGAAACAGATGAGACTCCCTCTGCTCCTCATGCAACATCAGCTAGTTCCTTCAGCTTCCCTTCTGACTGCAAATCACATAGCCCCACTGGCTTTCTTCAAGACCCCTGAACTTTGATTTCTTACAAAAGTTTCGTGTTGACTTTCCGATGCAAACCCTTTTGGCCTGGAGAGCTGGGGAAAGACAAAGGTCAAATGAGGTCCTATGGGTCTAACAAAATTCACTGGGATCAGTATTCTTTGTTTCAAGGACT
The DNA here is from genome assembly GCF_003945595.2 of Pipra filicauda. Lineage (NCBI taxonomy): Eukaryota > Metazoa > Chordata > Aves > Passeriformes > Pipridae > Pipra > Pipra filicauda. The sequence continues at coordinate 1,056,521 of NW_024104379.1, read as the reverse complement.
GTATATCAGACCTGAATACACACCAACTTTATAATGAAAATGAGTAAGAGTATCATGTAAATCAAATGCACCATGATTTTGTAGAACCAATTCATGCATACATTTGTGAGTACTCCACTATCTCAAAAAACTGAAGATAATGGTGAAGGTCAAGAATATCTGTAAATTCAGTGTAAGTATTTCATAGACAAGAAGAAAACACCTTAAAGAAATATGACCATCCAGATTTAATACACTTCTAAATGATTTAACCATCATTTCCGTGACCATGCAAATTGAGCTACCAGGCCAACAATTGCAAGCCTACAGACTAATTTAAACTATTTAAGAGGACATGTCTTATCCTTTGTCCTTTCCAATAAAATAAACAATAGATACTTGATCAATTCTATAGCCAAAATGGGGATATCTTCTTAATAACTGTTAGACTGCTTTCTCCTCTTCTTTATCTCTCATCCATGCAAATGTAAGTCTGCTGCTGTTTTTAAGGTATCTCCTGATTTGGACAAGAGAACAACACATAAAATTTCTAACAGAGTAGCCTATCTACCTTCAATATTTATAGGTTTTCATGCCTCTGGATGGGATGATCTGATGTTTTGATGAATGGATGAAAAGGAAACCTAGTTCAACTAGTTCATTAATATTTGCCTCTGGTAAAACTCTGTGAACTAACACTGTATTACAGTACCTGGAAAATCACAACCAAATTTCTGTCTTCAGTGAGAGTCAAACTGGAGAAAAATATCTTCTCTAGCTGGGATAGAAATGGTTTTTTAATGGACTGATCTCCATTAGAACATTGGTTTCCATTCCTATGCTTGCAGATTGCATAACCAGCAGCACTTGACATACAAGAATAACAGGGTGATTATGTTGTATAAACATGCCAGAAGAGCATGGCCCTCTGCCTCAAAGAATATGCTGTCAACAGGATTTTCACTTTTGAGACACAGGTAACATTCTCTTTTCCATGCTCATGTGACAAAGTATACACCATCTGAATTCCAGAAGGAGATCTTTGCATGCACACTAATCATGAAAGGATAAAAGTTGTGTTTCCCAAAAATGACCCATGGGCTTTAGAAGCACTATCAAATTTGTATCGCCAAAACAGCTGCAAAATCCTGAGAGTCCCAAGAGCTGTAAGTATCCGGTCCTCTCTTACTACAGTTCAGTTGATGTGGATACTCTGGTGAAGAGAAAGTGTAACTGTGAATCATTATCCTCAAAGGAACAAGGAACTAAGTGGGTCTCCTAGTGAAATCTCCCTTGTTACTCTAGATAAACATGGAGCTCTCTGGACTGTGCTTCTTGAGTTCTAACTGCTCTTTCCTGCTTTAGAGACTGAAATTAGGCTTCGTGGTTGGGTACCTCTAAAAAACTAAGCGTTTTAAGTGCACATGCCGTTGCAAGAACTCTGAGAAGGAAACCATCTTTTACAGAGATTATTTAAGGTTGATAAGAGGAGGGTGAAGTGCTGTGATTGGGAAGACTAGTTTCTGCAATGTCAATTCAGACAGATTATTACAGCACTTCTGCCAAAGTGAGGGGATGTGCTTTGCGTAGTGTACAGTCAAAGTGTTACCTAAATGGTTTTCAGCAGTTAAAAAACCTGAATTTTACAGTGGCTGGGGACTTGTGATCTACATTCTTCATCATGGGGAGGGAAGGCAGGAAGGGGCATTGCTAAGGAAGAGAGAGCTCTCGAGATGTGTGATTCCTGCCACCACCAGCACCAGTGACTGTTGCTCTGTTTGCTGGAGCAGAAGGTCTGCCTCTGCCCATCATTATTGACCCTTCCAGAAATGGAACACATTGCCCTTGAGGAATCTCTGGGCCAGATCAGTAGAGCTAGAAGACCTTTTGTCTGATATCAGTAAGGTGTGAAAGCAGTAGGAATCTTCAGACATGTTATCTTGCATTACTGTTTGTGAGAATGAGCAACTGGGCAAAGGAAAGAGCAATGGCTACCAGAGAACTAATAATAATAATAGCATCATCCACTGCTGGAGTCCAACCTACCTGCAAAAGGAAGACACATGAGAAGTGTGAAATCTGCTGTAATCTGCTGCTGAGTCTGATATAGGATACAGCAGAGAATCCAAGTAAAATTTCCACAGACTTGTAAGAAATTTGGCATCTTTCATTCTGATGCTGATAAAAATAGTTGGTTTTGTCTTTACCAAGGCAGATATTCTATCAGAGTCAGGAGCTGGTCTCTTCAGAAGTATAATTCACTCTTGTAGTATTTGCATTAAAATAGAAAGCACAGATTTCAATTATTCTATATGTTCTTTAACTATAAAATGTCAGGCAGACAAAGCCAACAAGGCACACAGTCCATTTCTTGGCACAAACACCAAATGAGGTGGCCAATCTCTAATAAAAATAAAAATAAAAATTAAAAAAAAAAATTAAAAAAAAAAAATAAAAAAAAAAAAGAAAGAAAGAAAAAGAAGGAGAAAATACGAAAAGTGTGACTGCCCTGCATATCCACGCACTTGTGCAAGTGAACATTTTATTCCTCTTTCCACTAGGACCTTCCTTTTCATCAAATACAGCCCCCATATACCTTCATTACTCAGAGAGCTTCAATTTATTATGTTTGGTTTTTACTTAAAAAAATTGCAAGAAGCAAATTCATAAGAAGCAGCAATCAAATTATCTGTAAAGCCCCAGAAATGCCCAAAGCTTTAGCACCCTCCAGCAAATATATGATCACTGACTCTCAGCTGTGTCATATTTAAGTTGCATGTCTTCACGCCAGCGCAGGCTCTTCTCACCTCCAGTATAGTGTGCAAAGGCAAATGTACACACAAGCAAGATGTGCAAACCTTGTCAGCATTTGCATCAGTGCTGTCAACCATCACAAGTACCAGGTGCCCTTTGTATCCTTTCCAAAACCTCATCATTTATCCTTTAAGTCTGTCAATGGTGCTTGCTCCGGAACATGGCCCCATTTGTATCCTCTTCTCTGTTAAACACACATTTTTGAATGTATTCACCTTATTCTAGAATGAAAATTGGTTGAACAAAAAATTAAAATTTACTTGCAGATATTATCCAGATTTAAGAATAGCACCCAGGGCCCTACTCATCTCCAGCAAGGAGGTTTTGTGGCCTGATGTTATTGACCTGAAGTCGCTGGTGAGTCATGGAACAGTTATGAAATTTTTGGCAGTAGGGAAATGTTTACCAGTTTTAGCCTAAGGGATTTCTAATGAAAAATTTATGCCTAAGTGCATTCCTTTTGATTTTCTGTCTTTTAGAAGGCACATTTAGTGCTTGTCATTGGAAACCCTTATAATATCTATCCATTGGATCGTCATTATCCTTGTCTGTTCACTACTTTTTCCCATTGAGTTCATGCTCTTGTAGCATGCATGACTGGATTTTTCCCTGTATTTATACGTTAATGTAGCAGTCATCCTCAGGCTATTGGATTTCAACATTTGAATAATAGTATTAATTTAGAAGTTTTAATTAAAAATTACTGCTTTGTGTGATGTTCTGAATGTTTGCTTGCAATCTGGATGCTTGCTTAACATCCTAGATGTTTTAAATATGAAATATATAAACCCAGTGGTAAGTTTGAATTTCCTTAAATTTTCAAATGTACAGTCTGGGGGCTGGTCATGCTGATTTTAGCTTAGGGAACATAGATCAGCCCAGCCTGATCTCCCTTTAATAGGAAAATGGGAAGACTTTAAAAGGATTTAGACATAACATTGAAATGTTTAGGATATTTCAAGAACAGTGCATTGTCTAAAGATGCCATGGAGAGGTTGAGAATCCAGGTGTCAATGACTGTCTGAATGCAGCACAGAGGTGGGTAGGACTGGTGTGTAATGAATATTTCCATCAGAAAAAAAATAAGAAGGAGAGAGGTGGGAGTTTTCTTAAGAATGACAGACATTTGCTGTCCTTTGGGGAGCAGGAGCAGGGATTGGGAATTGACAGTGCAAAATTTGCCTGTTCTGTGGGAAGCACTTAGGGAGGGACAGAACTGTTTACAACGTTAAATTGAAATGTTCTCCAAAACCTTGCTCTGTCAGAATTCTGTGTGGCACTCAAGGATTTCTTCTTCTCCTATAAGACACAGAGTGTTTTTTTTGTCATCTGAGGGCTCTCTGAAACAGATGGTAAGTCCCAGTGTGCCATGTAAAATTAGAGAGGAAAACTGTCTCTAGAAAAGAATGTGCAGAGAAGGGAAGAAGGTCTTTATTAGTGCTGTTGTCTTTCTTTTTACTGTAAACCTGTGTAGGCTTCTGGGGGAGGAGATGGAGTTACACAGCTCTTCATTTCTGATGAGATGGAGGGCGAAGGAGCAGTTTGACTCTGGGATCCATTAATGCTAAAAATGATGTACCTTCCTGGAGTAGTGTTGGATGGTGAACCAGAGCAGCTTTCCTCACACAAAAAGCACAACATTTGCTGGAGACTGCTGCTGGAGTTGGACATTTTTGAGGCTTGGCTAACATACAGAGTTACTGAGTGCACAGGTTGGGAATATCGCCTGGGGAGCACAGCCAGAGCTCCAGGAATGGCCCGTATAGACACAATAGACACGATATATCTTCATGCAAGGACAAAATCCTCAATTTTCTACTTCCCTCTTAAACTCTGCATGTAACTAGGCTTTACTTCCTCAAAAGCAACAGAACTTTATACTCTGTGCCACACAGGTCTTTGCTGTCCTCCGCAGCCTGCCAGTGATGCTTTGACTGGCTAAAGTAACCTTTGCTGGCCAAAGAACTGGTTTGCTCCTTGGATCGGTCGATGTTTGTGCTTAGGCCTTTTGACATGTTCTAGCCAGGATGAAATGACCATCTGCAGAGATATGAATTTTTTTTCTCCAGTATGGGCTATTCTTTTAGAGCAGGCGGGAAAGGCACATAAAGCATAATATGTGCGGTGTTTTAAAGAAGCTGCAAGAGAGGGAAATTAGCATCAAGGCTGGTTATAAACAACATATGGAGAATAAATCTCCATTAAGCAAGGTTGAGGAGGAGGGGGAGATAAGGGGGCAGCTAAGTCCAATAGCAGGAAAGATCTAGCTCTAAATGCTCTCCTAGACAAGCTCATATAGACTAATTAGCTATCTCACGAGCTGGCTAAAATACAAGAGCCAGCACTTCTCTGTTAAGCTTAATCATAGAAATATATTTTCCTGCCTGTTCTCATGGCTTAATGCTGCAAGTCTGGTTTTACCTCAGGCTATATTCTCCTATTCTCAGCCTTAAACCTAGCTGAGGGTAAGGGTGCCTAAAAAATCTCTGTGTAGTGGGCACAGTTTTCCACTGAAAATGAAATGTTTAGTTTGGAAACTAGCCAGGGACATGGGATCACCAGGATATTGGTGGGAGAGACAGTAAAGGTAACAAATGGTGCCAGATATATGTTGTAGCTTCTATTATCTTGAGCTTTTTTGGCAAGTGTCAAGATGTTGTGAGAAGGAATTCAGGTAGTCACCATAAACTCACTACAGAGGATAAAACAGACCTGCTAGCATGGAGGAACGCTTTCACTCCTGCATATCCCTACTGCATAGAGAAAAGCAATTAACACAGGGAATTTGTCTTAATGCAGTTTTACATTTTAGTGTCCAATTTTGCCCAGGGAGGAAGTGCCTGGGGATTTCCAATACATCTGTTCTAATAGGGAGGGCAGAGGGAAATGACTTTAATTAAAGTAACAGGAGTACACTTTGAACCTTTACAGTCTGATCAAACAGGAACAGAAGGAGGAAAGTGGGGGGAGCCACAATGGAAAGTATTTATAAAATATAAATCATAAAGCAGAGAGGAGAGAACCTAACAAATGGCAGACCAGGTGCGTATTTCCTAAGTGGTGCTGAATTTAGCCCAAATCCCTCATGCTTTTTTTCCCCTTGGCCATCTGAGCAGATGTCTGTAGCCTTCAGACAAATTATAAAATATGAAGGGAGGAATTCTGCTCAGTGCTGTTGCCTTGCAAAAAAGTCCCAGCTGCTGATTTTTACTGTATTTGCTTCTACTGCTCAGGAACTAGAGGGGAAGAATACAATGAGCAGCTGGGATTTGTAGGGGACAATGTGCTCTTCCATCAACACATTTACTCTTCTTTTGCCTTCCTGTTAACCTCCCAGTGAGCTATCAGCTTTATTTCCCCTCATGCTTTTTTTAATATATGTAGCAGGGAAAAAAGTAAATTCTCTTTTTCTTACGAGTGTCTTCATTTTCCTACTCCCCATGTTTACCGTCCTAGGATGAAAGTTAGACCACAGCTCACTAAAACACTCGTAGACAGGCCGAATTGCATGTAATACCTTTGGCTGATGCCTTCTCTAGCCTGCCTCTGGATGATTTCCTGTCCAGCACTTTCATTTTAGCTCCTTAAACTTCTCTTCAGTGAGCCCTGCTTTTTCCAAAGACTGGGCTTGGAGATTTGTTTGGAAGCTGTGATTCCAATGGCCATAACTGCATAGCCTGTCAATACCATTAAGCATCTAAATCCCTTTGTAAAGCCGAACTTCAGTGAGTCCCTTCATTTTCTTTCTGTCCCTACTTTCTCATGCCATTTCCAACTTCAAAATTTATGGTTGAAGGGATAAAACCTTCAGGTCAAAGGGGAGTATATGATGATACAGCATCACCAAGACAGGGACAACAGGGTTCACTGTCTGCAGAATGAATGAGTGACTCCTGAACTGGGGCTTTGCAGAGCACTCAAAGCACCTTTTACTGACTGGGGAAGGGGAGGAGGAAGAAAGACCATCACGTTCCACAAGTGCAATTAAGTTCAGACATAGAGGTGCTTTGGGCCCATGTGTAAACACCTACAGCTTTATTGATGTACACAGGTTCCTAATCCAGTTAATAGCTCTGCTTAAAAGTAAAATTTTCCTGCACTCCATCCCCATTCATAAGCACAGGGAAACCACTGTAACTGCCTTGCAAGCTATGCAATGACATGCTGGTGTCTTGCAGCCTTTGAATGGGAAAGACAATATCCACATCTTAGGGTTGCTACACACTTAGCATGAGTTTTCATTTCAGTATTTCAGAGCTACATATGGCAATGCTGGAGCCCTTCCTGCTTATATTTCTGGAAGCCCTTATTTCAGTCCCTGGTAACAACAGGGACTCACACACACATACTCAACAGACTACATATTTTTGAGTTCTGATTTACAAGAAGATACAATTCTTTCTCTCGGCCTGGTATCTATGTCTGGCAGGCCATCTGGCAAACAGGTTGCAAGAAGAAAGAATCTTTTCTATATTACTGCTTCCCCATGTCACTTTGATGAAAAACTAATCTTGAGCTCTTCATGGTGTTCATCTCAAATGAGCTCTAGTCTATCCATTTCCTCAGTGAAGGATTTATTAAATTGAGAATGTAAAGGGGAGAACATAATAATGGAGGTTTAATTGTCAAACTCTTTACCTTGTTGCTCTCCTGAACACCAATGAAAACCAACACAGGCAGGTTCTATTAGAATTACTAATTATTTTATAGATTATTAGATGCAATTATTTCTAAAAGCACCTGATCTCAGTTAATAATGATAAGACAGTGGGAGGGTGTGGGGAGAAGAAAGAAGACTTTTTAAAATGTTGAGATATACAAAAACAATAACTATAAGAAAATAAACTCACAAATTAGAGGATTTGCTAATAGTAGTAGTATAGAAAGTAGTAAGGTGGCAGAAGAGGCAGCATTCTACAAAAGTGATGCATACAATTGAAATTTCAGCAGTTTGTGTAGCAAACTAAAAGAGGCTGTATTTTGTCTGATTTCCTATTAGAAGTTTATGTCATTGTGCTTTGTGTGATTATCCTCTCCTCTTCCATTCTCCAACAAATCCTGAATAAAATGCTGAATTTTAACCCACTCAGTCTGACAAGTTTCACTGAAATAGGTTGTTCCATACACAAGAGCATCTCCCATAGAGTCTGAGACAGAGACACTTTTTTGTCCAAAATCCCAAGCAATCCACACAGAATTGAGTCTTCACCCGGCAAAAAGTTTCAGGCAGGCTTTTTACCCCCTTAAACACCCAACTAAGTGACCAAGGCAAGATATCCTTACAGACATGATGCTGTACCTGCAACAGAGCCCCTAAAACACCCCATTTTCTTCTCTCACAGTAGCAATCAGTGAGGAAAGAAGCACCAGCCCTCCTCCCTCTGCTCTGTGGCATGCAGCGTGACCAGGAGGTGTCAGCAGGTAGTCAAAGGCCATGCTCCCCCACATGGGTACTGTACTACTGCCAGTTGCTGCCAGAGCCAGGGGCACGGGAGAAGGCTCATGTGGCAGCAGGCTGGAGGCACATACTCTGTGTGGCTCTTCAGACACACCCCAGGTCCATGACTCTATTTGTATTGCAACAACTCCCCTTCCACCTCTTCTCCCTTCCATACTTGGATGTAGCTTTATAAGGACAGCTCTACAGATTTCCTTTTGAGTTACCCACCCTTCAAAGGAAGACAAAAGAAACTAGAAATTTTTAGAGTAGCTGGTAACAGGCCATCTCCCAGGGGATATTGAATTATCAATGTTATCTCTTACAGCGAGATCAACAAGCTACTCTGTGTCTATTTTAGACAGTACTTTATGGCCTTTTAAATCAGCGTGCTCTCAGATCTCTCTCAGCATCACCTACGGCACAAATTCTTTCTCTCCGATTTTCTGTAAGATGCCATAATTAGATAGATTAGGGGAGTAAACAATCCATCATTTACCTTCTTAAATGTAGTAGATGAAACTTTGCTATACAGCATCACATCCCATTAAAAGCCTGCCTCACTGAACAGAAGCTATTTCACAGTGATGGAAGTCTTAATAACCGTGCCTAAAGGGAAGTTATTATTGGAAAGAAATATCAGGCATATAAGCCATGGCAAATGCATGGACGATGTTAGGGCTGGAAACTCACATCATCAGGTTATGATCCAGGCCAGCAGGCAGCAGAGCAAATATGCTACTGGACTGCTGTGCATAATCTCAGAGTTCAGCATGTGTACCCCATGTACACCCCCGACTTATATCCTGCAGACATGCAGAAAAGACCTGAATTTCATTTCTGCCTGTAGTGCTTTTGCCATGTGCCTTTTCTTATTTATTAGTTTTAACCCACATCATGCCTCACTGCCAGTCTCTGTGCAGTACACAGCATTGCCTTGCAGTCCTCTTTGTTCTGTGTGCAGACACTTTTGAGAAGCCTGCCTCCCAGTTTCTTTTCTTTCTGCTGTTTTTTTTTTTTTTTTTGGCTTTCTAACATCAATGTGAGGCTCAGTTCAATAGCACAGCCACGCAAAACTACCTAACCACTTCTCTGATGTGGTTGTCAGACAAGGCATTCTTTAGAGAGATGATTTGAGCTGATTGAGTTATACTAAGAGAGATTGTAAAGACAACCCAAAACAAATATGCAAATTCTCTCTGCAGTTTTTCATAGGATCCTCCTGTTCAATTGTTCGTTATTTTTACTACCTTATTCACTGAATTACCAAATGTTTTCTGAATGTTAGTGTAGATGATTACTTTTTCACTCCAACAGTAACCCAGCAAAATATTTTGTTGATTCTTCCTTGCAAATATAGGTTTGTGGAACTTAAACTTTCAGAAAATGTATTGCTTTTGACAAAACTTTCTTTTGGAAAGAATTAAATCTAGGATTAAAGCTATATTCATCAGATGGATGAGACTATCCAAATGTAGATCAGCTCGATAATCCCATTAGTTGTTCATTCATCTGGGATGTAATACAGTTTCAAAATTCTGGTGAACCAAGCTGGACAGGGACCTGAACTCCTCTACAAGAAGTGGAGACTTTGTGTAATCCAGGATGTGAATCTCTCTTTCTTCATTTAACCCCATGTTTCATGCTTATATTAAAAAAAAAAAAAAGTGTTTAAACAGAGGGTAAAAATTCTCTATCACTCTCTAGAGATTACTTGCCTTAAAATTCAGAGGATGAAATGCTTTCTCTTCTCCTTCAGGTAATTTAAAAGCCTGTTTCCAACTCATTGAGCAGGTGCAGGGGGAGTCAGAAGACCACTCAGCTTTATACAGTCTTTTCCCCTATTGCAAACAGTAGGTGTAGAGCCTTGAGTTCCCTATCTTTGTGCTAAACAGTGAGAGACTCTGTACCAAAGAGTTCAACATATTTTGTGAATACTCTGAATCAGCTATCACGACCACAGGGTCGCAAACACCACAAAATTTGAGACCTGCCCTTACATGTATAATGGAACTGGATGTTGCTCCAAATGGTTTGACAGGGAAACTGAAACATGAAGCTGCCCTTGGCGCGTTTCTTGCTCACTACACCTTACCATGGTCAGCCAACATTGCACACACTCCTTTGTGATCATAGAATCATAGAATGGTTTGGGTTGGAAGAGACCTTAAGGATTATCTAGTTCCAAATCCCCTACCATGGGCAGGGTCACCTTCCACGAGCCCAGGTTTCTCAGACCCCTATCCAACCTGGGCTCGAACACTTCCAGGGATGGGAAACTTCTTTCAGTGCCTCACTACCATTTGAGTAAAAGTGATGAACAATTTAGACACAAATATATTGGTGCTGTTCATCTACTATTAATGAATAACAAGTACAGCTCCAGAATAAGGACTGCTATTTGCAAAAAGGCTGAAGTTCATCACTTCATTTATCAGGTGAACCATTTATCCATGTGAGCTTCAAAAGAATGTATCTGTAGAGTAGATCTAGGCATCCTAAAATTGCAGTAGGACTGAGAAACACCTTCAGATGTCTCAGCACTAGCATAGAGCAATGGAGTGACTGAAATACATTGTCTCCTACTAGGTGTATCTCTAGAAAAATCAGACTTCCCCAAAAGCACCCACAATTCTGGGCAGCATGAGGTTATGGCCTTCCTACTAATGGCATCTCTGCCTGTCAGCGTGGACTGTGGATCTACCTTTCCTCTGATTCAAAACTGCCTTGAGTTATCTAAATCTTGTCAGATTAAGAAGCCAAACCACAGCAAAATTCACAAATGCTCTGGCCTGAGATGAGGTAGGGAAAGGTGACATTTAGACATGATGTGCACAAACATGCATGTCTGGGAAATGGAGTGGAACATATCATGTGGCATATTCTTTGTATCCTGCACAGCATGTGGGTATAAGCATAGAAAGCACTTCATCTGAAAGGGAAGAAATGGAGGGAAACATGGAGCTGAAAAGGAAGGTTGAGAGCACTTTTCTCTGTGCTACTATTTTCAGCACTACTGCAGTTAATTTGTGTTTAGATATGAGCAGCTGCTGTCTCTGTGCCTTTTACATCTCCATAGAAGTCAATCATGAGCTGGCATATCCTCCTGCTCTCCCCAGGTCTGGCTGCTGCTGGAAAACCTTGTTTCAGCCTAAGCATTTCAGTTCTTAGTATTCATGATTTTAATGTGAACACTCAGCAGTAATCTCATATCCTTTCTGTTGGACAGTTTTGCTTTGGCTCATCTAGTTTTGAATGTTGTTGTGTTTTATAGAGATGCTTTTAGTCAGTCTTTCAAATGAATATAATGATTTCTTTAAAACTCAAGTGTACTTGAGGTTTATCAGGCCAAAATTATCATACAATGACTTGTGAATTTCTGATATAATAGACAAAGAAGCAATTTTAAGTCACACAGATCCCATACCAGAGTGAGCCCATATCCTAGATGAAGTAAAGATAACATCAGCAGAAGGAAACAAAGGTGACTGAGCAGCACACCAGATATGATGAAATCTCAGTGGGAGGAGAATTTGTAGAGCTTCCATGATAATTAGTTTGAGACTGGAGGGGATAAAGTCTCCGACTCTTTCCAAGCTAGTTTTTACAGAGAGCAACTTGCAGCAGGCATGATGGCTGTGAGTGGAGTCCAGCACTCCAAAGCAGCAACGAGGTGCCAGGTTCTAGAAAGATGTTGCAGCAGAAGGATCTAATAAGAGTTGGAGCACCGGCCCTGTGGATCAAGCAGAGCTTGTAATGGTCAGGAAGGTGAAAAAGGGAAGCTGGAGAACTCATCAAATATCATGCTTCTCCTCACTGCATCTCTTTCTCTAGATCACCCTTTAATTTTAGTTGCCATAACTCATCTTCCATTACTCAACTGCCACTTCTCATCCCCAAAGGTCCAGGCATTCAGGCATTGACTCCAGATAGAGATCTTTTTCATAAAATATATTGGCAATGCTTTCAGTTCACAGAAGAGTTCCTTGTACTTTTCAGCACAGAGTCTGGCAGTGTTACCTTAAAATACACAGCATCCATCTTTTGTGGGAGGGCTGGGATACAAAAAGATAATTTACCCTTCTGTAGTCTTTCTAATTTACCTGATTTTTTTTTCCAAAGCAGTTTTAAGATACAGAATAGTCACAAGGTACTAGCCAACTCAGTTGCCTTAAGCAATATCTCTCCTAGAGCTTTTAGCATTTGTTTCATGAAGGGGAGAGGTACAAGGCAGAACATTTATCCTGGTGTTTTTGGAAGCTAACAAAGCGTGTGAGGCTTCAGAGAGGTCGGCTATAAGGAAAAGTGATCTCAAATTGGAGAGTTGAAGGACGTGTCCTAGAGCACTGCCTCCAGCCTGCTCATACAGTACCAATGCAAAGAAAAAATGCAAGGCAAGACCTTGTGTCTCAGGTGGCAATTCCGTGCCATTTGAGATTAACCCTGATAATCACAAGGGCTTTTTATTGGCATCATGCCATTGGATTAAGGCTTTTTTGTTTTGTTTTAAAAGCTAGGTCCTAAAGGAAGCCTGCAGGGACTCTGTGTCCTGCGCAGAACGCTTACTTCCGAAGAGTTTGTTATAACTCAGGTAAAATTCCTTCTCCATCCCTGTTCCTAAATAAAGGAAAGAGTAAATGGATGGGAAGCATTAAAGAGCACTTGTAATATTTCCTTCTAAGCTGTGCACTTGTCTTATGCTGCTTAATGAATTTCTCTCAGGGTTCCAGTGTTTCTTTTTCCTTTTTATATTCTGGCTGTAAATTATATTAAAAAGTAAATCTTAAAGATGCACTCAGTGTGAAACAGAGCCATGAATCGCTGTTCTCTCTACAGGCTGGCTCTCCATCTGCAGTCATGCCAATTCCTGTCGTTTCATACAGGCATAGCCCCCCTGTCCCACTTCACACCATCTGCACACAAAACCAGCTTGTTTGCAAAAGCAAGGGTAATTATTGGTCTAGATGCGGATTGAACATCTATTGCTTGTATAGCAGAACCTACATTGTTTTTGCTAGAGAAGTGTCTCTTGGAAAATCAGGTGTCTAAAATAAAAGCAGACAGTTTGGCCAGGATGTCCGATGCAACCCCAGAAGTAGCAGCATCGTTGTCTCAGGGAGCACCCCTTCTGGTCTCTGGCACAAGAAACAGTGCCTGGAGATTCCCTTAAAGTGCTGAACGCTTCAAAGGAAGGGTTTCCAGAGAGCAGGCGTCTTGGCTTTGTCTCTCTGGAGTCACCTCACACAAAGGAGCTTCTTCAAGGTATTAATCCAACAATTTTAGAGCAACATGATATCTATTATTATGTATGAAGTGTCTGTAACATCACCTGAATCAAAGCCAGTGTGTTTACCCAAATCCTGGAGTCTCATGCGGGAGCTGAACCTGGGTTCACGCTCCAACATGACCACAGCATTCAACAAGTGAGAGGAATATTTGTAACTGTCTTAGTCCTGTTCCATGGCAGGAAACTTCTTCCCTGACAGAAAGCTGGAAATAGAGGTGCAGCAGTTTCAGGGAACTGTTAAGATGAGAGGAGCATATCTCTTGTCCAGCTACAGAGAGACTTCAGGTTTGGGTGCACGGCATTTTTTTGTGCTATTGATTGAAGGTCCCACTGGGCTGAAGAAGCACAGAAGGATCCACTGGAAGCCCACTACTCTTTTCTGAGTTAGCTCTGCGTAACATAGCTGTTTTAAAAAGCCTCCAATGTCCTTTAATCCCTTCTAGTATAATAAATTTTAAAAGGTAGAAGAGCCTCTTCTTTTCCCAGAAGTCCTCAGGGTCCTATCCTCCCAAATCCTATTTTCCTTTCTACCTATTGAGATTAGAGATTGACAACCAAGGTACTCCAACAACTGTCCCAAAAAATACTGGGACTTGTTGTAATGGAAGTGCTTGCAGGCCTCTGTGCTATCATTTGTAAATGTGTTGTGTGTGTATGTATGGGTGTGACAGGAGGGGAGAAGGGCAGGGGTGTCTGTTCTCGGTGAGCTTGTAGTTCACAGCTTTGCAGACAGTTCGGGACAAGCTCTGATATTTGCCCTTCTTCTCCTCTTGGAGACCAAGGCGATGGCTGGAAGTGTTCCTGTAAAATAAGAGGCAGGAATACAATGCAGGAGGAAGGGAAATGTCATTCCTTTGGGTTTTGTGTGCACAGGTGTGTGTGGGGGGGTGTGGGTGGGTGTGTGTTTGGCTCCCCTTCCCCGCCCCTCCCCTTCTATCTCATTTCTTAAAAACCAGGCAGGAATTTGAGAGAGATAAAAAAATGTGGCTTGTCTTTCTACCCCTCCCCTTTCTGCACTGTAAATTCTTAAATAGGCCCAAGAGAGCAAATTGCTTTTTCAAGTTTTATCAACAAGAAGGCAGCCCAGAAGAGTTACAGTTCAGTGCTCAAAGATTGCGTTCATGTTTAGCATGAAGCTTTCAGACTAGAAAATAAATAAATATATATATAGGGAGGGGTGACTCCTGATGGTATAGAATTTGCATTTTGTGGATGCAATTCATCTCCCTGAAGCCTTTCTAAGTTTCCAGTCTCATCTGAAGTAAATTGCCTTCTGTAGTCAGAGTTATAATAAGACCTACAGGAGACACAGGAGAGATGTGCTGGATCATGGAGAGAGCTCCTCTTAGTGCAAACTATTTCACAAGGCACTTTCCAAAAATCACAATTTGGGCTTTTCAGACACGCACCATGTCATTGAAAAATAGGTTTTTAAGCCTGATTTGTGCCATAGTTTCTCACTTTAGAAACATCAGATGCTACTTCACAGTTCTAACCTTCAATTAATAGCAAAAGTGAAAGACGAGGAACACTGAAAAGAGGACAGTATGTCCACATACATGTACATGTGTTAATTTGTGATAGAAAACTAGAGAAAATGAATGCTGACAGACAACACGAGAAAACAACAAGGAAGAGAACCATTTCCTTGAAAAATAAAAATGTGTATTCTCAACATTAGTTTTTGTATCTTCCATTCAAATTCATTAGGATATGAACTACATTGCTCTTTCAGAAGAACTGAGCTTCTTTTCAGAAAGTTCAAGAAAACAAGGACGGATCTTACCAGGTGTTGGTTTGAAAGATGAGCCTTGGGAAGAATTTTAGCCTTCTTGTGATAAAGCCCCATTTAGGGGGTACAGCATGGCAATTTCTGGTTCCTTTTTCTCTATCAAACTGGTTTGTCTCCCCACTAAAGTAGTAGAAAAGAACTTAAGAATTCCAAAGCAAAGCATAGCTTTTCATCTCTTTGAAAGAAGAGCTTTTTTTCAATAAAAGAAACCTTGATATTTTTTTGACAAGTGTGCTGTATTACCACCCACTCTTCCCTCAGCCTTTTGTGGGGTCATGTGCTCAATGCCCTGGTGAGATGGCAGTGCTAGGGGCAGGCATGGTGGGGGTCAGCTTACTGCTCTGTGATGTCTCTGGCTATACAGTTTGTGGCTGAATACTCTTACTTCCTGCAGCACATCCCCTGAAAGCAATAGAAGCTGATTTGCAGTAGTGTCCCCAGGCAGTTAAGTTTAATAAACTTCTCACCACATGCTCCTGAAGCCATAGGTTTGGAATTACACTCCAAGAGCTACACTGAGAGTCCTCCAAGCTGCCAATTTAGGCTGCTGGCATACTCAGGTTGACATTACTGTGCCAATTTTAATTTCAATAGAACCACAGAATTATAGAATCCTTTAGGATGAAGAAGACCTCTAAGATCATTGAGTCCAACCGTTCACCCAGAACTGCCAATTCTGCCACTAAACCACATCCCTAAGTGACACGTCTACACCTCTTTTAAATACCTCCAGGGATGGTGACTCCACCACTCCCTGGGTAGCCTGTTCCAATGCTTGACAACCCTTTTGATAAAGAAATTCTTCCTGGTATCCAATCTAAATCTTCTCTGGCGCAGCTTGAGACCATTTCCTTCTATCCTATCACTTGTTATCTGTGAGAAGAGGCCAACTCTCACCTGGCTACATCTCCTTTCAAATAGTTGTAGAGAGCAACAAGGTCTGCCCTGAGTCTCCTTTTCTCCAGGATAAACAACCCCATTACCCTCAGCCTCTCCTCAAAGGGCTTTTGCTCTAGATCCTTCACCAGCTTCATTGTCCTTCTCTGGACACGCTCCAGCACCTCAATGTCCTTCTTGTAGCGAAGGCCCCAAAACTGAACACGGGATTTGAGGTGCAGCCTCACAAGTGCTGAGTACAGGGGAATGATCACTTTCCTGGTCGTGCTGGCCACAGTGTTTCAGATACAAGCCAGGATGCCATTGGACTTCTTGGACACCTGGTCACGCAGCTGGCTCATGTTCAGCTGCTGTCAACCAGCACCCCAGGTCCTTTTCTGCCAGGCAGCTTTCCAGCTACTCTTCCTGTGGTGCTCAGCCTGTGGTGCTGCAGGGGGTTGTTCTGAGCCAAGTGTGAGACCTGGCACTTCGCGTTGTTGATTGTCAACAAGGTGTTTATCCCAGTCGTATGGAGACAAAGACCTCTGAAGTTCTTTCCTTCCTGGAACTCGGAGCATAGGCACAAATCTGTCATCTCTAATGGAAAGATCATTAAATTAATAGTAATCACCCCTTTCGGTATGGGTGAAGCCCATTTTTACCATGCCTTAGTCCAGCCTTAGTTATATTACAAATCCATCAGAAGACTTGTCATTTTTGTCACTGACTACTTACGCCAGTGCTCTAATATTGCTATTTAAGTGTTTAAAATAATAATTAGAACTCAATGAATAATGAATACACTGAATAATTTATTCAAATACATTGCAAAACTTGAAAAACTTAGTTGATGAATATATTTAATAACTCACTCTGCCCCCTATATTTGTGAATAATATTTTTAAATGAATAATTTGTTTTTAAAAAATCATAGCATTTGTTAAATAAATTATCCATTTAACATTATTCAACCAACTCTAATAATAGTGCATTACCAGCAAGTGCATTCTTGAAAGGCCACCGGAGGCCCAAATAATCATGTCTGAGCATTCTGGGAAGACTTTTTGCTTATGAAATACTTATTGTGATTAAATATGATCTTTCTAACTTGAGAATTAATTTTTATTTTTTATTGGAGTAAAAGAAGACAAAAGAATTAGCAGAAGGGAATAAGGATGTCCATCCTTTTCCTGAAGCCATAGCAACACCCCCATCTTCAGAGGGGATGAAAGCTACAGAAGGACAGAAGTTTAATTATGTCCACATTCCTGCTTCCCCATCTCCAGTGTAAAACCGAAGAGAAAAACTTCAGAGAGAAAGCACTGAGCTCTGTGCTCAGCTTTGTGACCCTCACTGTAGAACTGATCCTGAAAGAGGGTATTGTACCGTGGGCTAGCAGGTTTGCAGTGTGTAATGGCAGGGTTACCATCAATTCAAGGCAAGGAAGCTGCCCTAAGCTGGGATATGAAGAGGGAGAACCCCAAGACAGAAGTGTCATATAAGCAACGCTTCCATCCAAGGGTACATCCACAGTGAGAGCAAATGAACCCCGCATTAAGATCAAGAAAACAGTAACTGTTCCTGCTGCCTGATAATCACCAAAAGTCATGGATGAGAGATTTTCTTCTCTATTGATCTAGAATACTTTCCCCCAACCCTGGATGCCTTTGTTCAGCTCTGATAGATTCTCAGACCCAGGACTGAGCTTCCCCAAGGAGCCATGTAGTGTGCTTGGTAGCAATCCAGCTTTTGATACCGAAGATAATATTTATTGCTCAGGGAGAAAGAGCTCATATTTTTTTCAGCTCCTACCTGGACTGACCTAGTTGGTTTTAGCCTTGAAGAAGAAGAATGTAACAAAGTGCCCTTAAAGATTAAAATTGATTTTACTTTTTACAGCCTACTGTAAAGCCTTGGGCTGAAGTACAATTTGCAGTTATAATTATAGTATTTTAAACACACAGTTCTTACTTGTAGCCTTCACAATTCTGGCTCAGATACCTCTGGACATGTGACCTTAAGGTTTTATTCAAGTATTCTCTCCATAATAATCTCATTAAAAATTGTATCATGTGAAGATGAAGCTCACAGTTCTACTTCTCTCAATTACCTGTAAAGCCTTTTGTACATATAAACTCAAGGGGCCAAGTACACAGCCTCTCTTAGGACTGTTGGGCGCTGCCATGTGAAATGACAGTATTCACAGGTTGTTCTTGTTCTTCTGAGCCTGTTCTTCAGGGTCTTCCAAGACAGGCTTTATTTACTTTGGCCGCCCACTTGTGACTACTAGTATAAGTCTTTGACATTTGAGCGTCTATCTGAAGGAGATTACAGGGTGGCTTTTATAAGGTTTGAGAGCTGTGTGAAGCTAAACTCTCAAGGCACTCAGGTCAGTACTGTGTATGAAGTTGTGAGGCTGGAGGGCTGGAGCACTTTGAAGCTTTGCCTTAATTTTCTTTCCTATAGAGCAAGTTACCACATTCCAGCTGTAAGTAAATATTGTCAGTTGAGGAGTCTGGGTTCCAATGTGAGCCCATGCCTTGAGTTAGATGGAGCCTTAAGAGTCAGTAGGTTAGTTTAATTAACACACTCTGTGTAAGGACTGGAATCCTCACTATGTCTCCCCACAAATACAAGGATCATCTCTACAGCAGTTGGGGTTGCACAAGCATTCAGCCCAGCTGGTCATGATTAACTGAGGACTTGGAGAAGGAATAATTTCTATATCAGGCTCAGCTGAATATTTCAAAGTAGGTAGATGGAAGAGCATATGATATGTTAACGGCAATGCCACTTCTGGATTTATAGATATTTCCAGAGGGCTGAACAAGCGACTACAGATGGGAGAATGTGAAACAGCCATGACTCATGTTTTGGGGAGATTGACAAGCCTGTAGTCAAGTCCTTCCAGCACGGGCAGAATGTCCACGCACAGAACTTGAACCACAGACCCTGGAGTCCTTGTCTCCAGCTGCAGAATACCAAGTGAATCTCATTGACTTCAGTTGCTGCAGTTGTAACCAGCAGCAGGAGAATGGCTTTCCCTGACATGCATTTTTCTATCTATAAAATGATGGGTTTAAAACATGGATTCCAATAAGAGTTACTTTGTGAGAGTCACTGCTTTAGGACATACAGACCCTGACTTCCTCATCTCTCATTTTTGTAAGCTCACCATTCCAGTTCCCTTGCCTTAAGCCATTGCAAATGCTCTTGCAGATATCACTCATATTTCCAAGTACTTTAAAAGGTTTATTTCAGCTGGAACTACATTTTTCATTTGTGTGTATGCCCAGTATAACCTACCTGCTATTTGAGCACAAAAGGCATAGAACAAATTCATCCCAGGGATCAGAAAATCTCCCAGATTTTCTCTGTGTGCATGTGTGTGTCTGCACTTTTATGTGTGTGTACATGCAGGGGTACATTTCTCTGTGGAAACTTTAATTGGACTCTCAATCCCCTAAAAACAAGTATAGCCAATGGATTTGTTTATGAAACTCAGGCACTGAATATTTTGTATTAGAAGAGTCAATTTCCAGCTGTGCCCTTGCAAAACCAGGCAATGAACCATATAGGCATCTGCTATCTTGCCTTGATTTATACTGCAATGGGAAGCTGTGCAATGCAAAGTGATACCAAACTAACTAGTGTAATGTGGGCCTTAACCTTTAATTGGCAACCTGGAATGCTTACAGCTCAGCTTGGCTGGACTTCCAGCGATTCAGCCCATGAAATAAACCACTGCAACATATCGGCTCCTTCTACAATGTTGCTTGAATGTTTTTTAACCATATAATTTCTCACAAGCCAAATCCCAGGTAAGCAATCCAATTTGCTGCATAGATAGACGTTTGGGAACTTACTAAGTTATTTATGTTGTGTGCTTTTATGATATAAAATCATATCATATCATCTAAAATCATGTCAGCAATTATACAATGTTTTCATCTCAAGTGGTTCTGAAATAGTAAATGTTAATTCTACTGTAATGGTTGTACTAGTGGACATAATTTCAATAACACCTGGTAGGCACCAAGGTTGGAAAGATTGCATCATAAGGTGTAGTACTTGTTTGCTTTCTACAGTATATTATCACATTGTCAATAAGTGACCAAGACTTCCGCATGCTTCCGGCATTTAACAAATATAAGTTATGTTTTCTCATTTAACAAATCTACATTATCCTTTTTCACCATTGTCTTCTCTCTAGGTTGAAGAGGGCAAGTATATTTTGTGTAGCTCATAGGAAAAGCTACTTGATGACTTCGATTATTTTGCAGATTTTGTAGCCCCTTCCCTGTTTCTGCTATGTTCTTTCTGAGATCAAGAGACCAGGCTGTGCTGAGTCTCCAAAGTACAGGTGCACAACTGATTTTCTAGTGGCATAAAGATATTTCTGGTTCTGATTGCTATCCCATCCTCAAAGTTTCTAACATCGTGATTGCTTTTGGCAACCACTGTACCCTGAACTGACATTTTGTAGTGTTATCTATTATTGCCTGAAGATCTCATTCCTAATGGCAATAGGCAGCTCAGAACCCATCATTATATATGTAAAACTAGGATTTTTTTCCCCAGAATGCATTACTGCAAATGCTGTTACTTTAGGCCCAGTTGCTTGCTGTACTGAGTGGCTTTTACAGTGTTTCACAGTCATGTCTTTTGTTACTTAGGATAATTTAACATTGGCAAACATCTCACAATTAATTCTCTTTTTATAGGTCATTTATGCACACATGAACAGCATGGGTCTGAATATAGATCTGTGTGAAGCTCACTGACAACAATCTTCTCTACAAAAAATTATAGCTCTCTTTACTGTCTTATGACTAGTTACATGTCCACATGAAGACATTTGCTCTTATTCTATGATAATTTAGGATTTCTGTTGCTGAGGACCTTGTAGAATGCCTTTCAGAAGTGTACATGGACTATAGCCACCAGATACCAACTACGTACACGTCAACATGGAAAGCTGAACCCCTACCAGAAAAGGTCTCTTGTGGAAGCTTCCCCAAGCTCTTAATTTTTAGTGCAGTCTGAAAAATTTGGGTTTTCTGCTATAATTTTGTTGTCTTTGAAGCCTTCTGCTCCTTGATCTTTTCTTGGCCTTGCATAATAATTAGTGTGTCTGCTTTTTTGCTGTTCACTTTTTGGTCCCTCTTACTGAACTTCAGCATTCTCAGACTATTGTTCCTTTAGGGTTTATTATGGCTTGGTTCTGGGGGTTTTTGTTTGTTTGTTTTTCAGTTTTAGTAGGACACAGCTTTGTGGTTTTTGAATGATGCTTTCTTATTCCTAATAAAGCTCCCTGTTATCTTTTGGCTTTTCTCTAAAATTTATTGATAGGTAGTATGTGTTTGCTATGATCATCCATGATGACATCTTTAAACAGTTTTACTGCTGTCCCTTAATAAAAGATTTTTATATTTTAACCACTTATTTTAGCTTCTTTATAACAAGATCCCTTTTTTTTTGTGTAGTTAGTCTTTTGGGGTTTTTTTTAATTCATCGCTACAATAGTAGACCTCTCCTCTCTTGCAGGAGGAATCATCATGTTGGACATATAGTACTGTCACTGTTCCCAACAGCTCTGTAACAATCACTGCACATTAGTGAGGACTTCTCCTCTTCTCTTTTCCCTGTATCATGCTTCCATAAAAAAAAGAAATTTTCAGTGTCTGAAAGTTCAGCCCACACATCTATTCCCACAGTTAAGTTTACCCAGTAAATGAGGGCAATTATAATCTTCTTTTATTGTTCATTCCTGCCTTCCTAGATCTCCTTCAGTGTGTCAATCTCTATCACCATCTTCATCAGGCAGTCTGTAATGCAGCCTTAGTGCTGTATTTTGCCTACGTGGGACTGGAGTTTGATTCGCAGGATTTCTATTGCTTGTTGACAAGGTTTGCTTGATCGTTAATTTGGTTTGACTCAAAGTTTTTTTCAGGCCATAGTATCATCCCTTCATCTTCAGGGGGCATTTTGTCTTTCCAGTATAATTTTTCAAATTGGTATTACGTTGTCCATCTGCTTCTCCTTCCACCAGATTTCCAATATATCTCTTATGTATTTATGTTCATTTAAATCTAAATAATCATATCTCCCTAAGGTAGATGTATGCATAAAATTACTTTTCGCTTTCTTCTATCTGTGCCCTTGTGTATTTGTTAGTAACTTGGCAATTTCTAGGTTTTGTACTTTGCTTCACTTGAGGATGAAGAGTTCTCATAATGTCAGGATGTGTCCTCCAAACCCTTATGCTCTTCAGCACCCTCCTGTGAGCACCCTCCTGTACACCATCAGCAGCTGGAACTCCCTTAGGCACACTCCATCACTTCCAGATATTTCTCTAGTCTTGATGGTTTTGAACTCTCTTATGTATATAATTTTCCAAACAGAATTACCTCTTCACATCTGCCTGGCCCAGAGTGGATTGCCAGGATTATTTTGGGGAGAGTGCCAAGGACATCCTGCTTTTTCATCTCCAAAACCTCTCCACATACATCACCCACAGGGATGGTGGCCACCAGCTCCTTCCCAGCATTTCCCAGAACATCAGTAAAAAGCATTGTGAGACCTGACACTTCTCAGCTTGCTGGCAAACCAGCAACCAACCTTCGCTGGAACTACAAGCCCAGATAGGAATATGTTTAACAAGCAATATCAACAACACAGCTGCCCACTACAGTCTCTCATATGCAGGTAGTTTCTTATAATCTCACCGTCCTCACAAAAATCCTCAAAAATCCTTCTTGCTTCCCCTTCGGGAAGAAGGTTTTCAGACTCACTGGCACACAGACCATAGTAGCTGTCACAGATAAATAATGAATAGAGCACAAAAATGGCAAAGCAACAACGACAATCATCATGGTTGTACAGCTGGCCACAAGTCTGTGAGAAGCCAGGATCCCTCATGGATAGAGGAAGCTGTTGTTACACCATACAGACACAATATCAATGCAGTATGTTTAAAGAAATAGGAAGGTAGAAGCACATTGCGCTGCACAAAATTCTTTTCCAGTTGTCTTTCCAGAGCTGTCCAAAACAGGCAAGCAGAGATTTTAAACTGGTGCTATTCTGTCTCTCCTCACACCCTTGGAGGAAGGTTTATGGTGGGGCTATAAAGACAACCTAGGCCCTCACAAAGCAGCTGGCTTAGTGTGACCTGATGAACTGTTCCAACTGAAACAACTTCAAGACTTTGTAAATCATGGCAGAGACCAATTTTCCATTCCTTTCCTTCTTTGCCTCCTCTCCTGAGGCATTGAGCATAAGTGCATTCCTTTTCCAGTTATTTTCTCTGAGAGGGGAAAAATGTCACATTTGGGAATAAAAAATCTGGAAAGAATGTGAAAAAAAAAGAGACAGGAAGCAGAGAATTATCCTGGTTTGGCCAAAAACATGCTTTAGGGGATAAAATGGTTATATTGAAAAGGATTCTGAACTGCTCTGAGTTGGGAAATTTTTCATTGGTTTTACAGTTAGGTCCTTGTTGGCAGAAAGACCTCAACTGTGGCAGTAAAAATCCTACATTTGTGAGTTTTCAGGAACTAGCGGGAGTCTCTCTTTCATCTCGACAGGAGTGTCTTTTCTTTGATTTTACTGTCTGCATTGCTGTGTAGTTCCCCCTTCTTTATCATCTGTTTCTGTCTGTAATAGGGAGACGGGGATACAGCACATCATTAAGAACAAGTAAACACCATTAAAACAATTCCACCTCATTGTCACTGCATTGTTTTGAATTGGATTATTGACTCTTGAATAATACCAGGGTTAGAGAGAAGCAGGCACAAACCAGCTTTGAACCCCTCTGGGTAAATATCCCGCTTACAGCATCAAAAGAAATGGGTTTACTCTAACTGCGTGCCCTGGGTGGGGAATAAGTTAAGAGGTTTTCTTAACTGTAGCTCACATTCAGATGCCTCTATTTTGATTTCCTCTACAGAAAATAAACCTGAACTGAATCACAGAATCATGGACAGGTTTGGGTTGAAAGGTACTTTTCAAGGTCATTCAATCCAACCTCCCTGACATGGACAAGGACATCTTTCACTAGATCAGGTTGCTCAATACCCTCTCAAACCTGGTCTTGAACACTTTCAGGGATGGGACATCCACAATTTTGCTGAGATGGGGTGAGATGATACTCAGTTTTAGATGCAGAAACCCAAGTCTACTTACTGGGCATAGAGCTTAAAATAAGACCTGACCTCCTTTGGGCAGTAGCCTGCACATAATTGTCAGCATAGGGGAAAACAAAAACAGCTGTTGATTATTATAAGGTTTATTTGAAAGAAGGTTAGACCCTGAGATTAGTTCAGTTGATTAGAGCATGGTGCTAACAATGCAAAAGTCATGGGTTTGATCCCTGTATGGGCCATTCACCTAAGAGTTGGACTTGATCCTTGTGGGTCCCTTCCAACTCAGAATATTCTGTGAAACCTGCCATATGAAATATTACTGTTGTTATTTGAGGAGTAATAAGAAGCAGTAACAGACCATTTCAGGAGTCAGGATGGCCTAGGACTGAGATCTTATTCCCACTCCAGCAGTGGCTTAGAGCTCTAAATTGGGCAAGATGCAGGTGACTAGCTAATTTTCCTCAAGCACTGTGAAGGAGCATGACATCACAGCACTAGGTACCTTGCTTAAGGAACTGGCTCTGCAGCATCTATAGGAACATAATGCAAATGGAAACCTTTTCCTTGTTTTGTGACAGATAAAGGACCTAACAAAAATTCAAAGTGCAGCTGATCTGTGCCTTTATGAGACCATAGAATGGCTTCCTTACAAAGGAACACTGAGATGGGATACTTTCAGCAGTGCTGGGAAGACTCCTGTTGTGTGACTGGGAGGGAAAAATCAGTTTATTCAGATAGATCCTGTGATTTTAGGAGGCAAGGGAAAATATTTCCTCCAAGCTCTGATTTTTGATCAAGGAAAAGATTCTTCAGTGTTTCCTTGAAATATTCTCCAGCCCAGGGTGCACTCTTTCCTGGGTGAGAGGAAAGGTGAAGTCTTTGTCAGACACTGCTAGCAGGTTGTCCCAGGAAAGGGAACCAGGGAAGAGTGTGAAGAATCTAATAACCTTTATTTGAAAGAAAAGAAAAAGTTACTAAATTGTAAATTTACTGGCAAAGTTGTTCCTTGTGAGTCTTTCACAGACTAAAGTTGCATATGAGGTCTGTTAATACAGCTCATCTGCCCTCGGGCTCCAGACATAATAGGACTTGTTGAAATAGCCATTCCTCTCCACCTTTTGAATCAGTCTGTTTTCAGTTTGGCATCTAGAGGCTTTCTTTTTTGTATCAAGAAGCACCATGACATCTTTTAAAAATCTGTCTTTGACGTTTTCTAGCATAGACAAGATGAGGTCTCAGTTTCTTGAGAGATGATGTGCTCCTGCTGTTTATTCCCTACTTAATCCTCCAAGTGTGACATCAGTCATCTCCATGCAACTCACTGAGACTGCTCAGGCACAGGATTATCAGTGATACCGACTCCAGTGGGGAATACACAGCAGGAGCAGATACGTGGTGGAGGCAAAGAGAGAGAAGCGTGTTTTTATGCAAACATGACTCATAATAAGGTGTTTTTTGAAAGAGAAAAAGTGGAAGTAGCAAATATGCAAAATATAGAAAATGTACCTGATTTCCTGAAAAAAGGAATTGTCAGTGATCCTGGCAATTACAGTTCCATTAATTTAAATTCTATCCTTGGGGTGAAAATGAAACAAATAAGAGAGACAGGAGGAGGAAAGAGAATCACTAAACAGCTGGAGATAAAATTTTAGTAATGTAATTTTAGTAACATGACAATGGGTCCTCAGCCCAGCGGGATCCTCCAGGCGCCACTGAAGTACAAATAATAAGGGAATAAATCTTCACAAACAGATATAAAAGGTTTTAAAAGAATTAAAGTAGTAGTGCCTACTGGAAATTCAGTTGGTATACTGCATTTTGGCTTTCCATAAAGTATTTCATATTGCATCTCCTATGAATGTACTTGAATAATTAATTGAGATTGGCTTCAGTAGGAGTACTGCCACGGGGTCTACAAATTGGCGGAAAGAACATTAGCAAATGGTAATGATAAATGGCAGTGTTTTAATTTGGGGGAGGTAGCTACTGGGGTGCCACAGGGAGTGGTGTTGTGTCCTATCTCATTTATCACCCTCATTAATTGGTCTGGAAGAAAAACAAACAGCTCATTAATGAAATTCACATTTAATGCTGAACTGGGGGAGAGCTTCAAATTCTAACAGGGATGAATAAAAAGGAAAACCCAAAACATGTAGGAAAAAAGTGAGGTGCAAGGACAGAGAATAAATCTTTTTTTTTTTTTTTCTTAAAGAAATAGCGCAGCTTCTAGATTTTACTTGGAATATTTTGGGGGAAAATATTGAGAAAGAATAGCTGTTATACATCTTAAGGGCATCAGATGCCATACTGTCCCTTTAATTTAATTCCCTTCACAACACAGGTCCCCCAAAAACTGATTCCTATAAGAAGCCAGGTATTCTAAGTTGTGTGAGAGCTTGTCTCCTGAAAATATATCCAGTCTTAATTACAGATGTCAGGTGATGAATTCTAACTGTATGTTAAAGGTTTAAAAGCAAACCTGAAAAAAACAAAAAGCAAATTGACCCAGGAGGATTGGTTTATTGACTATAACTACAGCACTGTGTAATCAGTCATTAGGCAAAGTATTTTACTACCCATGTTGCGGCAACTGTCTTCTTCTAGTGTTTTCTTCTATCTCCTCTTTATGAGTGTTTAAACCTTAACAAACCTGAAGGTTCTTTTTATATTTTTCCTCTGTTATTTTCTCATCTTTTTCTTTTGCCTATGTCTTCTGTTTGTGATTCTCTTTTTCTGATATGATCAGCAATTTAGTGACCAAGAATTAACATCTTGGACAGACCAATTACTTGATAGATTGCGGTGCTGGCAGAAGCCAAAAACATTTTCTGCTCTTTCAGCCCTAATAGAAAACTTCTTGTTAAATAGTGGTAGAAACATAATAAGGCATATTTGTATTTTCCCTTCGCTAGTTCTTCCTATAATATCAAACACATTTTGATGCTAAACTTAGCACATGCTTGGGTTTTCAGGACTGGGCCTTGGTAATTGAATGTTTTCACTTAAGCATGATTCACAGATCTATTTCTTATTAGATTAAGTAATAAATAAGTAAATCAGAAAAGATTTCATAATGTGGTGTACAGCTTAAAAAAAATCAAATCAGTTTTCGTTTTCTGCATAGACACTTTGCATCATTGACTTTTCAGGATTACCACCAAAAATTTGACTAAAGTAGAGAAGAAACAGTACCTTCCCAGAAACAGGCAGCATGTGCTCCTTGAGGGAGCAAGTTTTTAGGGGGAATCACGGTGTGACTTTTTACCTGTTTGACAGCTCTCCAGCACTGAAACCTCCTTTCCCTTGGCTCTTGGAAGGATCACAATGGAAGGCAGTAGAATCACAGAATCATAAAGGTTAGAAGAGACCTTCATCTAGTTCCACAAACCCAGCACCACCATAATCACCTCTAAACCAGATCCCCAAGTGCCACATCCAGACACCTCTTGAACACTTCTCAGACTTGGTTATCCACCATCTCCCTGGGTAGCTTATTGTAATGCCTAACCACTCTTTCAGTGAAATATTTTTGTTCTAATAGCCAATCTAAAACTCCATTAGTGCAACTTGAGGTTGTTTCCTCTTGTCCTATCACTTGTTATCTGTAAGAAGAGGATGACCTCCATCTGGCTACAACATCCTTTCAGGTAGTTGTAGAGAGCAGTAAAGTCCTTCCTGAACTTCTTATTCTCCAGACTAAACAACCCTTGCTCCTTCAGCCAGTGCTCATAAGGCTTATGCTACAGACCCTTCTCCAGCTTCATTGCCCTTCTCTGGACACACTCCAGCACCTCAGTGTACTTCGTTGTTGTGAGGGGTCCAAAACTGATTCAAGATACGGCCTCACCAGTGCTGAGTACAGGGAGACAATTACTGTCCTAGTCCTGCTGGCCACACTGTTTCTGATACAGGCCAGGGTGCCATCAGCCTTCTTGGCCACCTGGGCACAC
This sequence comes from Pipra filicauda, assembly GCF_003945595.2. Lineage (NCBI taxonomy): Eukaryota > Metazoa > Chordata > Aves > Passeriformes > Pipridae > Pipra > Pipra filicauda. Next base: position 1,028,239 of record NW_024104379.1, on the reverse strand, counting down.
TGCTGGCTCATGTTCAGCCAGCTGTCACACAGCACCCAAGAATCCTTTTCTGCTGAGCAGCTCTCAAGCCACTCCTCCCCAGGCCTGTAGCAATGCATGGGGCCATGGTGGGCAAACTAGCTAAAGATACTCTGCATCAGAGCAAATGAACAAAGAAGCTGCTCCACACAGATGCAAATGCAGATGGCATCTCCTGTGCTGTTCTGAGCACCGTATCATTGGAAAGATATTGAAAAGCTGGGAGGAATTCAGAGAGAAGGCACAATTATTTTTAGGTACTGGAAAGGCTTGATTGATATGGAGAGAGTAAAAGGGCAAACTATGTACATCTTGGCAAAGCAACTACTAAGAGGAGATATGATAATCACTTCCAAATAAACTCAAGGAAAATCTCAAGAGGAAGAGACTTGTGCAGGCTTAGTACAGTGGGGGAATGCATAACAGGATGAACTTCAGAGAAGGAAAACTTGTGAAGTTTGAATGTTAAGAAAAACTTCTTCCTTTCTAGTAAGATGTGAAAGAAGCTCTCTGGAGAAACCTTGCTCCAGGACTGCTTAAACTAGACTGATTCTACTACAAGAAAACTGTTGAGGAGCCACTCCACATTGATCAAAAGAGGGAACGGTGTCCTGAGGTCAGATAGCCTCTGCGTAAAGCCAGAGACCCTAAAATCTTACTAGTTTTTGTGAGAGAGGCATCACCTTGTCTTTAAAGCTGTCGTGGTGTGTGTCATTCAGTGCTGCGTGCACCAGCCCACTCATTGTTTCAGTGGGGGGCTGTAAGAGAAATGCCGTCTCTGAAATGTGTTCAGTTGGTTTCCTTTATTAAAGAGTTGAGATACATGGACATGTATCAAAGGAACATGAGGAAATGAAGGTGGCATCACCTAGTACGTTACGGTAAAACTATTGAATTTCTTGCCAAAGGAGGACCTTGATTGGAATCTTGGAATCTTGGAATCTTACTGCATCCTTATTGCAGTAAGGATGTTTCTCTTGAAGAAGGAGAAGAACTTGTAGAGCAGAAAATAGCTTTTCAACAAAAGAATCTAGGATACACTAAATAAGACATTACTCACTGGGTCGTATGTTCGTTTCCTTAATGCAATATCAGTAACACAGAACTCTCTAAACTGCTCTGCAGTAACTCTTCTAGGTATGCTTTTACCCCATAACAGATGTGAGGTAATTTACTTAGGGGTGGCCTTACAGGGGAATGGAGACATTGGTAGGCAACTCTGCTAGATCCTGGCACAGCTGAACTTGGCAGCCTGAGCATCCCAGTTCCCCACTGTGCCTGAGCTCTCTCAGATTACCTCACATTTATTCAGGGATGAGTGTGGAAGTAACCAGTTATCTCTCTGTCATTTTGTTCAAGTGTCCATAATCCAACTAAAAAACATATGTTCCCAGAGGAGACAGACATTTCCATTATCCTTCTGTTCCTTTATTCACCTGAATATTGACTCCCTGTTTCTATTTCTTCGCCTTCCCTAGGCCTGTAGAATAGCTGTGATGTTAGCAATTATTTATGGGAGAGCTGCTGATGCATGTGACAAGAAATAGTGCTAATGGTGATGTCTGTTAGCCTGTAAAATAGCTCCCCCAAGTAAACTGGTAGAAGTCTCATCACTTCGATGTTTTAAAACCAGACTGGACAAAGCCCTGTAAAACATACTGCAGGGAACAATCTTGGAGTGGCAGAAAGATTAACAATGGATTGGTCTCCCATTCAGCCTAGAAAAAAACCATGTGAGAGTATTCAGGATACTCCAGGGATGTGATGGTTTGGCTTGACCTTTCAGGGCTCTCTGCTGGCAGTGGTTCTATGCAAACATTAGGCTAGATATGTCTTTGGGGAGACAGAGAGGTAGAGAGAAAAGGGGGAAAGCAAGTATGAGAGCATGATATGTTGCATATATGGTCTTGGCCATTCTTTTTTTAGGACATTCCTCCTCCCTGCCTCTGTGCCCCTGTTATCACTCTCGCATTTTTCCGCTTATTAAAACCTTTCTTGGCTCTTATCAGCTTCACATCCACCTAACAGTCCTGAAAATCCTGTGCTCTTCATCTTTTAGTGCCACTTCCCCACATGTTGTTGGAGTCACTGGTAAAGCAATGGTTGGCTTCTGAGAAAAGGTTGATGTGTTCAACCACAGTAAACCACCATGGTGGTTTTGTACAGTTTTGGCCAAGAATACACATCATGAAGAGATTAACAGTTCATAGACTTACACCACAGTGCAAAGAGCTGACTTTAAACTAAGGAGCAGAGAACATAAAAGTCACAGTGATTAGTCTCTGCTAACCTGACAGGGAACGATAGACTTGATAAGTGATGCTACTTTTCCACTCCATGTTATCTTACTGTAGTGGGTTTCTGTGGCTGGAGGCGGGGGGGGGGGGGGTATTCTCCTCTACTCAACTGTCTTGAGACTGCATCTGAGTGCTATGTCCAGTTTTGGGGCAGAAAGATACAGACAAACTGGAGAAAATTCAGTGGAGGACCACCTAGATGGTCAGGGGTTGCATAAGGAGAGGCCGAAGGAGCTGGACTTTTCAGCCAGGATGAGGTAAGGCTGAGAGGATCTAATTCATCTCCATGACCACTACTACTACTGCAGGTTTGCTCTTCTTTGGCTAAAACACTTGCTGGATGTTCAAGCCCAAAGAGTGGAGGTGAATGGACTGAATCCAGTTGACAACCGGTCACTACTGATGTTTCCCAGGGCTCAGTATTGGAGTCAGTTTGGACTAATATCTTTATCAGTAATTTGAATTTGATATTAGGGAAAATTTCTTCATCCAAAGGATTGTCAAGGCTTCCCAGGGAAGTGATGGAGCCACCATCTCTGGAGGTATTTAAAAGACATGTTAGATGTGGCACTTAGGGACATGGTTTAGTGGTGGACTTGGCAGTACCGGTTTAACAGTTGGACTTGATGATCTTAAAAGTTTTTTCCAATCTAAATGGTTCTATGATACTAAAGAGGGCATGTAGCAAAAGGTCAAGAGGCAAAGGTCACAATTTACAACAACAGAAATTTCAATTTAATATAAAGAAAAATTTTTACCATAGATGTGGTGAAATCACAGCAAGAGTGATCCAGAGGGGCTGTGCAATCTGGGAGATTTTCAGTGCTCAGGTAGATGAGATCCTCAGCAACCTCATCTAATTTTGTAGTTGGTCTCCCAGAAGTGTCCCTTCTGATGTAAATTGATCTATTATTTTCTGATTCTGCATTTTAAGATGTGGCTGGCTATTTTGGTATTCAGATAAAAGCTCCAAAACATCTTTGAAAATGTGGGTCAGGCACAGCAGCCAGCGTAACTTGGGAAATCCTGGCTTGCAGTCTCTTCTGTGTCCCAGTTCTTCACTTACTTCACTGTACACAAAGCTCGGTGCTGTTACACTCCCTGAGTACTGGGAAGAGAGGAATTAGATTCAAATGCTTTCCATAGAAGTGAAATTCTAGGTAGGAATCACCCACACACACTTATTAGAAAATTTAAAACAGAATTTATTATTCTATTGTTTGGCTTGCTGACTTTTTTGCCTGTCAAAATGGTTCTTGTTGATTCCACTGCATCCCTGAAGACAGAAAACAAAGTTGACAAACGCCTGCCAGGCAGGCACCTCTAGCACTGTCATTTGCATTTTCTCAGTGGGAAGCTGGAATTTGTTGTCAAACTTGAAATTTCTCATGACAAAATTTCAGTTATGCAAAAACTGTTTTTAGGCAAGACAGTCCTTAGCTAGCTCATAAGAAGAATATATCCTTTTTCCTTTTTTCTTTTTCATCCACTTAGCCCTTTAATAATTACAGCTCTTGTCATAAACTTACCAGACAATGTAACATAATAGATCTCCTGTCAAGGCCAGGGCATCTAGGTTTTCCCTTAATAGTATTATTTAATAATAATGGCTCAAGTGTTCAGTTAAAGCCAAGTGGAAGCTGCTACTTATTTCAGCTGCGGCCACAGTTTGCTCTGTGACTTAAGGAAAACTTTTTAAAATTGTCATTTGTAAAGTGAGAAAATACCCTTTTCTATCCAGAAGGAGAAGTGACTTCTTAGCATGGAAGGTCTGAGTCAGGTGCAGTTTGCACCCCTGGCTGCTTCTGCCCTCTTCCTTCTCCTGCTCTCATTTAATGGGAAGGCATCTGTCAGCTAGGAAAGATAATGTAGATAGGAAGGTAAGGTCAGATGATGAGAATTTATTTTGCTGATATTGGTGCTGCAACCCAACAGCTTGTTACCTGAGGGTCTTGCCCTTTGCTCTGTGGGTTCATTTGAATCCTGCTGAAAAAATTCTCTCGTAGAGCCCATGAAATCCAACTGTTGTTCCCTACATCCTGGTCTCTGCTGCTTCATGCCTGATGTTGGTACAGCTGACAGTCACTTTCTTGCCTGTTGGAAAATGACTAAGACAACAGTCTCCCTCTTGTCACCAGGCTTGGGCAGTTGCAGTATTAATGACAATTTTCCCCCTGCTAAAAGATAGCTCATGCCAGCCAGATCTGATTCAGTTTCCAAGAATCCCTCTCAGGAATGATCTCCTTTAGACCCCAAGCAAGCTGATGATGCTCAACCACAGTCATTGTAAACTCAACCTTGCTTCTCATCTTACTAGAGTAAAGCATGGAAATGTTCCTTGTGTTTAGAGGGAGATGGCTGGGGAGGTAGGGGTGGGTGTGCTCCCCTTCCAAAGCCATTCTGCAGAAAACTTGTAGTGTTTGTATTTCCTTCACAGAATCTGCTTCCTATGGGAGCACTGGATTAGCCACAGAAAGGGAAGGGGTCCTGGTACAACCCTCCTAGACCCATAAACAGAGTAAAAGCTTCACCTGGAAGATCAGCATAGCTGGATGAATGACAGAGTTGTCTAATATTTCAGAGACAAATCTGAGATTCCAGTTGGAATGCATTTGATGGCTGGAGTTCAGCCCCTATTAGGCAAGAGTCCACATTGTGGAGTGAACCAGCTTTGCACCTGTTTTGTCCCAGCTGGCATCTCCTGCCTGAGAAAGGCCCACTACTATGGTAAAGGTATTAGAATAATAATACATCCTATTCAAAGAAGGCCTTAATCAAAGAGCTTTTTCATTTCCTTTCATTACCTTGTTTTCTTTTCTTTCTCTTTCTTTCCCTGTCCCCTCTATTGTCTGATTATTCTAGACAACTGGGGGAGTTAATTATGGTCCTAAAAGTGCTCATGAGGATGGAGCATATACAAGTCTCACATACATAATATATGACATATATACACATGTAAGTCTCACAATAAAGAGAGCATCTAAGCTGATTAAGTACAGAATAGCTTTGTCTGTATGTCTTCAGTCCCTTTCCAATTGCTGACTTTGTTGTGTCTTCTGGGGTCACTTCAAGATATTCACCTGCTCCTGACAGTCCTCTCTCCCCACTCCCCTCCTACCCCGCTCCCACCCTTCCAGCATCCCCTGTGTGGAACTTGGATGATTCTCGTTCAATGCCCTGCTTGACCATAAATTTTTTTATACCATCACTGGGGGTTTTTGGGCCACTGCCACCTGTGTGTCAGCTTGCCATCTGTACAGTGGGGGAGTAATTCTGCTTGCTCTGTGTTTCTGTATGCAACTCCTAGCTCCAGCTCTGAGCTGAGCTCACCTGGCTTGGCCTAGAAAGAGATCACACCCCACACCTCACAGCAGGCTCCCATTTCCCTGTGCCCTCCTCTGTGGAGACACGCCCTGAGTGACTGGTTATCATGTTGACACAACCAACCACAGCCCCTGATGGCCTTTATGGCAGATATCGCAGAGCTGATGCACAGAACAGCTTTTCTTTTTCCTTAGTGCGGAGGTGTCTCCCCTGCCTTGTCTCCAAACTGTTCGTCTCGCCCTCTTTCAGAAGGCTGCTCTGTGATCAAAGGAGCTTTGTGTCACATTTCACTGATGCCCAGTTGAGGCACCCAGACTGGGATCACTGAAGAGAAAAACCTCCATTTGTTCTAAAGGCATCCCTCCAAATCTTGTCACAAGCAATCAGACAAGCCTGGCAGAAAGACCCCTTCATTTTGTGTTATATACAGAAAGAAATAATATATGATCTAAGCTCCTAACCATGCTTAAATTGGTTTATTCTGATATTTCCCTCAGCACATACCATCAAAAAATATGTTAGTCAGAATATTTTTTTCTCTCTGACTATCTTCCTGTCTGTCTATTTTTAATTATATCAGAATTAGGTGATTGCTGCTGTAGATTAGGTTTACCTGAAGAACATCTACTGTGATGACTGCATTTTCATACCTTAGCATAAGCCTTTTGGCTTGGTAAAACATTAAAGTTTTGAAATTCAGTTCTCCAAAGGCAAGATATCCCAAAAAATAATGATGTGTCTTCAACAGCGACTCATCTGCACCTGGACACCCTCTAAATTTGAAGGTAATGTATTAACAGAAGCCTCAAGATGACATGTATAACAAATGGAATAGAAAACAGTTTACTGTGTTCAAACTACTGTGGTTAATATTGTTAACTTATTTTTTGTCTGATACTTGAGCAATTCCATATCACAACCTGAAGACTGATTATTGACACAAACTAAAAGAACGAGCCGTGGGTTGTCAGTGAAGCTGGAGCAGGTTGACCCTGGCTGGACACCAGGTGTCCACCAAGGCTGCTCTATCGCTCACCTCCTCACCTGGGCAGGGGAGAGAAAACGTAATGAAAGGCTTGAGGTTTGAGATAAAGACAGGGAGAGATCACTCACCAGTTATCATCACAGGCAAAGCAGACTGCACTTGGGAAAATTAATTTAATTTGTTACCCGTCAAAATCAGAGTAGCGTAATGAGAAACAAAACCACAACTTCTCCCCACCCCCACTCCTTCCTGCGTTCAACTTCACTCCTCATTTTTTCTACCTCCTCCTCCTCAGCAGCACAGAGAGTTGAGGGATGGAGTCTATTGTCAGTTCACCACAATTAGTCTCTGTCACTCCTTTGTCCTCAAGGGGAGGACTCCTCACACTCTTCCCCTGCTCCAGCGTGGAGTCCCTCACCCAGGAGACAGTCCTCCATGAATTTCTTCAGCATGGGTCCTTCCCATGGGCTGCAGTTCTTCATGAACTGCTCCAAAATGGGTCCCTTCCACGGGATACAGTCCTTCAGGAGCAGGCTGCTCCAGCATGGGTCCCACACAGGGTCACAAGTCCTGCCAGCAAACCTGCTCCAGCATGGGTTTCTCTCTGCATGGGGCCATAGGTCCTGCCAGGGCCCAGTGTGGGCTTCCCACACTCTCCTGAATCCGCCTGCTCTGGCGTGGGGTCCTCCAGGGGCTGCAGGATCTCTGTTCCACCATGGACCTCCATGGGCTGCAGAGGCACAGCTGCTTTACCATGGTCTGCACCACGGGCTGCAGACAAATCTCTGCTCCAGCACCTAGACTACCTCCTACCCCTCTCTCTCCACTTACCTTGGTGTCTGCAGACTTATTCCTCTCCATATTCTCACTCCTTCTGCTGCAGTTTATATTGCACAGGGTTTTTTTCCCCCTTCTTAACTCTGTTCTCCCAGAGGCATTACTACCATTGCTGATGGGCTCAGCTTTGGCCAGTGGTGTGTCCATCTTGTAGCCATCTGGCGTTGGCTCTGCTGGACATGGGGGAAGCTTCTAGTAACTTCTCTGATAAGCCACACCTATAGCCCTCTCTCCTCTACCAGAACTTGGCCACACAAAAGCCAATACAGAAGTTTATAAAGTCTGTGTCAGACATAGAACAAACCCTGAAAAGTAGTAACATTCAAACAAAACATGATAGCATACTGCTTACTATAAAAATACTAAAATTAAAAGTTCTGGCATGGTTGGTGACCCACTATGAGCATTGCTGACAGAAGAATGTATTCTACCACCCTTTTGTTACAAAAGTAACACAAAACTGGTCAGGATGGAAAGAAGAGATGCAAAATGTAATTCAAAGACTGAGGGTGGAGAAAGAATGAAAGAGCCTGCTGCCATTCAGGGAAAGACTTAAGGAGCTCAATCTGTTTCAGTTAATCAAAAGTAAGATTGAGAAGCGATGTGGCTACAGGGTATAATTACCCACATGGGGAGAAAATACTGGCTACAAAAGGGATCTTTAATCTAGCAGAGAGAGACATAAAAAGAACTAATTACCAGAAGGTGAAACCCAGCAAATCTAACGTAGTAATGGGGCACAACTTCTTAGGAGCACAGATGATTAATCGCTGGAACAAAATACCCAGAGAAATGGTGGGTTCTCCATCTCAGTAGTCAAGCTGAACGTCTCTCTGTAGGACCTGTTTTCAGCATGAGATGTCAGACTTCACAAGGACACTCCTAGTGGAAACCTATGGCCTGTGTTGCACCAGACCATTGCTTCTTTCATCTCATATCCACTTTCCCTCAGGATCTCTTCTGCTCAAAGACTTTCAACCTCATACAAATAATGATACTTTCTCACCTTAATTTAGCCACTTTTTCTGCTGCTTAGTCTATGGCCAGCTTTGGGAGTAATGCTTGGATGACAAGCCTTTGTTGATCCTGATCTTCATGCTTTCCTTGGCCTGGACATCTGCCTTATTTTCCCCACAGCATACTGTGACATTTCTCCACTTTCTTTCTTATAGCCCGCTCTCTTTCTTTGTGTGCATCCCTGCAAAAGCTGCCTGTGTTAAGAAAGAGCTGAAGGAATCAGGGCAAGAAGCTCCAGGACAAAATCTTTCACCCTCTGCTCTCACATTCAGGAGAATGTCCTGCCTACAGTGGCATCTACACTGTGAGGGACACGCAGATTCAGAAAAGACTTCCCAGACAGGGTTCTCCTTGTGCTACCACACACTTAACAGTCTTTGGCCTTTGGCAAGTGTCTGCTCTGCCTCCCCCTTCCCACCCCAGCAGTTGGACTCAAGGCACGAGAGTCAGTCTCTCACACACACTCTGCTTCTCTGGTAATATATTTCCTGCCACAGCTGGAGCATTTGTAACCTGCAGAGTCTGTGCCAGTCTGCAGACAAAAGTTTTCACAGACCTGACACAGTTTTGTTTTAAAGGGACCCACCTGTTGGCATTTCAGGGCCAAACAGGCTTTGAGAGAGGCTCCACTGGTGAAGCTCATTGGCCAAGGGTGGAGCAAAGCTCCAGAGTCCCACCAGAATCCTCACTAAACCTGGGCAACCAAGTCACATGAATTTCTAAAATTTCTCTTTTTTTCTTCTTCATTTGCAAGGCAACTTTATCTCTTCTTTCCAGGAGTGGACATGGCTGATCCAATCTATGCATTTATCAGTATTGGCATAGATTATTAGAAGAAACCATATCTGGGCCTCACTTTAAGGTTGTCACTCAATTCCAGAGAGGACAAAAGGCTGCCTTCTGTATGGCTGGAGCCTCAATAGGCATGCAGAGCTTCTGCTATAGTCCCTTCTCTACCTCTTCCATAGCCTCTGACATCAATTCAAAGTCTCATTTTTCAAAGAAGCTGAAAGATTGAATCTCTGCTCCTTGAAGGACCAAATTTCAATTTGTGTCCTCCAGTGACAACTGGGCTCCTCTGAGCCAATGGCTCTGGGAATTGACAACAAAACAGCTCGGATGAAAGGGAAGTCTCTGTGGGAATTGTTCAAGTGGGGAACAAGTGCACTCCCAAGCCTGGGGGTCTCTAAGGGATGTCACTATGCTTTCCTTGGAGGCAACTTTATTGCCATCATTGACACTAACAGCACAAAAACCTTTATTGTCCCCTCATGCCCTCATTCCCTCAAAAGATGACAGCCTTTTATGTGCAGCGCTGACCCCAAAAAGGAAACTGCAAGAGGACCCCTGAAGTCTGTGTGGAAATTAGTTACTTTTTTCACATGAAAATTGCTTGGAGGCTTCAGTAATGGATGCAATATAAAACTCTACATATAAGCAGGATAACTTGACCCTGAGTTTCTAGGTCAGCTGTCAAAGAAATAAACCTAATTTCTTGCACACTGGAAATGAGTGCTGAATAAGGGAATTGCACAGATGACTACTGCAGCCTGTAGATTCAGATGAAATCTAACCCACCTGACTCCAAACTAATTCTAACTTCAAATGCTGTTCCAGAGCTCCCTTTGAAAGCACTGTCACTAGACCTGCATCACTACCATTGCCCCAAGAAGAACTATGTAAGATGTTGCAAATGAAGAGTTTAGGTGGAAAGCTGGGATTCTCCTGTGGCTTTCCTGTCAATAAGATGCCTGACCTCACACCTTTTTTTTTTCGTTTAGTGTGAGAAGGAGTAGAGGAAGCCATGAAAGAGCAGTAATTCAGAACAATACATATACATGAGTGCATATATATATTTATAAGGACAGTTAAAAACAGAGAGCTTGGAAACTGCAAATCCATGAGCCAATTACAACCGACTTTTTTGCCCTTACATTTTTTTCCCATTTATAGTGTAAAATAAGTCTTTAGCTCCAATTCCAAAAGAGTCATTGCAGTCTCTAGAAGAGAATCACTATTTACTGCTTGCATTCTCACTTCAAATTAAAAATATAAAATTGCAAACATAGAAGAACTGGGGTTAAAAAAATTATCTCTCTTTTATTCAGAACGGCATACCTGGAAGAGTTTATTGTCATGTAAAAACTGAATTGTGTATTTCCTACTGATTTTTCAGTGGTAAAAAAAAATATTATTTCTGAAGCCTTTGTAGATGATGTTTATGTCTCCACAGTTATATGGCATGAAGTAAGGCCACAAACCCGAACACTCTATCACACAATCACTGCATGTTGATGTATAGCAAGGGGAGGCTGTGGTGATGAAAAACTGAGAGATAGCGAAAAAGAACCATCTTTGTAACAGGTACAACATCAGTGGTGATGTCAGCAGTCAAATATTGCTGATAATCTACTAGAAGTTACTAGAAATCAAGTATCAGAAGGTATAATTACATTAGGATCATGCTTGCAGATGCATTCAGGGTAACGCACTGATATGTTTGCCATGCTAACAACACTAGTCAATTAACAAACCTGCCAGGCCAGACCAGCAACTGAAAAAAGAGATGCTAATCCAGTTTCTGAAGTGCAGCAGTGCACAAAGCGTGGGCTCATTCCATATGTTCTCTCCCTCCTTGAAGAGTAAACTAAAGTGTTGCTTTTGCATGTTTAATGACAGTTTTCTACAACTCACTGAGCCTAGGAAATATTGGAGGAGCTATGAGTGATTAAATTCAACTGGACTGAGGCCAACTCACCTCACCATTCTTCAAAGTTGGTGGAAAATGTGCACTGGTAAAAGGTGCAGGTAGTAAGTTCCCTAGAGCCAAACAAAGCTGACACCTTGCTTAAAGTCTGCCCCAAGGAGCCAGTCCCACAAGTGGTCATGCCTCAACCACTACCAGTTCACCCTCTCATCCCTTGAACGCTTGTTTGTGGCCCCTGCACTAGACCCAGCCTCACCCTGATCTCTCTACAAAGAGATTAAGTCTTTTACAAAGCAAATAAATAACTCGAGGCTATGAATCATGAGGCTATTATTCCTTGCAGGATTCCTGTTCTAATCCAGAGCAGAAACCTTCTAATGATGCCATCAGCTTCAAGAAAGGAAGCTTGAGTCATCATAGCCCCTGGATAAAATGATATGTGTGCAGTACACAATTGCCTCTTTGTTCAGATAAGCAGGTGTTGTTACCCGTGAGCCCTCTGACTGTCTGTAATAAGGTAAAATCGGTTTAATACTTGACCCCACTGCCAGCTGAGCCAATGTGTTGTAATGCACCCACTCTTTTCCTTCCAGTTAAGCGCTGAGAGATCGATCACAAATGGCCCTTTACAAAGCATGAAAAATGTGCCTTATTTGTGCCCAACACAGTCCTATCATGCACTTATTCCATCTCCACAGACCCACCCCCATCTCCCACTCTTCCTTCCTAGAAGCTGCTATGGGAGTCAGGAATGTGACAACTCACACATGGCTCTCCATGCTCAGCTCTGCCTGTGGCTCTATAGGCCAGAACCCAGAGAGCTCATAGCAGCTGCAGCACTGAACTTCTGGGCTAATATCCCCAGACTAGCATCCAAAACCTGTGCTAAGGGCCCATGAGCACTATGGCTCCTGGGAAGAGGGGGTGGGTATGTCAGAGAAGCCTGAATAAGACACTGAGCAATGTAGTGAGTGTGTGGCTATGCCAGGTTTAGCACTTGGGATGTCCTGTCTTTTGTGAGAATAGGAGAGCTCTCCCCAGCATTAAAGGAAGGTATTCCCATTCCTGCTTTATAAGGATGGAGAACAGAAGGTTTGCCCATATGCAGTGATGGGTTTGGGGCGTTCTCTTCCCAGTGGAAAACCGAGTTTGCTTCCCTGCTTAGTAAAGACAGACTCGTGTCTATCTTTCTCAACATTCATTCGAGTTGCTTAACAACCTGCCCATCTTTTAGGTTTTCTCAAATCTTACCCAGAGGCCACGAGGCAAACGGCAATGGTCAATCATCAGGTCAGACAGTAAAAAAGTATGAGTACTGTTGCTCTCTACTCCACTGATTAGAGCATTTTCCTGAGTGGGCAGGATATTTTAAACAGTTGTTAAAATGTAAGGTAACAGTTTCCCAAAGCAGAGCTTATTAGCTTGGTCACATTAATGTGGCTTGAATACTTTCGAATACTTTCAAATACTTTCAAACTAGAGCTTGCATTGCCATGTGCTGTTGCACTGTGGAGATATCCAGAAGGCAACTGGCTGGCTTCGACACCTCTAGACAAGTCCATCATTGTTACAGGACGTGCCATAGAATGGCAGAGGCAACGCATGTATGGAAACCATACATAGCTTTCCTTTGCTCAGATTCCCCGAGTGAGTGGCAGTGCTCTGACAGACCTTCTGATATGTGCTTCTAGAGCTCTTACAAAAAATATGCATGGATGTTCTTTGTAGGCTCTTCACCAGTGGTCTGTTAAGCACATTCTTGTTTACTACCTGCTTTTCAATGTGTTGCTAATGTCTTGTCTCTACATCCTTTTGCAGATGCCTGCAAGAGTTGCTCAAAGACTGGAAGGCAATGCCCAGTAGAAAGAGTGTCCCAGACTTTTCCTTCAGCAGGCAGCGTCCTTATCACTTTTAATAGCTGTGGGATTGGACCCCTTTTTGTTACTCTTTTAACCAGGCTTGCCTGAAAGCTCACTGTTCCAGTTTCAGTGTAGGAATTGAAAATGTTTATCTCTTGATCAGCTGCCAAATACTTCTTCAAGAGCAAGGAGAGGGATGGCTGTTTATTGAAGCCAGCCTGCATCCTGAACTAGAGCTTTCCAGCTCCCACAGTTTAGATTGCACCCTGTTCAGAGTGCAGCAAACAGTGGCCATAAATTACAGTAATCTATGAAGTTCAACCACCAAAAAAGATCAGAATAAAATGTAGGATTATTTTTCTTCCCTGTTCAGTATATGGTTCTTATAGATCACAGCAGTAGGAGAGAAGTGTGTACACCCTGAGAAGAGTGCTTCTTTTGCTGTGAGTCTGGGTCCTTCAAACAAGTTTTAAGTTGTCAAAGCATTTGAAATGTAGCCAGGTCATTATGCACTGAGATTAGTTACAGGGTATGTCAGTCATAAAAAAAGAGGCATGTAACCCTGTTTTATAAAGACCTGCTTCCCACACAGGCTGTATACATTGTGGTCATTCTGTTAGAACTGCTCAGAGAATGCAAAGTTAAGTATCTCTATAGGTCTTTCCAAGATCAGCGTTGTAAGGCAAAATTAGGAAATAAAAAGAAAAAAGAAAAGAAAAAGCCTTTAAAGTGCATGGTTGGTATGTGATTTTCAAACATCTATATCTCAGCTAAAGAAAAATCAATTTCCTTCACAATAAGGCTGGGCACTGTGACCTAGGCACAGCTATTTCCACGGCAAATCAATTTTCAACTGTCAGCCATTTTGCCCATAAGAGTTGTTGAAAAGGGTTACAAGATACAATGGGAGAAATACATTCTGCTTTTCATTCTCACTTGAAAGTACTTTTCTGAACATTTTGTATGTCAACTTTTGAAACTATTCACCAAGCATGGCAAATTTAACCTAGAAGGTGGGTATGTCAAGCTACAACTACTGGAAAATATATTTTTTAAATAAAAAACGTTTTGCCATCTTAAATATAGAGATAGTTGTCACTTAGTTTAATACCTGGTACTGTGGTTTTCTAAATATAGAAATAACACATCATTTTGCATATAATACCTTGATTCTGGGATTTTAACATTTCTAGAATGAAAAAAAGTGACCAAATAAAAGTCACAAAATATGAAGGAACTTGACAAAACTTCATGTTTTTTTTGTCATTCACTTTTGAAGCACAAGAAGCATATAGGCACTAGTGTTTGCAGGTGTTGGAAGAACCAGTAAACATTGGCTTGCCTGATTTTACAGTGAGATCATTCTGCTATAATCTTGCAAGTATTTTAAAGTGATAAATGCAAAGGATTTTTCTCATGGCTTTTGCTGCACTAAACAAGAGACTCCATCATCACAAACTATGTTCTTCAACTCAAGCACACGTCACTGCTGTGTTGCCAGAGCTTCTTTGGAAGATGAAGCCTAACAAAAAAGCAAAAATCCAGTGCCCTTAACTCCAAGAGGAAAGCTACCATTCCACCTCTCAGGAAGACTGCCACCACCACCACAGGAAACAAATATTCATCCTCACACTGAACTACATCTAGTTAGTGCTCAAATTGAATTAAATATTTTTTCTTTTGTTTTATGCTGCATTTTTCTATCTAAAATATTTTCTTTAGTCACAAGACTTAATTTACACCTGCTGAAGTCAGTGGAAAACCTCAGACAATAGAATGGGAAGTGGTCGATCTTATGGAGAACACTTGGGGTAAGAAGGTAAACAGTGCAAAATGACAGCAATATGTGGACAGGTATGTGGTTACACATGCCACAGCCACAGTTAACCACAGTAGGATTTGGCTCACTGAGGTATCCTGAGGTTATATCCGTGAGTCTGTATACATATAGCTGAACATGCCTCTTAGCACTCTGATTTCATGATAGCTCCCCTATTTCAAGCTGATATTGTGCCTGCTGCTTGTTATGAAACCACACAGCATTTGGTAGGAACTATTCCTTAACTTTTTATGGAAGATAATGCGATTCCTTGTGGCAGCAGATCTGTTCCATAAGAAGGCTTGGTCACTGAAACACAGGATGGCCACTTTCCAAAACCACACACAGACTCTGATTTCTCAACCAGGACCAAAGCAGGTATGAAAAAACAACTGAAATGTCAGCAAGCTTAACAGGCATTCTAATGACCAGTGAGCACATAATACCAGAGGATATAATTCTAAATCTGATCCTGAGAAAAACAACTTGCCTCCATTTGTTTTTTATGTCAGGAGAGAAATGCTGCCTTCTTTGCTGAAATGTGTAACTCCACCTGAACTGCCAAAGATTTTCTCTGCTTTTTTTTTGATTCCCTGATGTCTCCGAATAAATGTGTTCTGTAATGTCAAAAAAGGATGTGATTCTTGGCCATTTGCACAGCACATGCACTGGTCTGAATTTCAAAGTCATGCAGATACATGTGAAATACGGGAGCTGACACAGTAGAGCTTCAGTCTGCCTAGTCCACTGTCCTACCTCTGATAGCTGTGAATGCACAGCTGTAGCTAAAGGGACAGTCCCAGTCCCGCCCTCACCTCAGAACCATTGCACCTTTCTTCCAACACTGCCCCAGTGCTTTCACGGGCACCAGGGATCTCAGACCCTGCCTGTACGGGAGCTGCATCCCTCATTTTTGTTATGAAAACCGTGGTCTCCCAGAATCACTGCTAGGTGACAGGATGGTAGGGAAAATACCTTTTGAGAACAGAAGTTCCCAACCAAATGAAAAGGTGACACACTGCACCACCTCAGGCAGATACTGTGGTAGTAGTTGCAGTAATACAGCTGCTGGTAGCATTTTCTTCCTTCCCTCTACTCTTTGTACTGCTTTGGAGTGGCTAAGTTGATACTAACAGTGCCCCTGTTGCCATTTGGCAGTATGAGGACTTTAGGATGTGGCAGACTTTGCAAGGATGCAAAATGATGTTCAAGTCAGATCTAGCCCTAGGGCAGAGAAGCAGAAAGTCAATTCAGGCAAATATTATTGAGTGATTTTCATGTATTTGTTGTTCTTAGTCTATTTTTTTATTTAATTTTAATTTTTACTTTCTTGCTGGTATAATTGATCCTTTGGAAATTGAAAAAGAAAGATTCAGAAAATTCATTGTGGGTAATAATGAATAACAGCTTTTGGGAGAATTGCACAAAAAGTGCCTGAATTAGGACAAAATATAAATTTGTAGATGCACACAGAGAAAAAGATAAGGAGGAATGGAAATTATAAAGTAGCATTTATGATTTATGAAAAGTTCTTCATTTTACTGCTAATCATAATGGACTCCTGCTGCTTATAACCTTGTTGTAATCAAAGGGTTATATTCATTTCTTGCACAGTTATGTGCACATAACTCCTATTGCAGCTAGTAAGTGTTATGTGCTTGCTGTGAGGGGCAAAGAGGTGCCACACAATTAAATAATTTACTATAGCTACACGAGAAATGATAAAAATGGCCTAGAATCTTATAAATATAGGTAACATTGCCCATTCTTAATTTTAAAAAGGATGTAGAGCATTGGCCCTTTGGACTTTTGCTTGAGGGAAGACAGAAATGGTCACAGGCAGTGAAGGCAGTGGGAGGACAGGTTTCCATGTATGGTCAAGCTCTTGACAGGTCTCCAGCCAGTCTTGCTATGTGCTGTAAGGAGACTGCTTAACCACTGTCCAATAAAGCTTCCCATGGGTGCACACAGGGCTGGGTAAAAGCTATCCACTTCACCATGCCTGAAGTTGTGGAAGAACTGGACCAGACACGATGATGAGAATATCATAGATAGCAGCTTTGAAGAAATGGCAGAGATGTCTGCACTGACCGGCAGGAAATTTATATCACCTTTTCAAGGTACTAAGGAACCTGCAAGCAGTTGTCTTCCATGTTTTTGTTCAGTATATTTAAGATGTGATTCATCGGTCAGGCTCTGAAATCAGAGTTCAAACCAGTGGAAGAATGCCCAACCTGTGAAGTTATTTTATATGCCCCCTTCTGGGAAAAGTATGTCCAGATCTATCTTGGACAGCGTAAACTGGAAAAGGACCATATTTATATTAAATAGTGTCATTTTGACAACATAATTTCAATTTTTTAAGGCAGGCCAAGATGTGCTTTCAATATTAAAAGCCAAAACAGTGTAGCTTAGCTATTAGTCTAGAGCTAAAAGTTCTTTTGACAGTGCTTAACCATCATGGTGATGAAAATAATTTCATACCAGATGATGCAGATGAAACTGATGCATCTTAAAAAACCCTTTGATTTTGTTAAATTATTATTTTCTAAAAGACAACCAAAGTAATGTTCTTCAGACCTAGGGAATATTTCTCAAACATTTGCATTTTCCTAAAGGAAATAGTATAAAAATAAAGTAATGAATAGTTCACAAACCTCATTGAAGAACTATGAACTTAGGTATCATAGATAACAAAATAACTCATCACAGTACAACTCATTGTGTGTAGAAGTGTTTTAGGGACCACTACCTTAGGCTGCTGCATTTCACACAGTCCCAGGATGTACTGAAATGAGTATTCTCAAATACAGCATTCACAGGGCACCTTAGGAAAGTAAGGATAATGCAGAAACTGGGGTAGGGGAGGAAAGCAAGCTGGTTTCAAAGCTGAATTCTTCAAAAATTTTGTGTCATTTTGAGTTTAGACAATATGATTTGGAAGAAAAGGAATCTCTGTATTGATGGAAGTCACAGCAGAACTACCCTTCCCCCTACTTCACCTTAGAAATCACCATTATTGTCTTCTCAAGTGAGATGCAGCATTTGGTGAAGGAGCTGCTACCAGTAATCAAAGCATCCAGATCTTCAGCGATTACACAACACACAGAAGTTCATGAATGTTACAATATGGAAATAAAGGCAGATATCCAAATCCCTATTTAGGTAACAAAATAAGTAGCACTTATTCTCAGATGTACCAGACCCCCCAAGGCTCCAGTCTAATTGCTTTCAGAGGCTGTGGACAAACAAGCTCCTTCAGATCCACTTGTGCTGCTGCATGTTACCACTGCAGCTATTCATCTGTGGTGTCCTCTGTCCTCTTCTTCCCACACCTTCCCACCTCTAAGCATCCTTTTGAACCAGCCCACACAGAGGTTGTGTCAGCATTGTTAGTTTGTGCCCAGCAAATTCATTTGGATTAATCTAAGTGGTTTAAATAGGAGGTGGCAGTAGTGATTGTCACCCTGAGGCACCAGTCTTTGGGCAGCAAGGCAAGGATGAATGGTCATCCGGCAGCTACCTGGGAGCTGATGAAGAGAACCAAGAAGCTCAGGTGCAGAGCAAAGGTCAAGTACCAGTTCAGCCCTAATAAATCATTTTGTCATGATGGGAAAAAAAAACCCCAGCTGGATTATCTACACTGGGTAACTCCCATAGGCTGAACCTACTGATCTGAGGTGTCTCACCTGCAATGAATGGAAATGTTCAAGAATGGCTGCCACCCACTCATAGTACCTGAAGCACGTTCTTCTTTCCTCTGCCTGGGAGTGCTGTACAAATAACCTTTGAAACCCTTGTTTATTTGGTGTTTTTTAGGGATTCAGACAAAAATTTGCTAGTCAAGTATCATTGTTTAGCATAATCAGTCCAGAAAAACATTATTTTGCTGCTTCCAAGATATGCCTTTAGCAGCTGTGATGCAATCAGGGAGTGTCTACCTCCCCATGTCTGGGGTGTTCCCAACCAGGAAATCCCAGCCAAACATGTGACAGAAATACCAGGATGACACAGATAACTCAAAAACCTTGACTGGTCCCATAAGCACTGCTTCTACTATGTTTGGAGAAGCAGCATTTGGACCTGCAACATATGTTCTCTTTGGGTCAGTGGCTCTAAAGAGCAAACTTTGTAGCCCTTCTCATTTGGGAGGTTATTCGGGATGAATTTATCCTCTCTGCCCCTTGCCTAACTCCAGTTGCTTGCAAATGCTGTCATGCAGTGTTTGCTAATAATACTACTGTCTTAAAATGGTGACATGACAAAATAGTAGCACCTGGGCAAGACACACCCCAGTTTCCTAGTCCCCGTCCCTGGGAAGCTGTGACCAGTGGTGCATGAGGCATCCCAGCAACTTTCTCATCAAGTGAAGCTCAACTGCAGAGAAGATGGGAATCCCCATCCAAATCTGTGGACCAGGCTGGAGAGCTGGGGTGTGGGAGGAAGTGCAGACAGTGAGAAACCAAATCAAGAAAGTATTAACTAAAGTCACCTTGCTCTCAGCGAGGACAGGTCATAATCCTCCCTGAATCCCTGTGGGAACATAAGAGTTTAAATAATGAATCTCAAAGTCTCCTTTGTGAGGCACAGTAATGTGACACCTCTACCTCCCCTCAACTTGTCCTCTGCAGCTGTTTGATTCCCAAGGAATGGCAGTGAACTTTCAGATTCTTACCCAGTACATAGA
Source organism: Pipra filicauda (assembly GCF_003945595.2). Classification (NCBI taxonomy): domain Eukaryota; kingdom Metazoa; phylum Chordata; class Aves; order Passeriformes; family Pipridae; genus Pipra; species Pipra filicauda. Next base: position 1,008,689 of record NW_024104379.1, on the reverse strand, counting down.
GGGGGAAAGAGCATCCACCAAGGAGTTATTCTTACATTTTCAGTCATCCCACCTCAGTCAATAATGCAGTTGTAATAGAGACTGTTAGAAAGTGCCAGTATTCTGCCCCAGAGCTTGCTGCATTCAGAGAGACAAGCAAAATCTGGCTTCTCTCAGTTTCAGTGTTCTCTAGATTAGGAATTAAAGAGGTGATATTTGTGTTAACTTATCTCATAACCTGAGGAAGGATTGAAACAATTTGAAACCTCAGACAACTTCAGAGAGAGATTCTGCAATTGTGCTACTGGGCACAGTTACGCCTCATAACCCTGAAGAAGACAGTGCAAAAGTTTATAGTAATAAGTAGCACTTTTATGCACAGAAATGCTGACTTTAATTTCCCCTACCCTTACAACGGACCTTAAGGTGAAAGCAAATACTATTTTTGCACAACTTTTCCTTGCTGTTACATCAGGGACAGACTAATAGGGAGAAAAGTTGACGGGGCTATAGCTCTGCTTACAGCTTGTACTGGATGCCATGTATTCTCTTAGCCACAGGCTAGGGAATGGCTGCTCCTCTTTCCCCACTTTCTTAGATTGTGGCAGCATCCACCTCAAATCCACACTACTAAAATTTGTAAAAAGACTTTTCTGCAAATGTGAACAAAAAGCTATATACAATTTCTTTCATCAGTCCCTCATTTGTTTTCCTTTGGAACCAGCAGTGAACAAAATTATTTCTATGGTTACAGTTATGTTGCAGAGTTCATCTTGGAAACTTTCTCGAGAAGGATTAGAAAGTAGAAACAATCTTCTTGTGGTCAATAGAACCTGAACGTTCCAGGGTGCTTCAAAGGCTTTTGTCCCTATTCTATGAAATAGTAAGTGGTTCTTTAAGAAACTCCAATAAATTATGTCCTCAGAAGAAGGTGTTCTGCTGTCTGTATACAACATTACTGATTTCCTTTTTCCAAGAAGAAAAAGCATTAAGCAGCAGTATGAAGGATACCTACAGTATCCCTCCTTTATGACTCATGTCCGCCCATCTTCACAACCTTTTATTCTGGACTCACTGTTTGAAGTCTATTTTGCTCTTCCTTTTCCAGAAAATATTCACACTCTGAATGGCTTCATTTTCTAGGACAAATTTATCTAATTCACTGTAATTAGGAACATGGTAAACTTCTACTCTTGTACAAAAGATGAAAGGTAGGAAGTGATTATTTCTATCGGTAGGTTTCTGTGCAACATTTCAGACAAAACATTCCTTCTCTTAATAGGTTGAATGTCTCGAAAGAAATCCATGGTAACTTGATCAACAGTGTCTGAATCTTTTTACAGGCTGGATGGTTTTCAAGAAATAATGATATTTGAATCATCTCTCTTAATGAAGAAGAGAACATTGGTACAAAGCGCCAGTTCTGTTGCTTAGCCACTCAAAGTTGGCACTGGCTTCACGTTAGGGTTGTTCACTTGGTGACTGCAGGAAGCTAAGGCCCTAGTCCAAGAAAGTAATGAAGCACGTGAGCCTAAACACAAGCCTGAAGGTAATTCTTCAGACTATCTTATGTTCAATGACACAATCCTGCTCCAAATACCTTGCAGAAACAGTAGGGGAAAACCAGAAGGGAAGGGAGATGGGTTTTGCAAACAGTTTTAGCAAACAAATCCCAGTGTGGAACATCTGACATTATACAGCACCTGCAGTTGTTGCCTCCTGAGCAAATCCAGGGTATGCAAACCATTTACATCAGGCTCCTTAGATGTCTGGAGGATCAGGAGGTACAAAGCCATTGAACTGCGCTACATTGGACTGCTGTAACTGGCACCTCTGAGCATGATAAGCCCACTGAAACAGGGATCCTGTTACTAGTTCTGCTTTTCTTCCTACAATATCTATGTCAATCAGTCTAAAATCACACAGTTAAAATTATCTCTGCATCCACTGAGAGGTGTGAATTGGGAACTACAGATGTGAAGTACAGGAATTATCTAAACCCAAATTCACCATTTGCCAGGGTCTGGTAAAGTTGTTCAGGCAACCACAGAGCATCCCCACGTATGATGGCATCTGTAGCCAACCTGTGGGCAGAGAGGGGACTCATTTCTCTCCAGTTTCTCAAAACAATGCCCCGTCTGCAAGTCTTCTGGTGTGAGAAAATAAGAAACTTTGGCCTAAAGAAATGGGGTCTGGCCACAGAAACCACAGACTACAAGGATCCAAGATTGAGGAAGATCTACGAAAATTGTCAGGAGCTTATGGCTCTGTAGAGACCCAGTAAAGCAGAAGTATGCCTGTGCACAAGAAGTAGGATGCAAAGGATGCAGTAAGCTAAGAAAACCTCAGTTTGTGTGAACAGTCTTAAAGAAGAAATTGTTTCATTTTATTTCAAGTTAATCATGTGCATATTTCTCATCTGTATCCCGTGGTCAGACTAGAATATTGAAAACCTTTTTTTTTCTCTCCTTCAGCTGCATTCCTATTCTTTGCAGAGGCAAAATCACTCATGAATCTTAAACAGCTTTTGCATGGAATCAGCTCAACTAATGAAAAAAGAGAGAAGATTGCCATAATCTCTTGAATCTAAGAAGTAATATAGAGCACTGATTCCATCAGGATGAGGAAGAAAGAAAGACATGAGAAAGATGGCCATGTGCATTATGAATTTTTTTTCAATATATTTCTTTAAAAAATGTGGGGGAGGGAGAGGTGACAGTATGTTAACAATACCATTATTTTACATCATCCTTCTCCTCATTACTTATGGACAGGCTGATGCTGAGATTTAGCACAGGAAACAGTTTTAAGAATCCATATGTTCTTGGCTACAGTTCATGCCCTCAGACTGTGCCAGAACACCAGCTGAATATTAAGTATCTAACCTACCTATGCATTTTTAATGCACGCTTTGCCATCATATTGAAATAACACTGAGCGCTAATGGCAACCCTTTTTCTTTTTTTAAAAACTTAAAAGGTAGTACCCAGAAACTATACTGAAACAGTAGGTGTTGCCAAAATCAACATACACTGCAGAAACACATGCTTCCTTCCCCGAGACAGTGCACCATTCACAGTAAATAGATGAAATCAGATGAGACCACACTCGTGAATAAGGTTTGCTGGACTGGGAGCTCTTCATTCAGAAGATTTAGGCAGGTCTGTAATTTATTCTAGTGCTGCCCCTCTGTATGCCCTCAGCCATGCCACTTTAGTTGTCTTTGTGACTGAAGGCAAGATGAGTGATGGCTCTTCTCCCAGTGCTCCACAGACTTGCTATGGAGATGAAAGCCACACCAGCCTGGCAGCTCTCCCACACCAATCTGGGTCAGAGGAGGGACTCTGGTAGAGCCCAGCACCACATCTGTGAGGCTTTTTTTGGATCTGGGGCTTGTTCTAGGGTCTCTACACAGTACTGCCCTGGAACATTTTGAGACACTAGCTTGATCAGGTATCTCTGACCAAGCACTGCTTTGGGTAAATGTTCCTTTAGAAACTGTGAGGCTATTTAAGTGAAATTAAACAGAGGAGACATCTCCTCTTTCTTGCTATGGTTTCTCTCGTCTAGTTAAGCACTGATGGCTTCAAGGCTAGGATTCTTCCTCAGTTTTTGCAGATACAGCACAAGGGACCTTCAATTTTAGTGGCAGCTGCTAAGCACCATTTCAGTGCATGATAATTAATATGAGTTAATTGTACATACCAAAGAAACTAGCTGACTGCCAGATCCTATGTACCCACTTCTGAAAAGATGATTATCTCTTTATTTTTCTCTCTGCTTATAAACACATACATATGTGTATATACATATTTCTTTTCTATGGAAAAATTTCAGTGATTGACCGTTTTAAAAATAAGGTACATAAGGCTTGAGATCTGGAGAGAATTAGAGGGATGTTCCTAAACCACGAAATCTTCAGGATTTTGAAATGGTGTCTTCCATTTTTAAAGTATTTCTGGAACAAACATACTAGGTTTTCATTACTGCTAAAGTCTCTGATTCATTAACCTTTTCTCTTGAAAACAGAAAAAAACTCAGTGCAAGGGGAAGAACTGGAGATCAGCAACTACATAAGTAAATTTAAAATGAAAGAAAAGGAAGAGATAATCTATATTCCTGGAAAAGATTACACAAAGCCTAGTCCCCTCCTTCCTGCCTTCCTAAAACATACAGCTTAAAGGATTCTTTCTTCTGTATTGCCTTCTGCAATATTCTGCTCTGGTTTTGCCTGCTATTAATCTAAGACATGCTTACTCCAGTAGGCAGGACCCAGTCCCGAGAAAGTGATGCTTCCTCACTGGCAGAAGGTCTTTCTCCAAAAGAAAGGGATAAAACTTTGGCTAGGCAAAGCAGTTACAGCTCTGCAGCAGTTCACTAATGACCTAAAGTGGGATCCCTATTTAATAATCTAGCAACAAATAGAAATACTCATGCTTCTAATGCAAATACTGTTTCTGGGTTTTGCTAACTCATTCTATCACTGAGACACCTGAAAAGCATGTTACATTCCAAAGGCAAACAGTATCACATTTATTTTCCTCAGGGAAATGAAGTTCTCCCCTGATGTCTTTACCTCAAGGTGTCCAAACACCATCTTAATTTCCTATTTCAGATGCTGAAGAGCAGGCAAGATGAACTTATGCCCCTGATGTTTCAGTCGGTTTTTTTTCTGGGAACATGATATGTGTTTGTCTTTGTTTCCTCTGTCAAAACTGGTACTGTGGACACACTGTGACAGGAAGAAGTACCTCACTTTGCCTAAAGAACAAGCACCTACTTTGCAACATCGGCTAAAGTCAGTTGAAGTGAACCCCACTCGCAGTCACTGCTGCTTTCTGGGTAGCTCAAAGATACCTGTTATAAACTGCTCATGCTGTGCCAGCAGTCTTGCTTCAGTCTTGCTTCAATCAGTGCAACACCTCGCACAGTGAGACATGACCCAGCTAAAAGCAGAAGTGATTTTCCTGTTCTTGAAATCAATGAATTCTGTCACTGATTTTCCTTAGGACCAAAATATTTCTCTATCTTCAGGACAATGATATAAGTATGGCCTTGATGGTTAAAAGCAAAGGTCTGTGCAACCCAACAGACAAAAAAAACAAAACAAGCAGAAGCAAGGCGGGGATAGAGTGATTATCCCCATGCCTTTCCAGCAGCTAGAAAGTATGTTATTACCTGAGCTTGTAGTTGTGTCTACATCACTCGAAAAATACAACTTTTTTTTGACCTAATGCCAACAGCTTTTGTTTTAATTTAATTTCATGTGGACTTTCAAAATTTCCTGTGACAATGACTTCCGCAGTGGTGTTGTCTCTTGAAAACTTACGGTGCTTCTTTTAAACCAACTGTCTAATAAATTGTTCCCTCCCTCCACTGGACCTTGTAATTTTCTTCGTGAAGTTTCTAGGTCTATATTTTCCACACCTACCTCTTACTTTTTTTATTATGCCCGAAGACCAGAATTGCAGATAGTATATAAGATGTGAGCACAGCATTGATTTGCATGGTAACAAAAAGTATGTTTTCATTATGTTATCTATTTCTTTCCTAATAATTTCTAATATTCCATTTGTCTTTTTGACCGCTGCTAGCTTTGAGCTGATAGGTTTTGAGGAATTATGTGTAATGATTCCCAAATCTGTTTTCTGAGTGGTAATAGCTCATTTAGAGTCCATCACTGTGAATGTATAGTTAAGGTTGTTTTCCTCCATGTGTATTACTTTGCATTTATTGACACTGAATTTCATCTGCCTTTTTATTACCCAATCACTCAGTTTCTTGAGCTCCTTCTTCAAGCCTTCACAAACAGTTTTAGCTGTGACTATTGTAAATAATGTGATGTCAGCAGCTGGATGTGCCAATTCACTATCAACCTCTTTTCCAAGGAGAGTATTTAGAGGCATGCTGTGCCTGTGGGACCACACCAACAACCATCCTCTTCTGTGAAACTGCCCCTACCTTCTAAGATCCCCAGATCAACAGTCTCCAAACTGCCCGGTATCTCAGGGGTACTTAAGGCTGTGTGACTTTCCCCTGATCCTCGTGGAGACTTATGCCCACCCATAACTTCTTTCTACACTAGAACTCCCCTTCCCAAACCCAGGCCTCCTAGTCCCAGGCCAGAGGGGGGAGGCGAGACGAATAGTTTTAGTTTGCTTCCTGCGCTGGGTCGGCAGAAGCAGCTCGTCTCGCCCCGCCGGGAGTTCAGCCCTTAGTGCCCGCCGAGCTCCCGGTGCCCTGGGCGGGCGCGGCTGGCGCATCCCAGCCCATCGGGAGGCTCTGGGCCGGCCGTGCGCCCGGCTCCCTCTGGCGGCGACCGCCCTGCACGGTCCCAAATCCCTGCTCGCCCCATCAATCATACCCTGCTGCACTCGCTGCCATAGACCTTCCCAAGCCATGGCACTGTCACAGCCCTCTAGAATGTATGTGCGTCCCAGCAACAGGGGGAGGTGAATGATTTTACGGGGGGGGGGGGAGGGGGGCGGGAAGAAACAACGAAAATTCCTGTTTACTCTTTTGTTCACATCTTCTCCGAAGGGAGGTGAAAGAAGAAAAATTAACTGAAGGACTTGAAGAGGTATAGCTAGTGAATGGGGAGCCCAGGACCCTGCCGGGGTAGAGCATTTCAGCTGGGAACCTACCATAACTCAGATCTCAGTGCTTTTGTTGGCATGCTGCTAACGGCTGGCAGACCAGCCGTGTGTGCTGTAGAGTGCAGACTCAGAAAAGCTGAGAAAGAAGTAGCTTTCTAGACAATTCTTCACTTGCTCAGAAAGAGGGCACTGAGAATGGGGGGGTTTATCTCCCTCACCCGTGGCAGCACTGTGTGTTGATGCAAAAGCCAGTGCTGTAAAAAAACCCTACTTCCTCAGGCTCACACGAGAGAACAAGATTAAGTAGCCTGTTTGGGAGTCTGTGTTAACTGAGATAGTTACACAGGACTTAGAAGCAACATCATAGTATGGCAAAGTTCAGCACAACTCTACGTGAAGGAGGCAGCAGGTTTGAAACCAGCCTGTACATCTCTGAACTGCACAATGCTAACATGCCCTGATGCACCTAAAAGAAAGTTCAGATACAACTGCTTAAAGTACAGCCACAGTTTAACTCATCTCAATACAGCCCAATTCCACCAAGACCAGCACGAAGACATAAAAGATTTTTGTAACATTTTTTTTTAAGATCACTGCATTAATTGGATACTTCTCATCTTACCCAGACATGTGTTTCCTTCTTCTATACTTTTACAGTATCCAGCACAAGGAAGTTCTTTGGTGTTAAAGAGAGGTGAGCTGCAAACTGTCTAGTGCCTTGAGAAGTTCAGCTGGAAGCTACATTTTGGAGAATTAAACAAGCACAGGATGCAAAATCAGTGAATAATATGACTGGCATCAACAATAGTAAAAGATTCCATCAGATTGGAGCATGTTTCCAAGCTTACAGCTTCCAGCCTTTACTCATGACTGCAGACTATTGGTTCAAAAGACATATGCTTGGACTGCAAGGAAAGGACCCACTGGAAGGCTGAATGCAGCCATGATGTGCATTCTCTTTTCCTCTGACCTAGCATGTGTACTATTTGGCTTGGGTGAAACTTCAGGTGCCAAAAGACGCATTAAATCAGCCTTGATCAGAATGCTTTGTAACAGTTGCAATTGTAAACCAAAAAGCAAAAACCTTATCAGGTTGATAATCCAGGCCAACTAACACATGAATCAGGTACATAGCACAGTTTGTAGATGGCTTTACTCCTTTTGTCTGTGCTCCTCCAAATGCACCCACTGCACTGTATTACTGTGATCCAAAACCTAGTGCTTTTCTCAGCCATGAACTAAGTCTATACAAGGAGTGCAAGAAGGGCATTAACCTTATTTCCTCCACATGCAAAGGTCTCTAGGGCACTTGAAGTCCAGTACTTGAGCTGTGGTCAGAGGATACTCAGTCAGCGCCCCAGGTAGGAAATTTGACTACATGGATTATAAAATTACATAGATCATTTGTTAGTTGTTTTTTGTCATGAAGAGTGTGGCTAAGCATGTCATAGAATTATAGAATGGTTTGGGTTGGATGGAACCTTAAAGATCATCTAGTTCCAACCCACCTGCCATGGGCAGGGACACCTTCACCTAGACCAAGTTCCTCAATTCCCCATCTAACCTGGCTTGTTATATAAAAAAAATAAAAAATAAAATAAAAAAAATAAAAAATAAAAAAAACCCTTGATATCATTCTCTTTCTCTCTCAGGAAGCAAATTAAAACACTCTCAAGCTGCACTTTCCACAGCTTCCTCACAGACACAAGCTTATGCAAACTGTATCTCTTTGTGTCTTTAAACCACTCTCTGTGTATTTGGTCTTCTAAAATGTCACCAGGAAGATTTATCAACAATTCACTGTGGAAACAATAGTGAAAGGAGAAGCTGACCATTGGCACTAAAAAGCAACTGCAAATTGGGCAGGCATGAACCAGGTTAAGCAACCAGCTTGTACATGAGGTTTAAGATGTTGTTTTCTCATCTTTCTCCCTGCTGCAGCTGCAAATAGAAGAAATATGCAACTTGGATTAATATTTATTTAAAAAGTGGAGTCTGGCAGGGTCCACACACTAAGGATATTTGTACTCTCTTTGAATTGAAGTATTCTGAATTTTATTAGCTCAGTTACAAATGGTGAAACGCTCTTAGTCAAAAGATTTTTGTGGAAGGCAGAGATTGCCCTTTTTGAAGGTGAAGCAGGTGATAAAAAAGATTATGGTGCAGCTCTTCTTGATGCTCTGTGTGTCCATTATCTAGGCTGGATATTAACTGCACAGAATAACCTGTGGATGCTCCACGTGAACCAGTATGCTATTTTCACATCCAAAGAGGACACCAACACGGTGCTGCAGCATCCCAAGTGGAACATTGTTGCTGTTGGATGTTGTCAGGAACATGTCTGCAGACATAGTCCCTCACCGCATCCTTTTTTCTGCTGCATCCTCCTTCACACTGGTTCAAATGTATTCAGTGCCAGCTGTGTTAATCCTTTCTGTGAATTGTGTTATGCCATCTGTGCCACTACTACCTTGCATTATCAAGAGAAAAAAAGTCCTTGGCTATATATGACTCTGTGTTCATGTGTGTGTGTGCAATTTTATTACTGCTGTGTAGCTGTGACGTATTAAGGTGGAGCAAACTGAATATTTAGACATTTAGCTTGTTATGCCTGAGGTGGATTTTTATTGGAATGTTGTATTTCTATTATATTCTTAAGCCCCAAGTCCAATATGTGCATCCTCAGAACTTTTGAATTCAAAATACAGTCTCAGAAAATTAATATTTTAGATACATTTGGTAGTTCTAACACTTTTGTATTAACAAAAAATACAGACATGCCGCAAGCTTGTTCCAACCACCATTTCAGCCAAAGAAACATTTTATTTGACTTTTATGGGAGTCAAGTTGGGCTCATAAATTTTTTTATTGGTTTAAGTGAAACCATATGTCTTCAGGTATAAGCAGGAGGATGCTTGAATGCCGCATTCAAATTATTTGGCACTAGAGTTTGGTTTTATGTAGTACAATTTCTAAATAACCAATGCCAGAGTATGAAGTGGGGTCTAGACATACTTCCCATGTCACTATTGTTAGTCAAGTAACATGACACGTATTGATAACTGAGCACTGATTTAAATGTGGCAGATGTGGAGATGTAAAAATAATGTGAGTTCGCACTCCATTTTCTTAATAGTTTGTCAAAAGAGTAATAGAAATTACTCTTTAAAATAAAAAGATAAGCTGATTCTTAATCTCATTTTCACCTTTACTATTAGTGTACTACCATGTAAACAAAATCTAGAAGGTATTTACCAAAAAAATCCTGCCAAATCTGACAGTGACTGTCTTGCGTATTCACCTAGACATGTCACCAGTACAGGGATGGCAATTAGTATGTAGTCTGCAAGAAAGTTCCCATGGATAAAGCACAAGGCTGTACCTGCCTTTGCAGATCCAGAGGAACAAATCTACATGATGCTCAGGACAGATTAATGCACAGGCATGTGCCCGGGGCTCCAGCTCTGCTTTGATGTCAACAACATTTGTGCTTTCCTTATTAAGAAATGCCTTTAGCCCTCCTGGCCATGAAGGAAAGCTGGAAATGAAAACCTGCATGTCACGGATAGAGCAACATCTGCTTGAATCTGCTGTCAGCGTCCAGCAGAGGGAAGGGCTGTACCTAAAGCTAAAAGGAAATTACAGGGACTTTTTTTTTTTCCTAAATAAATAAAGAAGACAGAAAAGATTTTTCATTTTTAAAAATTCAGCTTTCATGGATTCCATAAAAAGAGCACTGACAATCTGAAAATATTTTCATTTTTCAAAACTTACTCCTATAATAAGACAACTAAATGGAATATTTCAGATAGTTGGTTTTATTTTTGGCAAATATACTGCAAATAAGTTCAGTATTCAGTCAGAAAGGAAACTAACTGTCCTGTTACATTATCACTAGTGTAGACAGAGGTGGGGGGAGAGAGACAGACCCTTCACCAGCTGCCCCTAACAACCCTCACAAATCCATGACCAGATTTCTCTTTGGCTGCGCAGGGGATTCCTCAGTGCCTTGTTTTGGTCATACACAGCTCAACTGCTCTGCACTATGTTGATGTGTGGTTGGGATAAATTTTCATTTTCTCCTCAGAGTAGACTGTGGAATTATTTACTGGATCAGAAAATAACATTACTTTTGTAGCCCTTTTCAGTGCCTCACCTGTGACTGACAGCTCATCACCAAAGGAGGTTTAATGAGCCAGGAGTAAACCACAGGGAGGGGTCATCTGCCTGAGGGCTCTTGTCTCCTCCTTTCTGGCCTGAAAAAATGCCCTTTCTTACCCCTCAGAAGTTGTCTGAACTAGACAATCCTCATCTGCTGCCTCCTCCTTCTCTTTCTCCATCTGTATCAGAGTGCCATGACTTGTGTCATAGCCACTATGGTTTTAGTACTTACTGGGACTTGCAGAGGATACAGACAGTGGGCCAAGATGAGCACAGGGAAGGGAGTGGGAGGCCACAGCTGAAGAAGAAGGAGTTCATGCAAATGAGTCACTTTTCAGGTAATTCATCAGTCCTGCCTGTGAGAAAGATCATACCACCTTCTGCAGGAGTCTGCCCGTCTATAAAAGCTTTTAGTATGTCCTACTGCATCTGCCTCTTAATGTATGAGCAGAAGAAATCTCGAGTCTGGCATTGCCTTAGCTTTCCAGTCCTTGACTCTGCAGCCTCAGCTACTAAGGTTCTTTAGATGGACTTTCTGGTATGTAATTTTATGGAAAAAAATCAGACAGTGCACTTGAAAAGATACCAGGTGGGCACATCACTACAGAAATCTTGCTTTCCTATGACAAACTGCAAGGGAGAAAATAAAAAAGCCCAACTATATATAGCCTAAACAATTTTCATAGCCTGTGTCAGTGGCACATCAGAAAATACAGAAATGTATTTAAAATGTCTGTGGTTATAAAAACATGAGATGGCTTCTTGCGGGAAATTTATTTGAAACGTGTTAAAGTGGCTTTGTTAGACGTCACTCAGAGGAACCAAACCAGGGCTTTTCTGCCCCAAAGGTATAGGCAGCTTTAGCAGCTGAAGCTAAATTTTGGCTCAAGTTTGTGTAGTTCATGGGCTACATCACAGAAGGATCTGCAGTCAGTTGCAGATCAGAAGTGTTCATTTCCCTGAAGTCTGAGTTCTTGTGCCACTACGTGAATGGAAATACCATGACTCAAAGAGCAACTTCAGAAGAAAAAACCCCCAAATCATGCTTTTGCCCTGTAATAGGACAATTTATTCTGGTGTGCAACTCAATTCCCCAGCAGAACCCCATGTGCCTATGTAGCTTTGGAGATGTCCTGCCCCTTTCCAAACCCTAATGGTGACTTGCTGCTGCCTTCCAAAGATCCTGTCATCCCCTGAGTCACAAGAGCCTCTTTCTACCCCTGCCTCTGCCACTTCAGCGCTTGGTCTTTCTCTAGAGGGATGCAGCAAGGAAGCTCTTAATGGGTCCCCATGGGACATCACAGAGAAGTCCAGGAGCGAGGAAAAAATCAGGCACATAATTCATGACTTGCCTCAGGCAAAAGGGGGCAAACAACAACAGCAGCAACAAAACCAAAAAGCTCTTCTCTCTAGAGTGGATTAATAGGAGTTCCCACTGGAGCCCATTAAACAAAACAAAATGCTGAAAGCCTAGGAATATTGTGGACTTCATCATTTTCTCAGGATCCCCAGGGATAGGACAGGGAAAGTTGCAATGTTACCAAAGTGGAGGGAAGGAGCCTGGGAGATACAAGAGCTCTGCCAGGTAGGAGGGTCTCATACCTCCTCAGTAAGTGAATGAACGTCTCCTTTGTGTGCCTGCAGGTGATATTTTTCCTTCTCTAGTCTGTACATGGATATCTTGTGCTCTCTCAAGATTTTCCAGGGTCTCAGCAGACTGCTTGCTTTGCCATTCTGCCATCTGGCCAGTTTGTCACGACTGTCCCTGGCAGAGGGTGAAATTTTGATGTATTGTCTAAATTTGAAAGTGACATTTTCCCCAGGTTTTGTAAGCAGAACTAATGAATTGCTACAGTGCAATTTCTTTTACTCTCTCTTCACGGAGTTTGACCTGAATTTTAGCAGTGACGAAGATGATGTGTCGACAGTACAGGTTACAAGGATATTACCTCAAGTCTGCTCTGCTGATGTTTCTTGCTCCTGCCCAGAATCTCCTCCTTCTACCGAGACTTTTTTTATCTACTGCTTTCACTTCTCTGTCAACAAGAGTTTATTCTCCTCTGGGGACTCCCTTTGTATGGCTCTGAGGACATGACTGTAACTTTCCCCATTATTAATTTCTTTAAAACTGCATGTTTGGGTGCTGGGAAGACTGGAGTTTAAAGAACACAGGAAAACTCTCAGCTTCTCTTGTGCTTTCTAGAATAAGTCACCTAAAAAATTAGCTTTAGTGACCAGTCCTTAACTGATTTTAATTTACTATCTTACCTTACAGATACTGGTAAGTTCTCTACAGTTTCCTGAGGAGGGGAATTGGAGAGAAAGGTGCTAATCTCTTCTCCCTGGTGTCCAGTACTAGAGAGCATGGGAATAATTCAAAGCTGAGCCAGGAGAGGTTTGACTGGACATTAGGAAGCATTTATTCATCAAGAGGGTGGCTAAAGACTGGGACAGGCTTCCTAGAGAAGTGGTCAATGCTGCAGTGTTTAAGAGGCACTTGACAATGCCCTTAATAACATGCTTTAACTTGCTCAGCCCTGAGTTGGTCAGACATTTAGACTAGATGCTCATTGTAGGTCCCTTCTAATAAAAATATTCTATTCTATTCTATTCTATCCGACTCTCTTTCTGTAATTCTTTCCCACTCTGCAAGGCTGCAGAAACCCATCTATGGGAAAAATCAAGTTTGTTCTTGGCTTTACTGTGTCAAGTAACTGAAGGAGAATCTTTGCATGCAAATCAGGTGAATAAGAATACCACTTTTTATTCTGTGACATCTTTTTATCATGGAGATGATTCGACTTAAAGATGAGGATGTAAGACAACTCCTGCTTCCCCACCTGGGCTGCCGCAGCCCCGGAGTGCTATCCCACAGGACATGCTGCCCTCTTCTGCTTGGCTTTGAGAGGCAGAAATGGTTCAAGCAGTGATCCTCTAATGCTGGCTCTGTCAGCCTGAACATTGAATTAATTAGTGGCAACTAAAGCACTGTTTCACAATGCTGTTTGCTAAGCCTGTCATGTGGAAGGTGTTGCCTGGTTAAAATCTGTGCAGGTGTCAGAGCCAGTTGGGAACTTTATAACACAGTAGTGCTTTTTTCTTGTGGAAATCAAAGCAATTTTAGAGAAAGGTAAGCTTGTACACACCATGGCCATCCCAGACCCCTCTTGCACATGCAGTATAGAGTTTCTTTATTCCCACATAAATTATCTATGTAGTAACTGCTTTCCAGGATACCTCACAGACTGGACTGCTGAATTTGAGAAAAGTAACTACATGAACAAAGGAAAAGGCTTTGGATAAAGTGAGTTTGACAATATAATATAACTATGCCTCCTGTCAATCAGGACACACAGAAGGCTTAGGACAAACATACATCATACAATTTTTCCTAAATTTTTTTTTTTTTTTTTTTTGCAAATAGCTGATTTTCCAGTTTCATCTATGAAACCAGGAAACTGGGTCAGCGGCAAAGGTGCATTTGCTCTGCGCACACAGAGCACTACATCAGCACCCTGGTGTTGTTTGGATTCGCTGCTATTTAAAAAAAAAAATTAAAAAATTTCTTCATATGCTTGAAACATGTTGTTGCAATAGTCTATAAAAGATAATTTTTCTTGTCTGAGATTACTACTTTATTTAAAAATAAATTAATTATGGTGGAAAAATAATTTGAAAATTCAACAGCAAGACAAAACATTTTATTATGATCAAAATGGAATGTTCTTATTGAACTGAGACTAATGTACTAAAAAAACCCCAAATTTCTTTTTTGAGTCCTTGAGAGCTTGACTTTTTGTTCTGGTTTGGTGTGGGAGCATCTCTTGAAATCTCAAAATCTATCCAGCATGAGAAGGCTACTTTCCATGAAACTGTACCCAGGCAATACTGAGAATTCAGTCTTCTCAAGAATGAGACAACAACTGATAGCTCCACCCCATTAGTATAACAGGAGAGTTTTCCATACAGCCAACTCACTGATGGTCAGCTAAACCTCATTGACTTCTGCCTGAGTGCTATGCTCACTTGGTCCATCTGTGCCTTTTCTTCACATAAACACATGGAAAAAAGCAGTCCAGTGCACATGGTTAAAAACAGAGGACAAAAAAAAAAAAAAAAAAAAAAAGTCAGTCTCACACTCTCAATCTCTGCATTGCATAGTCAGTTTGGGAGGGGGGGATGTGTGTACTGTACTCCATTCATCTAACTTTTAGATAATTAATCTAAACTTCTTGAATTTAGATTAATATAAATATAGCAAGAGAAGTGCATCCTGAGGGATGCTAGGAACATTTCTCTCCGGCATTTACCTGAGGATACCTTGCATTGCCCATTTGGAAGCGCCAGTCTTTTCCTCACTGGGAAATGAGACAGCTTGCCATGGCACTGTTTCAAAGATTATCTTCTGCTGGGCAACTCCATAATGGAATATGCAGTGAAAACCTAGTGATTCCAAGGAGGATTCAGTGCCTTTTCCACATCTGAGTGATGATGAACCATTCTGGGTCATGGGAAGTTCATTTTCATGCATCACTATGGACATTTATTCACTACCAAACTACAACCAATTTGAAATAATGAGCTACAGGTCATGGACTTTCTGTTTTACTCTGTTATTGATTCCTGGGGCTTCCCCCCCCTTTTTTTACTGGAGAATTTGGTTTATTTTGGTACATAAGGACTCTGTAGCCTTCTTCAGTAGCTGGGGGAAGAATTGTTGTTCTCCCCATGTTTGCAAGTATGGACCTCATTAAGCACATCCTTCTTTATTTTTAACTTTCCATCAGCCAAACAGTATGAGAATAAAGCTAGTTTATAGCCATGCTGGACAATTCTCCATGGCAATTGCTGCTCAGAGAGGTCTGAATTGTTATGAAAAGGACAACCTTTGATGTCTCCAGCCCTTCCCACATATAACTGCTCCTGCTCTGTTCGAAGCAAAATGCTCCCCATCATGGATTAACTAAAGATTTTTTATAGCAAAACTTCTACAAAGGGCATGAGGGGCCCAGCAGGGTAGAAGAAGCATTGCAAAATGTAAGAATGGATTAAAAAGAGGATGGAGTTGCTAAAAAACTCCTCCAAAGTATGAAATCAATGACCTGGGCTCAAAATGTTTGTGTCCTTCCTCTCCTGCAATCCTGCTGCTGTTGCTATTATTTTTGGCTTGGGAGAAATATTTTTCTGAGTCCATTTCACTTTGATGGATTATGATGCCATTTTAAATGTCAATTGATAATAACTGTGCCATAAAAAAATCATAATAAATGTTATCAGTTGAAACCTAAAGTATCCCTTTTATTAATATTTCTAATTTATGAGCTTGTTGAGAAATCTGCAGAGAAAACAGGGCTAATAAATCTGAGGTGAAAAGGACTCCAGGAGCAGGCTGCATGGGCTTTATGCTAGATCACTCCCAGCTGTTGAACTTCGAGACAACCAGAGCAGTTCAGATGTCACTGGGGAGATTGTTGGAGTCCAGTAAGGCATAAAGGATGGAAGACAACCTACAGGGACATGAGGATCCAGAGGTGCTGTGGGCAATTTGCAGCTGCACCATCACAAGCAACTGCCAGTGTCTCTGACTGCCCGAGCTCATTGACTTGCTCTGAACAGCTGACTGAGCACAAGCCCTCAGAGTTGAGGTGGTGTGAGCTGCAGCATCCATGCTGTGCATAAACACTGGACATCTCTGACTCTGAGTCACATTTGAGAATGGGAGATTAAAGGAGATGTTTCAGAGGCACCAGGTGGAATATCATCCTGTTATTGTCTTTATCTAGTGAAAGAGACCAGTGGGGCAGGAACAGTCCTGCTCCATGACTGACAGCGTAAACACAGTTCTTCTTCTAATTTGAGATAGGTGCTATTGGACAAAAACCTCCAAAGTATTGATATCAAGTTGATTTCAAGTCTATACATCCAGGGTTTTTCACTTTCTGAAAGTACTCGATATTTTAAAAATCTCAGAGGTTTTGTGGACCTCTAGGTCTGCTTGGCAAAGAGAGGATGAGCTGAGACAATCAACACGGCATGATTTTGTTCTAGACAGCTCCCTTCTGCTGTACAGAGTTGCCTTCAGAGCTCAGCAATCCCAGAGGAAGATATGTTTCCTGCCTCATGTAATTTATAGACTAAATTAGACGGGTAGCAAATAATTGTAACAAATGAGAGTCATCTGCATTTCCAGGTCAAGCAGAAATATAAAAACATCCCCAAACTACCATGCAAAAGTCATCATATTAGAACTTGGCAGAAAAATAACTTCTTCATTTTCTGGTAATTTAAAAGTAAATAATTTCTTGTTTTGAACATAAATAGTTTGTTACATTTCACCAACTCAATCATTTGAAAAAGGGGGTCAGGTGAACTATTTTAATTTGCAAAATGTTCATTTGCATTTCAAGCGTCTATTTTTTGCCACTCGTCTTTATTTTAACATAATACAAAGCAAAGAAATTCCAGACTAGCAGTCATTCTAAAGACAGTATTTAATTTTTTTTTTTAGTTAATGAAATAGTATTTATCACCAGTTTTCTATTTTTATATTAAAAATACTAAAACGTTCAAGTCTTTTGGTACTACTTAAACATTTTGATATCAAAACTACATTTTTTTCTGGAGAAACTTCTATACACAAAACATGGGATTTCTGCAACCTTACACTGCTGCTTTCAAATCCCCTTTCAAGAGTTTATCCTGTTTCCTACTTTAGTGCTTGTTTTGTTTTCCCATGTAGAAGAAGAAAAATATATTTCTCAGTTGGCATTGCCTTCAGTTTTAATAAAAAAGAACAATATAATAAGACAGAACAAAAATAAAGCCTTCACAAAGATGCTTTCAAGTTGTAAATTTGCATGTGAGCATCTAATTTAAACATGCAGAGAAAATCAACTTGTCGCTGCGAGCAGCAGGGAGGTTTAAAGTTGCAGACTGAGACAGAATAGTTATACAAACATGCACAATTTGATTTTGTGACATGGGACTACAGGATTGTCTCAGCAGGTGCCTGCCCAGAGCAAGTTGGTGGCAGTGGAGACAGGCAGCACACACACTCTGAACATGGGGATATGCTAGCTATGTGTTGCCAGTGTGATCATTTCATTACTGAGATGAAAACTTGGGGTCTGTCTGTCTCAACTCTCTTTACTTCAGAAATTTTTCAACAAGAAAGCACATGTATTTCTGCCAGAAGGCTAAGTTTCTTCCTTTGAAAACAGTGTCTGTTTAACGCAGCAAAAGTGGAGCTGGGGCAAGGACAAGAGATAGAAGGTGTATTTTTTGCCCTGGGACTCTCTTTGCTAATTTACCCAGCTAATTTACCCAAAGATATGAGTCGTCTCATTAGGAGTATTGGGACCTATCGGACTTTCCTGTCAAATCCTCCTCCCCCTCCCCCTGCAGGAGGAAATTAGCCCCTTGAACACATAAGTTTTAATAACAAACCAAAGCCAAAGCTTTCCACTGCAAAGGAAAATGTGGCCTTGCTTCATTTGACAACTGAAGCAGACAAATCCACGAGTTTCACTCTTGCACCTTTGGAAAAGTTGACAGCACAGAGACTTAAGAAACAGAGGTCCCTAGAGCTAGTTTTCCTGTGCCTGAAACTTCCAGGTAATAGGTAGCACAGTAAACATCAGGGAGTTCAGGCATTGTCATGTATACTAAATTAGTACACTGAAGGCTGGGTCAAGGACTCTCGAGACATCTGAGAAGTGAGTAAGATTTGAAGCCCTTGCTCTGTAGGAGGCCAGTAAAACCAAGAAGAGTGGCTCCCTTTTTAGTGCCTCAGGCAAACACAGTAGGGAAAGTAAGGCATTTGCAAAAGAATACACCAGGTTTCTCCTTGTGCTTTCTAATGGGCTTTGAATCAGGAATCACAAGGAAAAAAGGGGAAACTTATTATTAAATAGGCAGTTTTAATCCAGGGTGTAGATTCAGAGCACCTTTCTTTCCCTTCCCTCTGTATACATATAGCACACTTACCTAATTCTCATCCCATAAGTTACCCACTCTCTCATTCTGCCTAAGCAAAGAAGGAGAAGACATCCTTTTTCGTGTGCCCAGCCAGGATTACAGACACCAGCAGCAAAGTTGGAGAGGACAAAGCTTGGCCAAAGAGGCATTGGTTGAAACAAGGTGTTCCCTGCTTAATGGAGAGGGCCACAAGACCTTTTGCACCCACACAAACAGCTGCCACCTCATCACACAACCATGAAGGCACAAGATCCTCCTTTATAAAAACGGCAGAGGGATGCAAAAGGAACAAAGAAAAACACTTCCCACTCTACCCCATGAATGTCATCATTCTGAAAGATGCTCGCTTTTCTACCCTGTTGCCTGGGGAGAAGCTTGATTAATGAAATCAGATAATTAAATATTCTTCATCACGACTGACTGCACCATTTTTAACCTCTTCTATTGTTCTTTTCCCCACCACCCCCACTGTTTTTCCAGTATCTAGAATCTGGAAAAAGCCGAAAGCCTTTCATCTTATCAGGTGTGGTTTATTGCCCCCTGGTTACACAGTAATTTTGGTTTCCACTCCATGAAAAGGTCATATGATGGGATATCAGCTCAAGAATTGTCAGTTCACTGGACAAATAAGGCAGGGCCTGCCAATACAATTATAAGAGCCCGATAAGGAAGGTGCAGAGGAGAACCAACAGGAGAGAGATAGGCAACTTTAACAATTTAAAAGGTGAGGGGCAATCCCCAAAGAAGGCAAAAAAGCCACTGGGGGGAGGGAGTGGGAAAGAACAGGAGTGTATCTAACCACACATTCTTCTCAAAATAAAAATTAACAAGAAGATAGAAGTGGCTCGGGAGAGGAATCACTGGTATTCACCAGCATTAACGAGAAAATCTTCTCCCCCTGCAGTGGATGCCTAATTGGGAGGCATAAGCAACTGGTGGGATGATTATCAAGCTGGCTTGCCTCACAGCTCAGGATAGAAATGAAATAATGTTTTATCTGCATAGGTGGGAGGTAGAGGGCCCTAATTCTGATTCCTACACATGTTGCAAGGGCCTTTTTTTCTTTTTGACTGATAAGATTGGATGACGTTGAAAAGCACCTGCTTGGAAAGTTCAAAGGGTTTCCAAAGTAGAAGAAAAGAGAATCTGAACCAAAGCTGATGGTTGGGAGGGATGGCTGAAGAATAACCTGGCAATTGCTGTGAGGGAGATTTTCATATGTGACACCTAGTTGTATGCAAGAGAAGTTTACAGGTTGTCTCTCTTGCTAGTAAGTGACACAAGGGATAAATATTTGTCATGCCAATTATTTCTTAACTTTATCACGGTACAAATCTAGTGGGCTTTTTTGCAGGTTTCAGCCTGAAAGCATAAAAGGAAGATAACTGCCCCACCGACAGGATTTACCAGCAAGAAGCAACCCTTCCCAGGGCATTTTTCACCTGGATCTGCAAGGAGCACACCTCCTCCTGGAATGGCCATGTGATTGTTCAGAGCTCCGTAAATCTGAGTGGCAGGGGAAATGCTTGGCAGTGGGTGGGGATGGTAAGCCTTTTAACCCCCACTTCTAATGCTGTCATCCCCAGACACAGGAGTGCAGGTCTTGGTTCCGGCCTGATTAGAAGAGGGGAGCAGGTGTGTGTGCTTACTTGTGGGTTGCCTTCGTCTCTCCTCCCAGTGCTCCAGCAGGTCACCCGGGCATGGGTGGGGAGAGACACGCACCATCCCAGCTGCATGTTCCTCAGGGTGCTCCAAGAGCCAGGAGGGCAGGAGAGAACTCTCTGCCCCACAGCCACTTTGCCAGGAATATGATGGACCCCCGGGGGTGTGCTGGACAGGGGAAGCCCAGCCTGTCCTTTTCCATTGAGGAAATCTTAAAGAAACCTTCTGCCAGCACTGTCCTAAGCAGTGAAACCAGGAAGAGAAGGAACTACATTGAGAGATCTCCATCCGTAAAAGCAGGGTCACCACTAGCTGTTGGTAAGTACCAGTTATAACACTTAATGAAAATTCTTCTTTCTTACTAACCTCTAGAGCTGTCATGTTTGATTATGTAGAATTTTTATTCCTTAGCTTTTGTAGGAATCTGGTATTTCCTTAATCAGGTACAAATCATTCATTATATATACAGAAATAATCTTTAAAAAATAATTTGCTTTCAACCTCACAGTAGACTGGGCTCTGTGGTTTTGTGCATTGTAAAGCCCCACTGTCACTGGAGAGGTGAATATGCAACCTGAACAGCTATTGCAGATAGCTGTCTTCAATAACAGTGAGAAGTGCCTGTTGTAAACAAATACAACAGCCTCGTGTCTTTCCCTTTAAAAAACAGTACTCATTTTATTAAAAAAAGATAGACAAATAAATGCCTGTCATAAGTAAGGACGGGTATTCAAATTCAGGAAACTAGGCTAAAACTGCTAAAACTTAATGGAATTTTTGGAGTTTCACTTATATCAAGAGTTGGCTGTTTTCTGGAATTACAGCCAAATCTCATACCAGCACCCTTTTCTGATAAATCTGACCACTCATCCCAAGTAGGAGAAATGGTCTGTAAGGGTGATGGTGGCTAAGTAGTTTTAGAACTCAGTTGCTGAAATAAGAAAAGAGAAAGTATATATGTTTAATCA
Organism: Pipra filicauda; assembly: GCF_003945595.2. Taxonomy (NCBI): domain Eukaryota; kingdom Metazoa; phylum Chordata; class Aves; order Passeriformes; family Pipridae; genus Pipra; species Pipra filicauda. The sequence continues at coordinate 987,346 of NW_024104379.1, read as the reverse complement.
TTTCTGCTTATCATCATGGACACTAGGTTCTTTCATGAATTAAATAAAAGCAGCTAGTAGAAAACTTTCATGACTTTAATCTGAGCAAAGCAGCAACTGCATTAGCCTTTTTGACTTCGGTTTTCTCAGTTTAGCTGACTTAGGCCTTGAGTGAACATTTACCCCCACTGAAATAGTCAACAAGAGAGATAGTCTCTTTTTTTTCCTTAAACAAAGACCAATGCCCAATATTTTCTGGATTTAATATATCTTCTTCTTTTTTAATCTACATCTTCCATGAAGAGGATATGTGTTATGTATACAAACACATCCACTCAAATGAAAAATGACCTGTAGTTTTGACAGAAAATTTTCACTCACCTCTCACTCAACTGCTTTCAACAAAGCTAAATGCTACACTTTATTTTCTGTAATATGGGCTCAGCACCCCATTTCATGGCTCAGCACCCCATTTCCCAGGACACTGAATGAACCACCCATTAGTAAGGGAGAGAGTCTTTTTCCAAAAACCTGGCAGTCCAATTAACCATTGTCTATTTGCATAGTTTTATCTCCTTTTATGTCTAAACTGGATACTGACCTGGACTGGAAAGCAAACAAGACCTAAGTGGGGAAGGAAAGTACTCATTAGTGTAACATTAGTCACCGGCTGGACTAGAGCTCCCTAACACTGCTATGCTTTGCACAAGATTTTTTGTTTGTCTCTGACACAGGATAACTTCACTTACTCTGTACAGACTTGTCTCTTGACCATGGGACAGTCAGCTCACCACACATCTCACAGCTGGGGAAGCCCCAGGCATTGGGGCTCAGTATCTGACTGCTGCCTTTTTGCCAGTAGCTGCAGCTTTCCATGGAAACCTATGTATGGGGAAAAGGGATAGCGTGCTGCTGATTTTTCACAGAACCATAGGGTAATTGAGGTTGGATGGAACCTCTCAAGGTCATCTGAGGTATGGCCTCCTGCCCAAAGAAAGAGCTGTTTCAAAGATAGACAAGATTGTTGAAGGCCAGGGCAAGTGTTGCTTGGCTGTTTCACCACTGGTACTGTTGGAGAACTAGAGTGCTCAGAGGTTTCCTAAAGCTGCCTTTACAGACTGGAACTGGACAACTGGTCCTGATACAAGCAAGAGCTTGGTAGTTTGTAGGGGTGGACAAGGACAAGCTGATGCTGGTGCAAATGCAGTGGGGCTTGTGTGCCAAAGGAACACAGGTGCCACATTGTGAAGGGGGAGAAATGCTGGTGTGAGCTGTAAGAGTGAGTTTTTGTGAGCTGAAAGTCCTTTCTTGAGGGCCCACAGCAGTCACTTTGTGCCACTGGATCCAAAGTGAGACAGATAACATCACTGAAAACTCAGTCAGTGCTTGTTCATAACACAGACCATAGAATTGCATTTTAACTACATGAGACTCTTCTCTGGGAACAGAGAAGCACGGCAGAGACAGGACCTTTTTATATGAAGTCTGTTTCAGGATCAATATGTTGAAGCCCAGTTTCACTCCGTGTCTTGGCTAAGCGCACTGCTCCAAGCATGAGGTCTGACAAATCTGTATGCAGGACACGGTAGGTTCCTAGGATTGTATTACTGCCTTCCAGTGCAGCCTCAACCCAAATTGCTACACCTGAGCATACAGTCAGTTTTTTACCTTGAAAGCAATGTAAGCAGAACCACCAGGCCTTGCCTTTAACTTTGCTTTGTCACCTAGACAGAGAGAGACTTAGCTGTACCAAGGGAACATAATGACTCTTCTCACCCCTGCTAGAAAGCAAGGTTGGATTAAAATACTTAAGACAATGTTAAATGTTACCTAATGAGAACAGTATACACACTTGAAGATTCACTTGACTGTTACTGGAGGTGAGAAAACAGGAAAGATGTAGAAATCTTCAAAAATGTTGTATTTTGCTTTTGCAATTGATCAAGGATGTTTAAAAAAGAGAATGAATAAGAAACTTTTTCACTGTTTGTTTCTTACTAACATCAAAGAGATACCTAAGCTTATTACCCTTTGCTTTCTGAACAGAAATGTGATTTATTCAGGTAAGTTTTATTTATTTCAGAAGTGCAATACCCTGTGCTGTACATCTAGGGATAATTGCCGTATTTCATCAAAGTTGTTTAACTTCATGCCATACAACAATGGCATTAAACAACTTGTGTAAATAGTCAGCCATATCTAGTATGGCTCGGTGCTGGCCAAGGTCGGGGAACTGAAATGAGCTAGGGAATTTGTTGGAAATTCCAGATGGGACACAGGTTCAGCTGCTTTCTCATAAGAGTTCGGTTGCAGCAAAGAAGGAAGTACTAAAGGTCAGGGCTGAGTTATATCTTACTATGGATTTTAAGAACATTTCCCACATCCCCTGTGGCATGTATCTGTCCAAAGCCATGATCTATATGAGAAGAAGGAAGATCCATATGGCATATGAGAACTGTATGGCACTACATACATACTCGTGGCTACTGTAAGTTAAATACTGAGGCCGAAGAATCATCATCTGATGTAGACAGACTACGTACCAAGATCACACCTGAAGTCTAAATCTAGCCATTATGAGCCAAGGAGATGGGTAGGACCAGAGAAACAGAAGATGCAGAATGTCAGAAATTATTGGACTCAGTGGTCTAGTGTTCAGACTCAATGATCTTAGAGGCCTTTTCCAACTTATGATTCTAAATGAGGGGCATAGACAAAGCTTCCCAAGGAAACTCATGAATGCTGGACCAGATGATTTCTAGAAGTTGCATCTAACTTAAATTATTCTATGAGTCTCTGACAAAAAGGATGTTGTGATGTACAGTGCCAGCCTCTCATAGGAAGCTGGGGCAGGACTTGATCATGTATGAGGAGATCTCTGGGCCTGACTTCTAAGTTCACATTTTTTGTGAGTGTAATTCCAGTGGGACTTGGAGTAAGGAGTGTGCAGTCTTCTCTGAAGCATTTGGCTTCCCAGTTGCAGTATTAGACATTGGGGAGTTCACTATATAAGCACAACTATTGGACAATCTGGAGCTCCAGTTGTTGAAACCTACTGAAATCTTTGAAAGACTCTTACCAAGTTAAAAAAAACAAATAATGAACAAGGAGACATTTTAGTATGCAGTCTATGCTTTTCCTCTCATACTTTTGTCAGAATAGCTAGAAGGGGTAACCATGGCCTTTGCAAGGGACCCAAATAAACACCTAGCAAGGGTTGATCTCCTCCCTAGTGCCAACTCTTTCATCTAAACCAGAGAAGAATATCAGGTTTATTTCAGAAAAAAATCATTCTTCTGAAATTCCTAGGAACATGATTTCAATGTACTTGAAAGTACATCTGAAATGATGTTTCTACCAGTGAGGTTTCGCCTGCAGGAAGCCCTTTATCAAGTCAGGGAGAGCTTGGGATGAGGAATTAACAGTAAAAGCAGTAACAGATACAGTAATTTTGTCATTCTGCCTGTGTTATGCTCCATTATGTTAAAGATATGCAAATTAATAGGAATACGACCATTGCTTCACATACAAATGTCAATATTGTGATTGTTCACTTTTAGCAGTACTCCACCCGGCTTTATCACAAAAGAGGAAACAAGCTGAAGGAATCTAACTGAACAGATACCACCTGGCCAATACCACTAAATTACCCCACCTATTCTAAGGAAAAACAATATATCAGATGCACCTGGGTAAAAAAAAAAAGTGAGGCTTAAATGGAACTTATGTCATCTGAAATAACCTACTGCTTCCAAAGTGAAACCCTACTATCTTCCCTGAAATTTTCCATTCTTTTCTATACAACTGAAAGTCAAGGCAAAGCGACCATTTTGAGCCACAAGTCAAAGTCATTTCTATGTGTGACAGCAACAAATATCTCACGTTGTGCTAGGCTGAAATGTTATTGCCATCCCTGAAAAAAACAAAACAAAACAAAACAAAAAAACAAAAAACAAAACAAAACAAAACAACAAAAACAACCAAACAAACAAACAAACCAAAAAACAAACAAACAAACAAAACAACAAAAACAAAAACAAAAAAACAAAAAACAAACAAACAAAAAAAACAAAACAAAACAAAACAAAAAAAAAAAAAAAAAAACAAAAAAAAACAAAAACTGCATTCCCTGAGGGAAGTTTTACCCCATGCCAGTTCATAGGTATTTTTCAGAGCTCCCTGCCTACAGAGTCACAACTTCCAACAATCTCCTTAGTTAGTCAGGACAACAAGCACCAGAGAAGGTTGTAATGAAAACTTGACTAGACCTTAGGGATCCTAACTCTGAGCTATGTGCTTTAAACTCGGTAATATCTACCTTCAGTCTTATCCTCCAGAAAACTTCCTTGATTTATTCAGCCTCTCCTTAAGGTTCATGCCATTCTAATTTGCTTCTTCAGTCTCAAACAACAGATTTTCCACCTCCTTTTCACCAACTCACAAAAACATTGGCATCTTCCCATCTATCTATAACTGTTTTCCATTCTCTCCCTCTTCTCCCTACTTCGGTCTGTAATTACTCGATCCATGCTCATACATAAGTTATGCTCTTACCCCTCTCACTGGGGTATGTGAACATCTCAGAGAAAAATTTTGGGGAGGCAAGTTGTATATGAAGGATGAAGACACGTGAAAAGTCTTCTATAATCAAGAAAATGATAATGTCACTCTTAGAAAGTTTTAACAACTCCCCATAAGAGCACCTTGCTTGCGTACCCTTACATTTTGCATTACTGTAGGATATAAGCATCAATTCTGTAACATTAATTTTCACAGCATCACATTTAGCAAAGGAATGCAAGTAGCCCTTAATTTAGGGATGGGGTACCGAGATAGAAATCCTGGGTGCTAAGAACCTATGCCAACACTGATATCCTCTGAGTTCTTGAGCAAATCATTTAACCAAAGCCCCATGCTTGTGACCACTCCCAGGTCTATCCTTCTTCTTTATCCCAGAAATATTGGTCAAAACCTCACTTGTTTTCTCACCAGAAAACTCAAAGTTAGTTGATACTAAAGGAATTAAATTAATCCCATTTTGCACAATATGCCTCAAACGCAGAGGTGGACCTCATACCAGGTTTTTAAGGTCTGCATGGCTGGACATATGTAATTGTGTTTAGAAGGTTACTCAAAGATTGGTGATGGTTTGAATAGATAACATTTGAACAACCATCCTGTATTTACATGAGGCTTTGGCTAATTTTCAGAGCTCTTATAACTTCATGTCAGCGTCAATCCTTTATAAAATTCCTATTGTGTGGGCTTTTACTGAGGGCAGAATTGGAATTGGGTGCTTTGTTTCCAGATGTTATATTTATCATTGCTCCTAAGCTGGTTACAAACAGAACTTGTTATTTACTCAGAAAATTAACTTCCGACAAGTCTAAAAAGTTAGATGCTTTGCCAACGCCAGATATGACAACTTAAATATATAAAATATATCTGTAAAATGTATATTAAAAAGTGAAGTTTCTTCCAGTACTATCTGTAATGGTTCACATCTGCTGCCATTTAGATATGAGAGGGGAGAGGGGACCAGCCACAAGTGCCACAAACCCCAGAATGTAGGCGTGTGTGACTGCTCAGGAGTGCAGTCCTTTATAGCATCAAGATTTTAATGTTCTTTGGCAGTAATAGAAGACAAACCTGTACTGTCACAATTGCTTCAGGGTCTCACAAACCATGGAACTAAAATTCCCCAATGGGTATGTTATGTTTATGTGTTACCTCTTAGTCTGCCTTTCCAAGCAAAGAAATCCAGGCATGGAGGAAAACTAGAGCAAATTCTAGATTTACCATTAAAGCAACATAGACACAGTTGTCTTGTCTTTGAAGAGTCAAGCCTAAGCTTTGGTTGCAACTACCACAGGCAGCACATAAAGCATTCAGCATTGGGGTTTATGGTAAGGCTTTAATATAGAAAAGAAAGAGGGTGGAGAGTGGGAGTATTTGATATACCTCTCTTGGGATGCCAACAGCCACAGACAGCCACTACTTTGAACCACAAAGCCTCCCAGCATGTTATATTTCAGTGCATGGCTTCGCAAGGTCCATTTACAAGGAAGAGTAAGAACTCATACCACATTCATGAGGGCAGAAAACTAATCTGGAAGATCTTTGAGGTGCCCCTGCTACACACTGAGATAATGCTGTTAGTAGTATGGCTACACTGTGGCTGAAGAAAGATTGTGGCTTCTGTGACCAATTTCCTAACCACTCAGGGTCAGGTGTCCTAGCACATGTCATCACTGGTTACTGCTGAGGTTACCTTAGAGATTGTTTATAACATCCATGCTCAAATCTAAGTTAACATTACAGCTGCACTTCATGAAAATGGGCCAATATGTACTTCTCTTGTTTGTCCTGTCAACAAGACTGTGCAGGTGCTTTCATGAAGATGAGTTGGCTGTCAGTACCTTCCAAATATCACCAGTGTCACCTGTCACAAAGGTAGATGGAAATGTTGAGAGCCTGGGCAAAGGCTGCCTTTAGAATTGTCCAATGCCTAAATCAGAGCAGCAGGCAGCTGGATGAAGATCAAACAGATGGACCTGATTCGGGGAAGACACTGACCTTTATCCTATTCATTGGCCCATTTTCCTATAGGGTAGATGCACTTACAGGGAGATTTAAGGAAGGACCATATTTTTAAAAGCATTTGGCATCCAGCAAATTCCACAGCAATCTTGCCATCAGATTTTCAGAGCAGCTCCATATCTACTGTATTTCTGAGTTCTTCAGAACAGGCAACCACTAATTTGGATGCTGACAGAGAAGCTGAAGTTTCTTGATCCTTTGGTCACGTCTCCTTATTTCTACAGTCCTTTTTTAAAAATCTCCCACGAGGAACATTGAAAGTTTCAAGGTGGAAGGAAGCAGAGAACAGGCTAGATTTAGTGGTCAAATTCACCAGGATCCTGTCCCTGCAACATGGGAGAATCTTGGCATTGATGCACAGAAGGATTAAGGCCATTTTAAATATGATCTGGTTAGAATGGTACAGTATCTAGGCCACTTTCTTCACACAAACTAGAAGCTGCACTGAACGGTGGTTGCTTTACTCAAAGCTGTCTTGTGCTGTGTCCTTCACAGATTCCAGCAGCAGGAGTCGGTTAGAATGTGACTTACCTTCAGCCAAAATGCTTCTCTCTACCTCATGTGCTACACCCATTGCCAGAGCAAAGAGAGTGCAGGCAACTCACTGCAGAAGACCCAGAGACAGCCCAGTGTCCCTCCTGGGTGAGGACATAGGACGTGAACACCTGGAAGGCAAAAGAAAACATGAAGAAGAGGAAGAGCAGCTGTGTGATTTCCCAGTGGACCATCCACTTCATGGTGAGCACCTCTATATCCAAACTTTCTCTTAGAGTACCCAAAAAACACACTTGTTATTTTACAATTATGTACATGGCAATACCTAGCAAGAGATGTCACAGAATGTTTCCACTGGCTGAGTCACAGTAGATGGTCATAGCTCCTGGATGAGTCACAGGGATGGTAACTCCTCACTCTTGCCATCAAAAACTTGGAGAACCACCTTTTGAGCTAAAGATCTACCTCAGGCTTGCCAGCCCTACCAATGTTAGTGATAGGGACTGCTTTGGGTGTTTATTGCCCTCCTGCTTGGGGTGGCAATCTACTGAGTTACCATGCTGGGCAGCCTTACTCCCAGGGTTGTGCAACGCCCGTTTGCTGGTAAATGTGCATTGCACAATGTAGGGAGACTGGCTGCTGAATGTGCCTAATCAGCTCAATGTGTTCTGTACACCTTGGACCCACTGTACGGGTGATGGAGAGGTCATCAGCACACACACAGGCAAACTTCATGTGCATAGATCTAGCAGGATGTGTCGACGAAAAGCAGTCTATCTTTCAGCCAAAGCACTAGGCAGTACAAATAGCCTTTTCCAATATATTGCACAGAGACTTTAGGCTAAGGAGGATACATGGTACCTGAACAAGACAAGTTCCTAACATTCAGGCACCAATTTATTAGTAGCATGTGACAAAAATTGCTTTAAGTTCTTTGAATTTGAGGAAAGGTAAACACAGATGTTTATACTACACTCCAGAAAACAGGTTTTCAGTAGCAGCAGAAAGGTGTTTCCTGCACAATTTGTTATTATTTACTCCAGAAAAAAAAAAAAGGAGTTTCATTTAAGTCAGTTGAAAACTACTAATGGGCTCATGTTACCACAGATGCGGGGTTACTCATCTGGCTTCCTGGAGATCCACACATCATCCCTGCTCCATACTCTGCAAGCTGGCAGTGGAAACAACTCTTTCTGTGAAATACATTTAAAAGAAAAGCTTTGTTTCTGCTGCTGGTGCTAAGGTATACATCAGTCTTGTGACAAGCTGCTGTCATCTCCTCCTCCTGCACAAGGCAGACATCAATCTTGATGCAGAGAGAAGCCTTGTAAGATAACTGGGTATTTTAGCCTCCCTCTGCCCTGTAAGCTGCACACAGCTGATGGTAGCAGGGTAAAATCCTGTTGCCTCCTCACAGAAGAGCCAGGGCTGTATGTATCTGACACTCAGAGTTGCCTCTGAGTATAAAAATACCATATTTCATGTGTGAGGGAGTCCCCAGTTACAAGTATCACACCAGAGGTGGGAGGCGGCTGCCCCAACTTGGCACTTAGCCTCATTGACCAGCACCATGGTCTGTATCAGCCTCATCAGTAAAGCAGGGGAGGAAGCATGTAATTATCTGCACAAAACTGAGCCAAGATGAACAGACCCTTTCAGTGACAACTTACATTTCAAAGGCATTTTAAACAAAATCCTGGAGGCGGTGGGGTTTTGAAACCAAGCAGAGGTTTAATGATCTGCCATTTTCTAGGCTACTGGTTCCCGCAGTTATCGAGCCTTTGATAGAAACTGGCTGATGAAGGAGGGATGATCCTAAAGAACTGGATTGGCATTTTCCCCACAGTGCACAAACGATGATGTTTCGGATCCTGTTCATGCACTGTTCATTCTTAGCAGAGAGCTGGAGGCCCAGTTTTAATGCTGGTCTTTACAGCATCTTAAGCTTCAACCTTCTTCTTCCACTTAACATTAGGGGAAAATGCTAGTGGATCTTTTTCTCTTGCCCCTGGCTGTGGCTGGTGTCACCCTTCCTTGATGAAATCAGCAGCAGTACCTGCAGGACGGGTAGACTGCATCATCCCTGTAAGCAGTCTATAATCCTCACAGCTCAAGCTGATAGCACATTAACTTCTCTTTACATGTCTATCGACTCTGGGGTGCTTCAGACGCACTTTTGGCATGGTAGCTAGAGATTGGTTACGGGTCCTCTGACAAGACACCTGAGCAGTGCCAAATGCCCATAGCATATGCCATGGAAGTGTCCCTAGGATCTCCCTCACAACCACACTGAGGATGCCCACAACCACCCAAGGGAACGGCACCAACCTCAGCAGCAGGAAACCTTCCTGATGTGAAAGACATCAGAAGCCCTTGGCAGGGTGCTCCCTCACCTCCCTCTCTCAGCCTACCTCTATCTATATAAAACACCTACATCATTTGTGAGGAAAGGCACTGGGCTCCGTCTAGGCGTACACATCTGTTTAATTGTCAGGGAACAGAAGAAATCAGGAACACTATACAATCACCTTGGAGGAAGGAGGGCTGGACTTTGGTGCTTTTTATGACAGTAGCCCCCTTCATGGGCAGGTGGTCTGAGATAACAAGAGCACCCTGACTGTGACCCAGAGCATGAATTTGGAGCATATTTCCAGGAAACCCTGTAACAATGAAGTGTCCCTAAAAATTTGGTTTTCCCACAAAAATGGCTTCTGCCACTAAGCGGTTTAGAAATGCAGTGTCATTTAAGCTAAATAGATTTATGCCCTTATCACAAACCATTTGCAGGGAGCAATGCCTCTTGTACTTTGAACTTAGAGACTGCATTGTAAGCAAAAAAAGAGAAGAGCTCTCATATACTAGAGACATGCTGACAGTGGCATTTGGTTTTGCTAAGCCCTCATTTGAATTTGGGAGCCTTCGTCCTCAATGTGGAGTGTTTTCACCTGTGTGACTTTCTTTATGAAGAGCTCAGCAGAACCTTTTCAAAAAACCTGGATTCTTGGGAAACAGCATTGATAAAACCTGTTTTAGAAGGAGATCATTCTAAAGGAGGCCTTTGAGCTGCCAGTACAGACTCTACTTGGGCCAGCTCTCTGTGAGATGAGTAATTGCAGCCACTTTGGTATTTGCAACCACCACTGCTGCTAAAGCAAGGGCAAACTCTTGTGGCGGTCGCTCGGCATCTCAACAATATGTAAACACCCAAATCCTGAGCTCCCACTTTCCTTTTAATTAGTTCTCTTTTCTCACTCTGATGTCCTTGGGACTTGACCAGTTCACAACAGTCAAGCACTGGAGCCTGAGACAAAAACGTATCCCCATGCCTACCTGACCTGTGGCAGCTCCTGATGGAGAATGCCATGTACAAGATCCCAGCCTAGTTCAAATCCTTATGGACAATTATTTTGCAATGTCTTTTACACATACTGGGTCCGATTGTATACATTTGTGTGTGTGTGTGTGTGTGTGTGTGTGCATTGTAAATATTTACATCCAAAGGCAGTGGGTCAATGTGCCCAGCATTGCACATGGGTAATGATTCCAGTCTTCTGCTCAAGCAAGGGAACAATCAGTGCCTTGGAGAAGCCAGACAGCAGCATCACTTTAAGACACTGGTGGTTATCTGGTCTTGTGGGATACCTTCTCTGAGCAATAATTCAAGGACAGGATAGATCACGCTTCAATAAACAGAACTAGCTCCTAATTCCACCAGAAACTGAGAGGTTCTGGCTGTGAAGCCTAGGTGGTTCAGGGACTCGTGTTATTTCCTGCAGCTCATGTCTTCATTATTCGCTGTAAAGGAAGCTGCCATAGTGAGTCAACGTCACCTCAATATTTCCATAGTGAAAATCCTCCGCACAATGCTGACTGGGAGCTCAGGGATCTTTTTATTTATCTAATTGTTTTATTATTATGGTAGCATCTGTGATCCCAAAGCATATTGACAAATTCTGATGGCAATTACGATAAAGACAATGGAAAGTATAGAGATAATTTCAGTTCTGGAGAAATTCCAGTGTAAATCATGTTCCCTCTGTACTGATGCCAGTTGCAGACATCTTTAGCTTAGTGTTCATGTTTTCTCTGAAGTCATAAATTCACTTGTACTGTTCATTTGTGAACAATATGGTCAAATCCATGCACCCCTGTGAAACAGCATGGTTTATCTGTCACAAAACAGTCTTTTCCCCAATATGCTGACTTATCTTAATGCATTTTTGAAACACCAAAGAGATAATGAAGCACCGTATAATCACAGTCCCAGATAAATATCAGCTCCCCAGAATATGCCAATGGGACTGCGAGAAAGGGCACAAGCATCCCACTGTCCTGCAGAACAAAAAGAAGGATTCTAAACGAAAAGGAAAAGCAAGAGGAAAAAAAATGAATGCCTATATATATAGTTTGGCTGCCATTAGCTGTCTTACCAGTCTTTTGTTTATCTGTGTGAATACTCCCTGCAGCCCTGTGTCTCTGAAGTGCAGTGTTCTTCTATATACATTTAGAAATGCCCCAGACCATTGACCTTGTTTTGGTGGGTTTACCTGAGGTATTGTTAAAGGCTGGTCCTTTTTTTTTTTCTCCCTCTTTGAAGACTGACTGTTTATAAGGACACCCTGGATATTAAATGAAAGGCACAAAACCTTAATCCTTTACTCCTGCCCTTCAAAAATAAAAGTCTCACTGATACAAGTAAGCACTGAATAAAGCAAAGCTGTCAGCAGCTGGGGGACTATCATAAATTTCATTTGTGTTGTTTCTTCATGGGTTTGGGGGTTGGACTTTTATTTAGTTAAAGCAAATATTAGCATTCAATGCTTTCCTCAAGCAGTCTCTTTTCTGGGAATTTTGAATCCAAAGGGTACCTTATACAGGACTCAGAGGTTAATTTGTTCCTGCTGGTCAAATCTGTGTAACGTGACCACTTGTAAAGCTGATGGCACATCTTGATAAGTTTATTTCAAAGGTCTTAATGAATACTTGGCTTCACTTAAATTGTCCTAGAACTTTTCATTACGTCCCCGGGATATGGTACTTTTAATTATTGTTCTTTGAAATTGAGGGCAGGTGTTTTACTTACTGTATTAGCAAGGCCTTTATGCTTAAAGGGGAAACAGCAGAAACTACATACCAAAATAATGATGGAGTTACGCTTTCTTGGAGGACAGACTCTGAGGCAGGAATGTAAATAAGCATGCCTGATTGATGTCTAGATGTTTGCAGGTACAAAGAACCCCAAAGAGCAGGAATAAAGTAGAAAACAGGCTGTATGTGAAACCTGTAATAAGCTCAGCTTTCTCCCTGGTCAAATGGCTGGTTTTTCACAAAGATGTTGGACCAGACAGTGTGGAAAGAGCGGTGGGGAACCTGTTTTCCTTGTTGAGAACCATTATTGGTTTAGGCTGGCCACTTCTTTTAAGGTGAAGTTTGACTATGGCTAAACATTCACTGAAAGTACATTTCAAGTTTGAGATTTAGCAGAATGGGGAACGTACACATGTACCCCAAATCTACTTTGGCCTGAAGGAGTTCAAGAAGGTGCAGGCTCTTCAGCCTAGGTACAGACCTGATGGTTGGACTCAATGATCTTAGAGGTCTTTTCCAACCTTAACGATTCTATGATTCTCTGATATTCAGATGATGGAAACTGACACACCCCCCTGTCAGCTGAGGCCCCTCGAACCACGGCCTGCATGCTTCATCCTTCAGATGTTCTGCTGACCACTGGCTGTGCCAGACTTATGCACAACACCATTTCAGGCAGCAGCACTTGTAAACACTGTCATCACTTTGCTGGCAGACGAGAAAGGTTAAATTCACCAGGGGCTCAGGCTGATGGTGAGCACAATCCTCCACAACAAACTGTTCGCATGAATGGTTTCATACATACTGTCTACTCCTTGCCAACTCCTTTGACAAGTAGACTAAGAAACTCCCTTGGCCACCACTGTTCAGCTTGCCTAAACAGGCTTCTGGCCTGATATTTTTAGCATTGCTGCTCACACTACCTGAAGTCTGTACCTCTCTGCATTTCAGTCTTGCTGTCAAGTGATTAAGGCACTGCTCTCAACACCAAGGTGGAAGCAACTTTCTGTCAAGGAGTTGTGGACTGAAGAGAGGAAGTCAAGACTTTAAAAGTTCAAGTTGTGCTTCTCTCTCTTAACTTTGGCAATGCCTGAACAGTCAGCAGCTGGGTGCTAAATGCTGCATTTCACTAGCAGGAGGCTTTATCTGGAGCACATTGTACCTATCCAATTAGGATCAGTCTCGCTGGCTATGCTAGTGCTTCTCAACAAAGGCTGAAAAACCACTTTAATAAAGATTAGCCACACTGCAATAGTCTCAGCTAAATATTGCAGCACAAGCTCTTCTGAAAGCCATAAGCCACCTCTTTAACTAGGAGAGGGAATGCCATGGGCACATCTCTGTACACAACATTTTGTCCTGATACCATCAGTACTGTGTAATAACCCTTTGATAGAGTTGCAACTGTGTTTTTTTTCTATGGGGCTGTCTGTCATGGGCAGAATGTCACCACAAGATAACCACGTTCAGAAAAGCCACAGGAAGGAACTAGCTTGGAGACCCATATATCTAATTGAAGAGAAGAGAGAGGAACATCTTTTTCAAAGGCAAGAAGGAGAAAACAAAACTTAACCAGATATAATGAGGCTCTTTTTCAACACACCTGAATTTGCTTCTGAGAAACAAGTGATACAGTCAACTTTGTTGCACAGACAAAAATGTATTTCTGAGGATGTGTAGCTAAATCCATTTTCTTGCTTATGTAACTGCTTTCTCCTTGTCAAAGAAGAAACAAAATCTTTGGATCTGGCTATCCCATACCATGAGAGAGTGCCTGTCCAGAAATGACAAATAGGATTGCACCAGTTTTCACCTATCCGGTTTACCTCCTACAAAGCAAATATGTGCCAGCACTGACTTCCAGCCTTTCTCCTGGGTTTTTAATTCCTTATCCCTCCAGTGTATGCACCCATGTAATGAGACCAAGTAGGCTTGAAACAGTCTTAGCCTGCTAAAGGGGTAAGTGCAAATGGGGAATGCAATTGCAGAGATCTCCCTGAGATAGCATTTTTCTAGCTGGTTCAGATATGCAGGGCAGCTGAGAAACAGCAGTGCAAGGTGTACCATAGGCTATCTGCCTACTACAGATTATAGCCCAGAAGAAATTTGCCCCAAGTATGGCATTGTTGCAGCTGCACAACTTCTACTTAGCAAACTGTGAATGTTAGCAGACATGTACAAGCATTCAGTATTCAGTATTGATTTGCTCCTACTTCTAATATCTTGAAGCTGTGTTATACAGGACAGTGAAAATAAGCCATTATATGTTAAGCTAAAACTGTGTATATAAGCAATTGCAAATCAGACTCTTTGAGCTGTGCATAGTATTAAAGACTTAAACTCCCTTACTTTTTTAGGGAAGAAATGATGGGGTGGTTTTACCCTATGTGGGTATTGGTAGGTCAGAGACCACATAAAAAAGTAAGTTGGATGAGACCTCTGGAGGCCACCTTGTCCAACCCCAAATCTATGCAGAGCCAGCTTAAATCAGATTGCTTAGGCCTTTTTCCAGTCAAGTTCAGAATGTCTCCAAGCACTGAGACATCACAGCTTCTCCAGGCCCATGTCAGACTATCTTCATGATGAAAATATTGTTTCCTAGTCTGTAATCAGAATTTTCTTTGCTGCAACTTGTAGCCATTGACCTCATCCTTCCACTCTGCCCCTTCAAGACGAATCTCTGTTTCTACAAAGTTCAAATGTCCCAACTTGCTCCAAGTCTGACCTAGTAAGAAAGCAGATCTGCAGAGGACAAATGAGCCTGCTACTGAATTTAAAGAACTATACTGCTTTATCAGCTTGGAGAATCTGGCCCTTCCAATGTCAACAGCAAGGCAATGTATAGACAGCTGTATCTCTAAGCATCTGAGAAGACTGACATATTAGCTGCCTGGTATTTTCAGGCTTGGTTTCAGCAGTCAGCTAACCTGCAAATGACTTTCACAGAGCATAAAAGTGCACTTGAATATCCCCAGCTTTTACATAAAAAAATAGCTCAGGAAACTCAGACAGAGTCTTATTTCCCCAGAGACTCTATAGCCACATTTGAAAAGCCAATGTTACACTTCCAACACTTTCTAGTCTTATATCTTCCACCCACATTCTTTATTAGACTGTAATTCTGAATGCTGTTGTTTGCTATGGGATCTCTAAGCTAAGGTCCCAAGGCAAAGGGAAGTATCACAGCTACAGTCAGAGAAAGTTTCATCTTGCAAGAGCAGATGTTAACACAGAGTCCAAGATTTTTTTTTTATTTCTTAATAGTTTAAAAAAATAAAAATAGAATGACTGATTACTTGTAGAAAAAATGCACTTTTCTGGATTTCCTACTGGCAAAAGCTTTGATTAATTCCAGGGTTCTATTTTGTTATCAATTTAATTCTATTTCTAGTTGAAATCAAAGCTTGTCCTTCAGTCTCTACTGGCCCGTAACTGACCTCATGTTACTGTATTTCATTCAATCTGATGAATTTTGGCTTTGAAAAGTCTGATTTCAGTAGGATTGACACTTCTGAGCACTGTGTAGACCCTTCCCTTATGTAAGAGTTTTGTTTGTGAAACAGTTCACCTTTCAAGAAGGAAAAATGTGAAGGATATCAGAGCAAACTGATAGGGAGTTTCTTTTGCCCATCACCAAGTTTTCCGGGTCATTTTCACACCAAAGAAACTGATCTGAGACACAAGAAACTCTTGAACCAGTTCTCTCTCAAACCATGCTCTCTAGTCCTGGATGCTTCTTAGGTGGTAATGGCACAGAATATAGTAAGCCATGATCTGACAGACGCCTTGCCCATCCCATTTCCAGCAGCTTAAAATACTGTGTAGTTCAAGGCAATGGATCTGTCTCTCAAGTACCATAAGGTGTCCAAGCTCAGCTAAAAGTTGCTTCCCGAATTTACACCAGCTGTGCACAGCCTTTGCCTTCTCATTCTCATGTACTCTTTGCAGCAAAGATTTTGCAGCTCCTTCTAAACTCGTGATCTTCACTACTGAGTTTATTCCACACCTGAGCCCTGCAGACATGGTATAGCATCGTTTGTGACAACTGATTTCTTGAATTTGTCTAGGTCGATTAATCCAATAAACTCTGTACCAAGTGTCCTGCCTAAGACAAGAACTAATGGTTGCTGTTTGCATGGTGCCTGTCACAATGAGGTCTGATCCAGCTAGTCTTTGGCATTTACTTCAATCCCATCGTGGTTCAGTTTAGTCACCCCAATTCTTTTAACCAAGTCTGGTTAATGTATGAGACAGAAGGGACTAACTCATTGTTTTTTGTATTCTGATAGAATACTAAAATACACCTTTTTATTATTATTTGATATGACATCTTATGGTTTAAAATGTAGACAGTTTCTTTCTTGCTTTGCAGAGTCATGAAATTATAATCCAGTTCATCTAGTGGGGGGGTGTGTGTGTAATTTTTTTCTAATTCAGAAACTTCCAGGATGTAGGCAGGTTTGTTCTCTTTCTTCCAAAGGCTTTCTGGTTGCTAGAAGGTACACAGCCTGCCTGGGCGTACAAAACCTGGCAGGACAAGAACCCTGCCAGCATCCCAGATATTTTTGTATGCTTGGGACCACAGGGACAAGGAGCTTGGTCACAGTTTGAGCTTGGATTTCTTGCTTCATTCTGGAAATGCTGAAGATAGACTGCAGCTTCTCCCAGGTTTGTAGAGCCAGTCTTCTACCCTGGATAGAGGCAGGAACTCAGCTCAGTGTTCAGAGAGACATACAGGACATCTCAGGGAGGCATCAAATTTCTGAGACTGTGACAAGGTTAGGGTAAACTTCACTTGTTGTGGGGATCTACTACATGAATAGATGTAGTAGAGCAGTGTAGATACCATAAATCGTATTGATACAAATACGGCAGAGAGATTCACTACTGTATGATAGAACATAATGTGCTTGACAAAATACCATCTTGGTACTCAATCTTACCTCTCTGGAGTATCTCCCTGGAGGATATGGAGGGCAGTCCCCACATAGATGTGTGAGGTGAAAATCTTCCAGACAAGAAACACCATTATGAGCCATGAACCCTACCATATCTACAGGGGATGTAGTGTCCTGAGATTCATACTGTCAGCACTGATATCTCCCTTTATTGGATGCAGCAATAAACCCCCTTACAGACATCTTTTGGAAAGGTTGAAGTAGATGTAATCAGGGCTTCTTAGGAGACAGTGCCCATTCATACCTTCAGTATAAACACACAAAAATATTTCTCATCTCAAATCTCTGCTCCAATAGTGCCAGCAAGATTCAATGTAACATTTTTCTCTGGGGGCTGAAGCAAGTGCTGCAGTTTAATGAGTAGTACTTTGATAGTCTGGTGGAAAGCCTAATGACATGGATTTAACTGTGTTGGCATTAGCTTTATTAGGCTGTTTCTGAGACAAGGTAGTATTGACAGTGTTTATGATAAATGACACTCCTCAGTTATTCTTGCATGACTGGTTTCCTTTCAAAGTACCCAAAAGGTTTAGAAATTATGAAATATTCGTAGTGGTATCGTGTCCCAGACTCTTTCCCACCAAGTCAATGGACAGAATTTTTATTCCTTATTTTCTATGTTAACAGAGTCACGATGAGGTTTTGATTAGAGATGAAAAATGCCATTTTCCAGTTGGCACAGAGCCCAATTTATATTGGCCAAGGCACCTTTTCACAGGTTTAGCCTTCAAAAGGAAAAACATATGCTAACAGATGAACAAAAAGGGACGAAAAGAAAGCACAAAGTTTCTTTGAGGGACTGCTGTTTAACTGTTCCCATTAGGAAGGGTATGCATCTACTTACATAGTATGAATTGGTAGTTGTCATCAGACCATGGAAGACCAAAAGCAGTTATTCAAAGCAGTCATTTTTTTGAGCAACAAGGTTTCATTGACAATTGCTTCAGGTCACTGAATAGCAAACTCATCATAGCCACTAATGATATCGGAATTTTTATGCTCCTATCAGGCTGCAGTTTTCCAAGCTCAGTAGAAGAAACCCTGTGACTCACTGCACTTGGGGCATGGCTTTTTGTGCTGGTCATTCAATGTCAGTTGGAAGATATTCCACTTGTGCATCAGAGAGGATTCCAGCCTTGGGACAAGACTGCACTCCACATTCCACAGATCAGCTGCCTCAGAGCGCACTTCTGCTGCTCTTTTCCCCTCCTCCTTGAAAGACATCAGCCCTTCAGCATCATTTCAGAGCAACCTAGACCTTATTTTAACTTACACCAAGTGTCACACAAAGTTCATGATCTAAATAAAATACCTGGTGTAGGAGGGCATTTTCAAAACAGTATAGAAGTGCTGAGGGACGTCTTTAGTGTGGTCACACCACAGCAGGTGAAGGAATGGAGCAGTCTATGAGTCCCCTGAGGAATTCACAACACCGAAACTTCCCCATGGGTTTTAAGGCCTTGTTTTAAGGTTAAGTTATGAAGGCTAAGCTTGTTTAGAAAGTCCACACACCACAATGGTATAGTCAGAAAAATACCTTTTCTTTATAACTGCAAAGTCAAACTGCTGGCTATCCCTACTGCTGAAGGAATGGTATGGGAAGAGAACAGTGGTGAGTCAGTCTGTAATGGTCAACTTCCCTCCACAGCATTCACACATTTTGGAAACTCTTTGATCTTGTTGGGAGGAGAAAATTCATCCAAATTTGTAGAGTGACAATGCAATAAAATAATACATCAGAGCTGGAGGAAAGCTTGGTAAGATCAGTATGACAGGAAAAGATAGGGATGGGTAATTGAGCACTGCAATCAGTTGCCCAGAGAGGCTGTGGAATCTCCCTCACAGGAGATATTCAAGAACCATCAATGTAATCCTGTGCAATGTGCTCTTTGAATCTTCTTGTAGTCCTGTAGGTTGTTCCTGTAAAAAGCAATAGACCTTTCTTTGTTTTCACAGTTGAGAGGAAAGGGAAACGGAGAATCCGGACAACGTTCACAGCTGAGCAGCTCCAGGAACTGGAGAGGATTTTCCAAGTGACTCACTACCCAGATGTCCATATTCGCAATCAACTGGCAGCAAAGATAAACCTCCCAGAAGCCAGAGTTCAGGTATATTGTTTCTCCTAAAGGCTATGTTCACTGCAGCAATTCATTATTCAGAGTACATTCTTAATAGCTTATGCCTGGGTGACAATGCTAATGAATTACGTGACCTCTCTCTTACCTTACAGACAAGGCCAGTATCACTGTTCTCCTTTTACAAATAGGGAAGAAGTATTTGTCACCCAACTGTGACTAACCAAATGGGATTAATCAAAGGGTTAGCAGGAACTCTAAGCGTACTAAATGCATAGCAAATAGGAGTTACAGATGGTTATGAGCAACCTGTCGGACTCTGTAGCGACAGAGCGGCCATTTATGAAAATATTTATTAGCCATTTATCAACTGTTTATGGGCTAATATTCATCCAGTACAAACTGTCGTCCACATCCATCTTCCACAGGGTCTCAAAAAATCTGGAAATAGCTGCCCAAATGAAAATGCTTTCTTTAGTGTTCTGTATTTGGGTATCACAGGCTATAAATGTCCCGGTTGTAATTTCAGTGCACAGAAAGTAATCCAGTTTCCCTCAGTTGTAATATAGTCTTGCTGACTGAGCTAAAAATTGACCCCAGATGTTTACTGCATATGAGATCTGCTACATTAAAATGTACATACAAATGTGTATTGACATTTGGTGTTGTTTATCAGGCACTGTTGAGATGATTTTTGCACAAGGCAGTTTCTTGCCATAATTGTAGAATCATTGATGCACTTCTATGCACATATCCCACTCTAACAATCAAAGTTCAACATGAAGCAGTTTATTGACTATGACATGCCTGAGGCTGTTGACTAACCATGATGATATTGCTTCATAGTTAGGTGACAGGGAGAATTGGAACTGCATAGCCACAATATGCCTACTAGCGATATCAATGCACCAACAATGCATTTCCAATGGCATAAGGCACGAGCCGGGCTACCAGCCAGTGTTCCCAACAGAACAACAAATCACAGGAAAGAAAAGGGCACTTTTCTGTTTTAAAAAATTATTTATAATCTGTATGGGGAAAAACAAAAATGAGTTATTATGGGAAACATCAACCTGAAATGTAAATGAAGGAAGTAAAAAGTCCACGATGTATGAATTGCAGATGACAAATAACCAGTTCAGATAGGGTTACACACGACACAGGAAATTCTGTGTTTGACTTCATCTTAGCTGCTAAAGGGAAATCAGCCACAGAAGCAAAAATTAGCAGTAACTTAGGTGCGAGTTACAAGCTGTTATAATTTTGATTGATTGCATTTATCACATATAAACCAAATAGCATGCTGAGAATTCACATGTGCTCTTGGTACTTTGAAATAATAATTTTCACAAAGCTAAAGCAATATAAGTCAAATCACCTCAGAAAGGTAATTTAACTGGGGAAAAAATGCGAACAATCAGATAACCAAATAAAACATTTTATAACTGTGAAAAAGCTTGTGTCCTCCAACCAATAAAAAAGATATGACTGCTGTGAAACAGTTTAAGTGAATAGATGAAATTGCATCACTGTATGTGTGCATGCCTACATACAAGAGAAAATGAAGAATGCTGGATGAGTAAACATTAGAAACAAGAAATTTAAAAAAATGAATAAGCAGAGCAGGAGGATACAGGCCAAAGTTTCGGTCAGAAAAACTCTAGATCAAAAACTCAATAAAAGTCGATTAAGAACAAAAAAAAACAAACCCAAAAGTAATCAATTATATTGATCTGTTATTTTACTGAAACAGTAGGACTGTCAAGGATATGGCATAAATAGGAAAGGTGTTCAGTCATAGTTTCTGCTCTATCTTTGGACATATGTCAGGTAAGGTGGTAACACTTTCTGTAAGGACAATGTTGAACAGCAGCTGCTACAGTTGTAAATATAGACATCTAAGTGACTTACCTCCAGTAGTTCTTAAGAAGCTGCTTGAGAAGCACTTTGGATCATCAGTGTTAACTGATGTTAAATCAGTCCTGGAGCACAAGGGATGTTCCAAGGGCCTTGAAGAAATGTAATGTTGTGTCAGTACTTAAAGGGTAAACAGGACAACCTGTCAGCCAAACACTGATTTTTTGCAAAACTGTGAAAAAGATGATATGAGTCTCTGTTAATGATGAGTACACTGGCTTATGGAAAAAAAGATGCTGCCAAAGTCATCTTTTTATGATGAGATTATTAGTGACAATTTTAAACTGAAAGAAGATTGATTTAGGAAGATAAAAAAGACATTCTTTATGGTGAGATTGGCAAGACACTGGAATAGGTTGCCCAGAGAAGTTGTGGGTGTCCCATCACTGGAAGTGTTCAAAGTCAGGTTGGATGGGGCTTTGAGCAACCTGGTCTAGTGAAAAATGTCCCTGCCCACAGCAGAGGGGTTGGAACTAGATCATCTTTTGAAGGTCCCTTCCAATTCAAATCAGTCTACTGTTCTATGACTCTGTGTATTTGGTTTATTAAGGTAATTGATATCATTGATGACATGGCACTGTGAAGATCTTGCCTTGGTCCTACAACCTGCTTGGATGAAGAAAACAGAGCAGATCAAATGGCATGTGCTAGTAGACAAAAAACTAGGTCTGCAACAGGTGTCCCACGGTAACATTTCAAAGGTGGTATGTCATAGGAACCATTTACTGACAAAAAGATGAATTTGAACTACGTAATTAGTAAAACAAATGGAGGCCATTCCTACAATATGGGGCATACCACCCTCCCTCTGCATTCTATTTTAGTCCTTGTAAATGAGTCTTGTGAAATCTCTGTCAGGGTTAAGGAGGCATTTGCCCCTGGTGTGACTTTTGTGAACACACATGGGAATATTGTGCTCTGTCTCAGTGCCATAGCTCAGGAACACTGGAAAAGTGGGCATTGAGAAACTGTGTTACAGGTAAGTGTGTTGCAGAGTTGGTTGGGCAGAAAAGACCAATGTGGTCTGAGAACGACTGAAAGTTTTGCCTTTAGTAAAAAAATGTAAGTGAGAATTTTATCCCATGTGCAGACTTTAAGGAGCACTTCAGAGGCTGAATATTGTCTTCAGCCCCCTATTTCTCTCAATCACTTTGTCAGTGTTAAGTGGTGCTATTCCACCACATAACTCCTGCATGGTAGAAAGGGAATGGAGCAGTTCATGCAGACTAAGCAGTTCTCAAACACATGCAAACTCAGATAAATAAAACTGTCATTTCAATGACCTCAGGTATTGCTAACTATCAGTAATACAGCAGAGGGCTCCTGACATTCCCATTACTTCCTGGGCAAGAGATGCAGAAATAATTGAGCTGCTCATTATTTGGTTTAAAATACATACATATTTATATCCAGTTGCATCTGATTTTGATCACTAACCCTTTGTGTTCATGTGACCCTATTGCTTACATTCAAACAGCCAGTCCCTCAGCCAGATAGAAACTACAGTGGAAGTGGAATTCAACTTTTCAGAACAATGCAGCAAGGTGCATTACTGCTGCTTCAAAATAAATACATGCGTGTCTCTTCCAGAAGTCGGACTGGTCAAATCAGCTAATAGATGAAAGAAACTCCCATGGGAAAGTTATTTGTCTGTTTTTCAGGCAAAAGAGATGGCAGACAACATAGATTGCTGAGTGATCCCCTTGGGTCTTTTGCTTAGTTCCCTTATGTGAATTTCAAAATGCTACCAGTTAAATACAGGAAGAACCCTGTTACTGCATCTCCACTGGTGGCACATTTTTATTGCAGCCCAGCAAAGCATCTAGGTAGATCTTTTCTCAGTCTATTCATGTGGAAACAGCGCAAAATAGCCCCGTCATGCAACGCATCACAACTCCTGGGGAAAACAGGGAAAACAGAATGTCATGGGCCTTGACTACTGCACAGCTTTGACCACAGAAGGATCTGCTTTCCCAGGAGAGGCTTGTAAGAGCTGCAACAGTGTCTTTCCTTGATTAGGGTGATTCTAGATCTTCTCTGAGCTGTGGTAGAAAAGAGTCTGTCATGATAGTCCAGAGATCCCACATGCTATGCAGAGTGTGAAAGGTGCTGCATCAAACCCACTATATTCCATTAGATTCAACCCCTGGTTCTGCTGAGCTGGATGTCAATGTTTTATGACGATCATTTAGAGAGTAGGGAAAGTAGTTGGCTGTGAGCAGTTTCTCCTTCATATTCTGTTAATTTCTGTGCCTTTTCTTTCTTACCTCTATCCAGATCTGGTTCCAGAATCAGCGAGCAAAGTGGAGGAAACATGAAAAATTTGGCAACTTTGGTGGCCTTCAGCATCTTACAGAAGTTGATTTCATTCCTGCTCCCAAGTCAGATTTCACAGTAAGTATTGAACACTATGTATAAAGCCACCGAGGGAGAGACAGCTATCCTTCATCAGGTAATCACTTCACATGGGACTATCCCGGAGAAGGAAGACTAGAAAAAACAAAAATGGCAATATGATGACAAGAAATCCCAGCAAATCTGGTCAAATAACACATTTCTTCATAATATTAAACCTGTTTGTAAATATGCTATGAGGTGTCTTGCAGGGTAGTCTTTCCCCATTTTGCTTGTAAATCACTTCTCCATAAATCATACTTTAATTCAATCTGTCTTTATCATCAGAAATTTTTTGAAGAGGAGAAAATAAGACATTTGCAGCCACAAAGCCATGTTTCTTAACAGACAGTATCTCTTTAAAACATCCAGCCTTGTAAGGCTGACCACCACTTTTTGCCCTTGACCCTTGCCATATCCAGGACTATTAATATTATGTGGCTGGCACACAGGTTCTTTTCCTGACAGAAGCTTTTTCATGGCTACAAAAAAGGGTATTTTGCCTTGCTCCCTGGGTGACAGCACACAACCAGATTTTAGGAAGTCTATTCTTCTAAACTTTTCTTCTTAATTACTGAGCACCAGGGAAACAAATAAGGTTGACTGTAAATTGTATCTAAATAAAAGTCCATATTGATTCACCTGAAACTACGTTTTTATTCTTGAAAGGCTCCAAGCTTGATGCCAAGAAAGCTCTCTGCTTCCTTTCCTGCTATGGGATACTACTCACCGCTGCAAGGACAGCTGACAACTGCCTGGCTGCCCAGCGCGTTCTCCTTCTCTCCTCACCACATGGAGCTGCTGTCCTTCCCAAAACCGTACTTGGTCTTCAATGTCCTCCCCCCTTACGGCTCGTCACTACCCCACAAGTCGGAAAGGAGCAGGATCTGCGCCAGCTCCACATAGAGGAGATGCGGGGGAGTGGGGGACTTTGGGGGCGTGCCTTCCTCCCCCACGCCCATTTTGGAGGTGTGCGACTCCTCTCCCCGAACAAACCTGCTGGGATGATGGGTGGCTGTGGTGCAAGGTCAGCATGCTGCAGGACTGCTACTAAAAGTTGCTGCAACCTAGAGAATGTGGGCAAGAGCCACCAAAGACCAGGAAGGAGCTCCTCATCTGCCTGAGGAGCAGCACGCTCCCTAGAAACCCAACCATTCAACTGAGCGCCTCTCCCCGGGCGGACAGTGCACCAAGCAGCCCTGCAAAAGGACTGGGGTTTTACTCAGCCATGAGACAATGTTGGATGACCCTATGGCACTGATGATTGCTTGGGGAAGGAAAGATGCCTGTGATGAAGTGTGCACAGCCCCAAGGTCCAGCCAAAAGGGCTTTCCTCTGCAGATTTGGGTCGCTTTCCTCATACATTCTGGTCCTCATGGACTGGAGATTGCAAAGAACATGTTTAGGTCAAAAATCAAACTTTCAAGATACTTTTTTTTTTTCCCAAGTAGTCAATGAGGGAGGAGGGTGGGTTTGATTTGCTGCCTGTGTTTTTGACTTGAATAAGAGGGCACAAGCACAATTTGAGCTGAAATATGACAGTCTGAGCTCTGGATTTGGTACTGTGAGTCTCTGGGGGCAAGAGAATTCTTCAGCTGGTTAATTAAAATGCTTATGAAGAAGCTTCTCATTTTTTGACCTGAATTAAGAAAGCTCCAAAACCCCATCAGAAACAATAACAAAAAGAGACAACCTGAGTTTAATCTGCTAGCTGTAATAGAATGATATGACCCCACAGTTTAGTTTAATTGTAGATAAATAATGAGATCGCCCTGCCCACTTGCAAAATGTCTCTGTGCCTTATTATTTACATAATACTCATCTCCTTCCAGCATATGGTGCTTTTTTCTCCCCTGCTTATTCAGGGTCCAATCCTGCTTCCGCTAATACCTCCACTGACTTTCACTGCTGGAAAGTACTGGTTGCACCACCTTCTGTCTTGTGTCCACAGCACAAACTGCACACTGACAGGGGAAGCTACTGAACAAAGCCATTAAAATGTGGTCTTCTTCCCAGAAATATCACTTGTAAGGGTGGCCATTCATGACAGGTCCAAGAGAAAAGCAAATTGTGACCCAGTGGTCTGCTGGGCAGGCTGTCCTGTGCACATGGGAGTGCAGGTGGGTTAATGCCTCTGAATAGATTGCTTACTTTAGGAATACCTCCAGCCAGACTGCAGCGGTCAGGTCTAATGCCTTCCTATAGCCACTAATTGTTAGTTACATAGTGGGTCACAGCTTTCTTCTCGTCTGGATGGCACCAGCCTTCCAAGCACTTTAGGTTTGGAAGACCTGTAAGCTAGGAAGTAGCTGATCGTTACAGGGGAAAAGATAACTCCTATCCTGTATGAGTTTCACTTCTTCAGGCCACAACTGCTCAGCAGACCTTAGATGTATTGTGTCCTTCCTTTTATAAGTCTTATGCAAGACCTTTTTCCCATACCTGCTTAGATCTGAACTATGCGTCATCTTCATCCCTGTCATTTTATCTGTCATCTGAAGGACAGTCAAGTCAGATACAGGGCTAAACTTCAGCTCCAACGAAGAGCTTACGCATCTAACTGATTAAAATCAACACAAATCAGTTGTAGTGTTCACCTCATGCAACTTTAGATGACTGCATTGTAGCTACTCACACCCAAGTCAAGGACCTTGGGCTCGCTTTTAAGAAGAAAAAGTGATCATATTAAGGTTTCTAAGTTAGGTGCAGTTCACACATTAGTGCAGTTTCTGGGATGTGAAAAGGCCCTATGCAGTGATTTTCTGGAAACAGACACAGGCATCGTAATCATCTAAAGCTAAGGGGCATGACTCTTTGCACAACAGACCAGGGATACAAGCATTGCTACAGCTTATCCTGTGGGAATATTTGTGTAGCCTGGAGGAGGATTCTGAGATCATCACCTGAACATTTTCCTTGGTCAGGATATGGAGCATTTTAATTCCATCAGACTTTTAATAGAAACCAAGCAGCTTTCCAGAGTTACTGCCTACTTTCTGTCCACTCCCATGTCTGTCTGACAATGCCACAGCCAGGGTTCCTACACATCATGACACCTGCCCAGAATATGATGCTTCATGCTTCCAAAGTCCGCTAGAAGCCCTGTTTTGGATGAGAGAGGTGAGAAGCAGAGCTTAAGTAACTTCATATTGAAAAATCAAAGTCTTGAAATTCCTTTTTTGCTAGCAGATTCAATATTTGGAGGGTTTGTTTTGATGCAGAACAATTTTGCTTGGGCTTTCTTGTTTGTTTATGAAATTTCAAAACTTTCCACTGGAAAGCAAATCTAGGTTTCATGATGTGTGTAGCACTTTCTTCCACATGCAGCTGGTCAAATCCTAAAGAAACTTAGTACTATTGCCATGTTTTTCACCAATTTCATGCTTTTATTCTGAGGTGCAGCCAGAACAAATTAACATGAAGTGAGGCAGTTTCTGGCATTGGCATCCTTTTATACCCCAACATCTCCTAGTCTTTAGATTTTCATCATATCTCATTCTAATAGTGGCATCTTTCCCTTCCTCTGCATCCCCTACTTATCTTCCAAGAAAGAAGTAAGGAAGTTCCACTTCTTTCATGGCTGTGTTGGTCGTTAGGATGTTACTTTTACATTGTTTTATCCTCTGATGCTTCCAGAAAATGTCAGGTTGGGCACACGAGTCTTTGGGAGATCCTAAACTCCACAGCCCTTCAGATATATAGGATTATTTTGGAAAAATGTATCTAAAACCTGACAAAGGGTTGCTTGAGGGACAGGTCATCTAAGGAAGCTGACTACACACTAGCAAGACCTGAGTATAGAAACGTAGTCATAGTTTCATCCTAACTTCAGAGTAATAGTCTGTGCTTTCCCTGAGCAACTGGCTGGGAAAAAAAAGATATCAGATTTCTCACTGCTGGCATATGACTCCATTTGTACTGCCTTGGAGTGAACTGGTCCATGTGACCTCCGACCATGTGCTACACTTGTCCCAGCCAGAAACACCCTGACCACCTCTTAGCAGACTCATCCTACATCTGAAACATAAATGTGGGGTTATCGTCTCTATCCAAAGGGCTTGGCAGAGAATTCAGTTCAGGCTCAAATCCAGTCATGATAACACTTTGTTCCCTTGGCGGATCTGAATCACTTCTCAAAAGAAGTGGCAATGAGAGGTGACAGCGTGGAGCTACGTGGTCCCCATCAATGGACATCCTGGAAGGCTGTCACCGCAATCTGCTGGACCAGGTCATATTAGCTTAAGAGCTTCTTGGAAAAGAGTGACAGGAGAGCCCCGTCTTGTCCCAGTACCTGACAAAAATGAGAGGCCGTTATTTGTGGTAGATGCTCAGAGGTTTTTCCTCACCTGATTTCAAATGACAGGATTTACAGCCCCCTTGGGGGAGACCCCTCTGCAGTCTCACAGCTTCCCATGACATTCCACTTACATTTTCCATATGACAGTTTCAACCTTTAATCTTACCTAAAACCTCTTGTGACCTGAACAATTTCTCCCCCTGGCTTACAGCCCTGATTTCCATTTTCACACTGACTTTTCACTAAAAGACAGTTAGAGAGCCCAGGGGCATCTAGAAAGCTTTTCTGTTATGGTTGCTGCTGTTGTTCTGTTGGGGATGGCTAGAAAAAAGAGCTGGAGTTTGGAGGGGGTTGTTTACTTTTAGAGGTTTCTTTTTTTTTCTTTTTTTTTTTTTTACCCCTGTGATTGCCACGTGTTCTGATCACAGTCAGAAAGAGAGCGTGCAGAGAGGGTGCTGCCTGCTCTGCAATTCCAAACAGGTATCCACTAGACCTCGGGTCAAAAAAAGCTCTGATTTAAAGCAGCAAAACATCTGATTCTTCATGCTTTTTGACCAAGCTCTCGGTGCTCTTCCCACTCTGTGCCCTGACCTGACTCTACTAGGTGATGGCAAAATGTCCTTCCTCTGTTACCCCACATGGCCCCTTGGCCTGGATTATAGGTCTCACCTAAGGGCCTACTTCTATTTCTTTACTCTGCTCCTTTTTTGCCCCTGGGTAGTTTGGTTTACTTTTGTTATGAGAAAACGCTATCAATTCTAGCTCAGGGACCAAATGAGCCCATGTCTGTGCATCTCAGGGAGATCAAAGCAAAACACTGGGTGTAAATAAGAGTTTAATTCAAAATATAATTGTCTGTGAATTAACTCAGGTGGGCTTTTATCCAACCAGGATAGTTTGGCTCTCCCAAGAAGGGCTCTTGTGACACTTCCTCCCTTCTTGTGCCCTCATGCAAACCTGTTCTGTTCCTGGGACAGCTTTACCCCTCTTCCAGGACATGTTCTTGCTTTTGCTGAAATCCATCATTTACAGTGTCTATCCAAAGATACGTGCATATAACAGTTTTGTTTTCAAGTGGCTAACAATAAAAACTCACCCCCTGATCTCCTGAAGCTCAGCAGAATGGAGAGGGTGGGAAGGGAAAATGCCTTTAATTTCAGCTCTTCAGAGCTGGAGATTCTGAAAGGACTTCAGTTTGATCAAAAATGAACTTGGTGTCATAGTCACAAGGTGGGTTTAGATTAAATGCTTCAAAAGGAAACTCAAGCAGATTTTCTTTTTAATCAGCTGCAGAAAAAAAAGTCTGTCTCAAAGCAGTAGATAATTCACTACTCCAACAGCCATTATATATATATATATATATAATAATGTCATGGGCATTTCAAGGAGAGAATGTCCCCTCATGGGGTAGCTTGCATTAGCACTGCAATCCTTTCTGGAACCAGCATATCAAGCAGTATATGTCAGCCACCTGAACAATCTGCAGCTTGTTTAAGAATTAAAAAGTACCAGCCAGCAACCACGTGCCAAGAATTTGTAGTAGTTACCCCTTTTTTCTGCATTTTGAAACTCTCGTAGTCATGTTCTTTGCCATTGCATTCTTTGTCTTTGTCACACAGCTGATGCTGAGCTTACAGGACAGAAATTCACTGAAGCCTTCATCATCTTTGATTAAATATAGATGCTGCTATTTACAGCCTTACAGACCCCAGGCCTTGTCAGTTTTTAATGGTTTTGAATGCTTCCATAGCAGAAAAGAACCATTTTTTCTGTTCTCAACAATAGGAAAAGCCAATTTAACACTTTTTCTGCTTCTCTGCAGGAAGCACAGTCCTGACTGTAGGATGGTAGCCTTTACTTTGTTTGTGACTACTGAAGCTAGGAAAACTTTTAGGACTCTCAGCAATATCAACCTTGTCTGTCACTAATTTTCCACTCTCTGAAGCCTTGCTATTCCCTACCTCTTTTCTTTTGTCTCCCCCATGCATTAACAGGACTAATGCCACTGCTACTTTTGCTTTATTCCCTCACCTAATCTCCTTTTACTGCTCTGAACTTAGGGCTGTCCCATACAATGCTGTCAGGATTTCCCAAGCAGGAATAGGTGCACCCTCTTTCTAGGGGCACCTGGCAGGGCAAAACATCTCCTCACTGCCATAAGATGCTTGCTGATGTAGAGACCTACCCAGGAGGGGCTTTCTCCTTCATTTGCCTGCAGCAGGAGCAGATAAGTGTCTGATGTTCAGACCCTATCATATGAATCTCAAGATTATCTTTCTTATAGTTAAGGAAAAGCAGGTCCCCACCAAGGGGTCTTAAATTTGAGCCTGCATTGCCAGTGTTTGAAAAATCTTTTATTGATGGCATTTTACAGCACTCCCCAGTGCAATCCCCCTGCTCTCAGACATTTTGAATTTTAAAAAATTTTAACTTTCAAAATTTGACATTTCCCTGTGTTATCTGTCTGCCTTAGGCCAATGCCTTAAATCTAAGCAATTCAGCCCCTGAAGGCTGGCAAAATGGAACTTTTTATTCACAGTGACAAAATTTCGGTACCCTTTTGAGAACAGCACTTGGAGCAGGAGCTTGAAATCTAGCATAGAGGTGGCCTTTTCTGTTAATGTTGCTCTTTTCCATAATTGTCACCAACTACTGTCATCTGGCCAAAGTATAAGTCTTTGAAAAGTATTGGTTTGCACAGGTTTATTCTGTGTCCTTCAGATTATAGCAATTACATTTCTTGTGGAGTCGATGCTCCCTAGGGGTGCTTATTCTGATGGTTCAGCATGAATTCCTCCCACAAGTTCAGTTCTTGTCTTGCTGTGAACAACATGTGGCCCATACTCTCATGAAAGCCACTAAGGCCCTTTTTCCTTGATTTTTGAGTGCCCCACCACCTCAATCACAGGATCAGGTCAGTGGAGCAAGCCTAGTACTGGAGGAACATTCCATAGGGAAGGTGGGATGGCTGGAGCGGGAAATAGGACAAAGACTGGCACAGGCCAAAGAGGCTGGCTGGGTGACGAGACTCAGTTGGGGAGCCAGGGAGGTGTGATTGGAGTAGATGCCGGTGGGTTCATGGAGCTGGGATGGGTGGATAGCAGTGAATTGCACAGGAACAAAGAGCTGATCTGAGGCAAGGCGAGGGGCAGATTTGGCTCTACCTGTTCCTATGGGATGCTCAGCTAGTGGCTTAAACTGCAGATTTCACTTATGCAAGGTGCCTTTTCCACATGTCTGGCTTGGCTGGATCACACTATAGCACTAGTTGGCAGTGCCCGCCTGCAAAAATAAGATCCCCAAAATCTGACGGTGATGTGCCAAGTTCAGGAGTGCTCCCAGCTCTTGCCAGCCCATGCCTCAGTTCTTGTCTGCAAAATAAGGAATGTTTACCTTGCAGGATGTGAGTCTATGGGGCTCAGACATCCCCATAGAGAGCCCGGTAGGCTGGGAATAATTTTACCACCAGAACAGGCAGCAGCTAAGGGGGCCTGAAAGCACACAATTAATAAAAAAGAGAATAAACAAGTTCTACCGAAGGCTGTTTTTCAGTGAGTCCTGCCGTCCTGTGTATCCAATGAAATCTGATCCTGCAGGTTAAAAAGCATGATGCAATCATTAAATTAAGGACACTGACACAATGCAAGCATGAAAGGGGGCAGAGCTAGATTTCACCCCACTGTTTGAGGTTTCTTACCCTTTTCAGTGCCCAATTTAGCTACCCTAATGGCTTTTTATTTACTCAGCTTTTGCCTGTGGTATTGTGTGGAGCATCACTGGAGAGGGGTATGTGGTGAGGAGAGCAAGAATCCTTTGTGCCATGCAGAACAGAAAGCTATAAACTTACATTAACTGATGGAAAAAAACTAACCAGACTAGGAGGCATTTTATTATCTAATCATATGTTACTAAGAAGCAGCAATAGAATAATATGTAGATAGCCATATCTAATGAGTGTATGTGTGTTTGTAAATGTGGCTGTATACGTGTGTGTGTGAATTTCTTGAATTAAACTGTTTAGAGTCTACTGGACCAAAAGATAAATTCCACTGATAAAACTGCTTATTTCATAGAAAGCAGGAGCAAAAGAACACAAAAACAGCCACACTGGATCAAACTCCAAATGAACACCCAGCTCAGTATCAGTGAGTACTCAGATGATCAGCACTGGATGTTCTGAGCATATGCTATTCCACGTTGATGTTGTGTTGTGTTTATCAGGTTATTCCTGTGCATTCATCCAGTTCAAGGAAATAACCCAACATCCTGCCATTTCTCAATAGCAGTCTCTCTGTCCTTGGCATCATCTTGTGATGTGAAGTTGTGAGAGCTGTATCAAGTGAGAGTTGTGGTGCCTCCCCAGCCACCAGAAACCCTTCAGGATCAAGATTTTCCTTTTCCTCCTCTGTGCAAAATATTTAGTCCAAATCTCCTTGCTGTGCCTATTTCAGAACAAAAAAATCATAATATTACCTCATCCTGTACAAAGCACCCACCTTCCTGAGTACTCACAAGTCTACTTAATTTCACCCAGACTCTGTGAGAACTGACTGACTGAGGTGGATACAAGGTGTCATGCAAAAAGCAGATCCACCTTCAACCCCCAAATATCCAAAACAGTCCCCAGGCATCACAAGTCTTTGCTGATTCTTGAAACCCACAAACTACACATGAAATAAGCAATTTCCTATGAACAGTCATTAAATATGTGGAGCGCTATGTGGCGAACGCTGCCTTCTGATCTATATCTTGAAGAAATCCACTGCTCAGCTCTCTGTTACTGGGGACTAGGAATGGTTCCAGGAAGGATGGTGAGTCTGGCTGTGGGAGTCTGGTTCAGTCCCTGTTGTTAGCAACAGGAAAATATCAATCATCTTTGGCAGAACCAGAGATCGATGTATGCTGGAAAAAAACACCTCTAATGCACCTACTCACTGAAGAAAACTGCAGCCAGAGGCCTGTTGATGTTGCACAGGGAGTTGCTCAAGTGCAGACCAGCATTAGCACAGCATTCCAGGACTTATTATCATTTTGGGCGATTTATTGCTTTCAAATATTAAAGCTGCTGTCCTTATGAAAACAACAGCATGTGGTAGAGTCTCATATTTTCTATGTCTAGCTGAGCTACCTTAGAAAAGCTGCTTTAATAAAGTTAAATTTGTACTCGTTACAGTGAACAATAGTGCTGAAGGAGCTACGAAAACTCATACCTCCTCTTCTGGGAAGCCAAATCTTCTCAGCTCTTGTAGGATCTGTTGCAGCACACAGCACTAGCCCAGGAAACGTCTTATTGCACTGTGACACAATAACTGCTTCTTACTCAGTATAAGTATTTACTAGAACCAAAATTCATCTTGTGTCTTCATTTTCCATGGAGAGGATGTGATCAGGGAGGATAAACCCAGTCCTGCTTCTCCCAGGAGACCAATAGATCCTGCTTGGGCTCTTTGATTTTTGCTCTCCTTCCATCTCCACAGCCTATGCATTCGTGCCCACACCACGACCCAGTCTGAAAAGGGATTACCTCTTACCCCATACCAGAGCTGTGCATCCCATCTTCCTCAAGGCAGAGGAAACTCAGGGTGCACATCCTGGTGAACAGAAGCTGTGATCAACAGATGTCAGGTCCAGCTGTGTCTTTTCACCTGGGAATTGCAGCACAGCGGCAAAGATCACACCCTCAGAGCTGGTAGTGTCAAATACTCTCATCACTGCTGACTGCTTGCATCTCTGAGAAGGATTATGTTTAAGTAGCAGGGCTTTTGGACTTCAAGTATACCTCAGCAGTGTGCCCTGGCAGCCAGAAGGGCCAGCTGTGTCCTGGGGGGCATCAGGCACAGCATCACCAGCCGGTCAAGGGAGGGGATTGTCCCACTCTGCTCTGCACTGGGGCGGCCTCATCTTGAATATTGTGGCAACTTTGGGCACCACAATTCAGGAAAGATATTAAGCTCTTAGAGAACGTCCAAATGAGGGCAACAAAGATGGTGAAGGGCCTTGAGGTGAAGCCGTATGAGGAGTGGCTGAGGTCACTTGGTCTCTTCAGCCTGGAGAAGAGGAGACTGAGGGGAGACCTCAGCACAGGCTACAACTTCCTCATGAGGGGAAGAGGAGGGGCAGGAACTGATCTTTCTCTGTGGTGAGACTCGAGGGAATGGCCTGAAGTTGTGTCAGGGGAGGTTTAGGTTGGATATTAGAAAAAGGTTCTTCACCCAGAGGGTGGTTGGGCACTGGAACAGGCTCCCCAGGGAACTGGTCACAGCACCAAACATGACAGAGTTCAAGAAGCATTTGGACAATGCTCTCAGGCACAGGGTGTAATTCTTGGGGATAGTCCTGTGCAGGACTATGGATTGGATACAATGATCTTTGTGGGTGCCTTCCTGCTCATCATGTTCTGTGATTCTATAAATCTCTCCAGAGAGTCTATAGGGAGATTGACTAATTCAGGCAGCCAAGATGTGACCACAAAACTGTGGCTTCACAATGCCTACCTATATCGGGCATGGTCTGGATACTGTCCTCAGTATACATATCCTAACAGTATTTATCTTAGAAGGCTGTCTTCACCATCCAGCATGGTAAAGAAGGGATATAGCACTATGCATTTTCATTCAGAGTCACAGAACACCTGGTCCTGAATCACATGTAAAAAAAGAGGAGGGGGGAAATATTTTTAAAAAGATTAAAAATCAGATGAGGATAGCTTAATTAAAAGATAAACACAAATGAAATCACAACAATCAATGTTAGTTCAACTCTAATTGAATTTTATTGTCAGCAAAGCTGCTGTTGTTTTTCCCTTCCTCCCGGAATGACAAGCCCTGGAAAGAAAATTTCCCTCATCAAATTTCCCATTCAGTTGAATTAGTCTGGGAATCTTTTTAATAAAATAAAATAAGAATAAAAGAAAAGCAACCTTGACAGAAAATTTTAATTCCAGCCAAGATCCTTAAACCAACCACCCTGTGCCAGACAGTTCAGTGACAGAACTGGAGAGTGTCAGCACTAATCATCTGCCCCTATTTTCTGAGGGTAAATTTGGCATCTGTCTCCAAGCTGGAGAGAAGAGGCCCTGGAGTCCTCCAAGGAATTGGATTGTAATTCTGATGTGACGGCATCAGCTAATTAGCAGCTCTAACAAACCTCACCTCCAGCCCCTCTCTGGATTTTTCTCCAATTATGGCTAAGAGTGAAGCCTGCAAGAAGGGGAGGTGAGGTGGGGGGAGTTGTCCATAGTTATTGAAGGTTACACAGCTGCAAAGAATAAAAATGACTGCAGTATTTAATGACATTCCTGTTTAATTCTGACAAACAGGAGCATTAACATCCTGCAAATAGGGACAAATTAACATGGAGGATACTGAGCAGAGACAAGCCCCACAGCTCCTTCTCTGGCCCTTTGCACAGAACTAAATTTTACCATTATCAGCATTAGGGACTTGGCAGCCTTTGAACATGATTACTCCTTTACATATGGGTGTGACTATAAATATGTAATTTCCTTGAGGTTCTCCTTTATTAAAATTCTTAACTACAGAGGTTTTCTTTCTGTACTCTTTTCTCATACATGTCATACAAAGTAGCAAATACTATTTACCACAAGAAGAATAATCACTTAAATGCTAAAGGCAGAAAACACTTTAATTGCTGCCGTCCTCAAAAAGTTTTCTGTTATGCTCAGAAAGTTTGGGGGTGTTTTTTTATCCCTCAGTGGCATTGGAAAATGCTCTCATTGAAACCAGTGTAGTCCACTTTTCATTGAAATCACAGCACTTCCCAACTGCCATAAAATGACGTTATTTTAGAAACGCCATAAAATCACACAGAATTTTACAAACACCATAAATGTGGCCTTGCAAAAAGTGAAAAATGTTCAAAGTGTGGTTCCATCTCTCCCAAATAACTGTGACACCCCTGTCACAGTACAAAGCTTTGGAACAGTTATATTGCCACACATAGCAATGTAAGCACAGATGATGACACAAAAAAGTGCTCAGTGCTGACACTTAAAAGAGCAGCTGTAAAAAATAGCAGTCCATGATAAAAAGCACAGCATCAGCCAGTGACTTTATGCAAAATATTATTTACTGTACAAACATACTGGGATGCAAAATATAGCTAATAAAATAAGTGATTTCCCTGCCTGCTGCTTCCAGAATCACTCACAGTCTCCAGTAGGCACAGTTCCCTAGGGGTGATGGAAAGTATTTTCTAGCAGGTGACAAGAAACTCTTGATTAATTTTTTTTCTGTTTTGCTGGCAGTGAAGAGCCACCCTTGATAATCTGATTTTAACTCACTAAACTCATTACAAGATCCCAGTGTAAAAAAAAAAATTAAAAGCAGGAGCTCACTCACTAAATAAATCAAACAGATTTACATCTCCCAGGGACAGAACCTGTTTTTCCAGCTCCAAAATAGCCAAATGGCATGCCAACATTTTTATGCAGCATGAAGCACTGGCACTAGTCATGCTAAACGTCACCTCACAGCAAGCTGGCACGACAGTCAAGGTATGCTTAGTTTTGGCCAATGTAGAGCAATAACCTGGTGAGATTCCACCAGTTTCAGCCTGCAAGCTACTTGGGCACACTAGCCCAGGAGCTGCACCTCACCAAAAGCACCCTACCCTTGGTGGGGAGGAGTGGGGGGAGAATTCCCAGATAGCCCACAGAGGGCTGCCCGGACACTATCTGTGCATGCCTGTGTCACACATGCATCCTTTCTTACTCCCCTCCCACCTGTTCTTGGACTAAATAAAATCTCTCCCTTTATGGGCCATCCATTTTGAGACACATGTGCCAATAAAGTTCGATTCGAAAAAAACTCTGGGAAGGTTAGGCAGGCCTCAGAGTTTCTCTATTGACAATGATGAGTTTTTCTACTTAAATAGAAGACAAGAAGAAAACTTTCTGGTGGTGTCTAGATCACGTTAACTTCTGAACGGAAACCAAGTCCTTTTCCTTGGCTGATCCCCAAGGGATCTTGCTTCTTCTTAACAGATTTGTATTCACTTTAATCGGACATCATCACCCTGTTCAAGGAATCCTTTCACCAGAGAGTCAAGCTCCAAATTGGGAGAGGGAGTGGCGGGCATGTTAGAAAGAGTTTCTCCTCACCAGCTCTTTGCTACAGAAAGGCAGTGTGCATCCACCAAGAAAATCAGCTGGCTACACAAACTTGGAAGCATTTTACACAATTTGGATTGAGTTACTTTCACAGTGATCTCACTCTGGTACCACTATGTAGGCAAGAATCGCTGAAAATGGAGGACAGCATTTGTCAAGTGCTTGGGCTCCCCAGAGAGGCACAGGAGGTCAGGACATGGATTACCACCCACTGCTCTGTGCCTTCTTACACAGCACTGCTTCAGCTCAGCTTTTCTCCACAGAGAGCTGCCTCACCTAAGAAAATAAACAAAGAATCATAGGATGGCTTGGGTTGGAAGAGACCTTAAAGATCATCTAGTCCAAAACCCTCTGCCATGGGCAGGGACACCTTCCACTAGACCAGATTACTCAGAGCCCCATCCAGCCTACCCTTGAACACTTCCAGGGATGGGGCATCCACTATTTCACTGGGTAATAGTCAAAGTATCTGAAACAGGTTGAGGTGTTTTCAGGGTCTCCTACAAAGGTTACAGAATTTCCCTGCTGCAAATTAGCATTTCAGGCCAAGTCTCCTGGGAGCACTGAGAAGTTAGCATAGAACAAGGGGACATTAAAGCAAGTTTATGGCTTGAGAAATACAAGCAAAAGCAAAGCAATGTCCTTTCTGGATAGTCTTTCTTAAACAAACTCCATTTTGCCCACTTGGGGGTTTCTTTGTTGGCTGTTTTCTTTATTTTTCCCTCTCCTCATTTTAAAATGCTGACACATTGACGGATGCTTCCCATATATTTCCACCCTATGGTATATTAAATCTTGCCACTGAAACAGCTACATGTCCTTTCAAGGGATTATTTTTTTCACTGTTACACCTGGGTCATCTAGAAATCTAAGGGGGAAAAGAAACGTTCTCCACTGGCTCTGTGATTAAAATGATTTATCTTGCCACATCTCACAGCATCACAATGAGCAGAATGCCACCACCCTGTGTGCATGCAAACTCCCACACAAATCTCTGCTAATGGCTTCTTTTTCCCAAGGAGGAATGGCTTCAAAGTCCCAGAGTTCTCTTCTGAGGCTGAAAAAATACCCGATGCTCAAAGCCAAACTCAGATGGAAGCAACACATTAGGTGGAGACTATATTAAAAACTCAAAGCAACATTGTTCTCTCTTATTAGTTGGGCAGTGTAAAGGCAGCGCCTGGGCTGATGACAGCAGGAATGTGTTCATTAACCGAAGGCATCACGGCTGCCTTCCTATTGCTGAGCTCTGCAACTTCCACCTGGAATCAATGCTGCTTCAGTAACAGAGTTTAATCTAAGCGTTGTCCCATTTATCCTAATATAGACTAAAGATTTATCTTACTTATTACATCACTTTTTTTTCCTTTGTGGCAAAATTGAACTAAAAAACGTAATAACTTTAACACTTGCTCTAAGCAATGGCTGCATTGCCCACGGCAGTGGCAATGCTCACATGTCAGTCAAAAATGCCACAGAGAAATAAAACAAAACCCCAGTCTCATGAGTGATGGAATTTTCCTTTGCAAAAGAAATATTTTACCGTGTGTTGCCCCACATCTTGAGTTTCCTGCCATGTGAAGGGCTGTTCAGTCTGGTATTTGCCCCTCAGTGTAAGCAGAAATTTTATGCAACACATCTGTGTCTCATCACACACCAAGAAACACATGCCAAACACAGAGTCCTCCTAGCTCTTGACATATGGTGTTCCAAAATACCTCATATGGTGAGGCAAAATGCTTGGAGGGGACTGACAGTCATCAGAGAAGTCTGGCGCAAGGTCGCACACTCTGAGCACTACCAAGAATAGCATTATGTGTGACACACATCCCACCAGTCCTTGCTTTTACATTCCCTGAGCAGCACCACTTACAAGATGTGACCTTTCCTTAGAGCCTTGCTCTGCTCCTGCCACTTCTTGCCACTTCCCTATAGTGAAAAAGGTCGCACACAAGCCAGTGCATGGAACTGGACAGCTAGTTGCCTCTCTGCTTCCTCAGGAGATGTCTGCTCCTGTAGCTGACAGCACGACCCTGCTCTGCCCATCAGGTGAGCAAATGGGGAACAGGAAGCTCATTTCATCAATTTCTCATGGCACAGGCTTTACTACCTGGGACCAGCTCAGGAGAATCCCAGCTTCTCCATCAGCCCAGCTGGCAGAGCAGGTGCTAAGGAGAAAGTGCAATTTAGCAGTGACCTGCACATACCACACACTCTACACAAAGCTGCACTTAAAGCTCCTCAGCAGTGCCAGGGTATTGGGAAATAAAGGTTGCAAAATATAAACAATGTAGATTTCCATAGAGGCTGGGGATCATGGCTGAGCTGGAGGCAGTGCCTGGTGTCCATGTCCATTTCCCTTTTCCTGAGGGAAAGTACTTCCCAAACCCTCTGAGAAGCATCAGCCTATTAAAAAGTTGAAGAAGGCCAGTTAGCCACATATACTGGAAACAGGTATCTGATTGTCTAGGCAGGCCAGCAGCCTTTGCATTTACTTTTTTTAATCAGCCACCTCTACATGACCCCAGTTCTGCACTGTACACGTGGGATGGGAGCAGAGAGACCTTCCTGCTGTCTGTATGACAATCAAGTCATTTAGCAGCAATTAGCCTCCCAACCAGCTTATCTCATTCACAATTACCAACTACAGTTCCTAAGAGCTGCCTAGTTCCAAGACGTTATTTGAGGGAGGTCATAACCTGGTCTGGGTGTCGGTGGGGCTGAAATGGAGCATGGAGCTAAATAAGGGAAAATAAGGTGGCCCAAAAAAAGGTTTAACCCTCAAGTGCCACAATGGAATCTACTGCTATGCCATTTCAGGTACAAGTGTGAAACATTACCACTCTTTTTAGACAAAGTAACAACTTGGTTAGTTCAACTTAGCGTGAACAACTAACCAACTTTACCAACTTCTGTGTCTACACAATAAGAAAATGTTGCCTTCCTTAATAAAGAAAGGGGTAATTTTTTCAGTTACCTTAGAAACAGCACTATATTCTTAGCATTTGCTATAAATGTGATGTTATTTGCATTCATCTACCTGGTAGTTTTAACTCATCAGTATACCAGGACCCCTGAAGGTGCTGTGGCTGGCACTTAATTTCAATTATTAGATACATCTTCAGGCTCTTTCAGCAGGTCAGGTAAAAACATGGGCTCCATATTTTAGTTGTTCTAAACCACCCCATGCAGAGTCTTTCCTGATTACTAATTTTTGTAGGTTAAGCTGACCCATTGCAAATTGCTTCCTTGGGAATCCACCACAAAGAGCCTTGGAGATGAGGGGATTAGGTATCTGCTCTCCCACCCATAAGGCTTTCTTGTTTTCTCCTTGCCAATCTGTTGTCCCCCTTCTTTGACATCTGTCAGGCTAGGAACTAAAGCCCCATCAAGTCCTAACACCAACGTCAGTAGCCCCAGTGTGCATCACTGATCTCCACCTGCGGGTTCTGACGCCCACAGTGATGAGAGCTACTGCTGGGCTGGTAAGGTCTGATCTCTTGTGCTGTCAACAGCTTGCTCACTGACTCATGATGTCCTAGGGGACAATGAGGATGTATAAAATTCTGCAACCAATTGTTAATCTGCTTCAGTCGATGCTAAATTTGTTCTGTAAACATGTGCCCTGACTGCATGAGCCATTGTGCGTGCGGTGCTTCTTCTTGGCTGTATATAAAGCTGGAGGAACTGTTTTGTCTGAGTTGTCTCATGCAGTGATGTTATAAAGTGGAACTCTTCACCTGGGGAAAAGAGGCTACCTGAAAATCGCAGGGGGATGAAAATTTTGGTTGGTTTTGCTTGTCTTCTTTTCCCAGGGTCCAGTCTCAGGGCATCTGACTGCACTGACAAATCTTGTAGTCAGCTGCAAAACTCTACCGAAGGAGGGTAAAGGCATATATGAGAAGAAGAGGGGGAAACCACAGGTGGATAATTAATGTCAAGAAGCAAGTAGCTATGGGGTTAACCACATCCCTGACAAATGCAGGGCCAGGTACTCTGTTGCTTCGCAAGGACACAGTTCTGTCAGTACCAGCATGGTTCAGTCCACTTGAACCCTGAAAAATGGGCTTGGGAACTTTTCCCAGTAAACTGTCTAGATTTACCCTGCTGCACTAAAAGCCCAACCCATCTGTCTCACATCCCAGACAGGCAGTGATTCTTGATCTATGAGTCTCTCAGCTGGTGATCCTCTTCAAACAATGTTCAAAGGTGTTGCAGCCAGGTGCACAGGCATGTAATGGAGGACAACAGATGGAGGGAGGGATCAAGGCCTTCCAGGCAGACAAAATGCTGACTTTCCCTGCCTTCCAAAGAACTGGCCTTTCAAGCTTGCTCTGTGTCTAGCACCATTTCTTTGCAGACAAGACTGCATAAACTCTCAGAAGAGGTCTCTGTTGGGTGCAGTACAGGGGCAATCCACAGAGATGCCCTTTTTTTCCAGCCAGTGACCTCGTGCTTACTTTCTGTAACCTGTCCTTGAGGAAATAGCTGGGCAGAGAAAAAGTAAATCACACCAGGAGTTAGGACTAAAGGAAGAAAGAAACAGCAGAGAGCATAAGAAAGACAGATAAAAGACAGAGGGAGTGAAACAGGCAAAAGAAAGTAAAACTGCTAATGTGTTTACTGCCACAAGAACTAAAGCTTTCTCTGATGCTTTTTTCAAACAAACCCCTGAAAGAACAGCCTGGCCACATGGGAAAGCAAGAAAAACACGGATACCATCCTCATTTTGGCCAGGCTGTTTGGCTACCTGCTTCAGCACCCCAGGCATCCCAGGGTGTGGAAATATCACAACAACAAAATGGCAGCCTGTTTCAATAAGAGCACGGGGTGTTTAGACATGTTTTATGCACACTATTATGATAGAGAACCTCTTAAATTCTCAGGATAAACATGAGTGTTTGGTCTGGAGGAAGTGACAATATTTCTTCACATATGCCAGTAATAGAGGCTTGTTTGGGAGTGTGGTCTTGAATCTCTGGAAGTAGTTTAGATTGCCAAGGTTAATGAAGTTAAAAAGTGCCAAAGACCATGAAATGCTAAAGTTCTTGTGTTGCATGTATCAAAGCTATCTTCTTTCCACTAGCTTGCTGAAGAAATTGAGTCCTTTTTTATTGAGAGAAGGTACAATCTGTTTAGTACATCTCACACCTTCTAATAATTTGTTTTCGAAAAAATAATTACGAAATGAAGCATAGGGCAAAGTTATCTTCTTATCCAGTGAGTAACCTTATAGCTTATTATCTGCCCCCATCATTAGGACAAAGTTCAGGTGGGATGTTAAGTATTGCAGCAGCAGAAGCAGAGCTAACAACAGCTATGGGGTTCATACCTCATTCCTGTCTCGGTGCTTTGGGCTGGTACAACACAGAGAGAGGGACCTGAAGTTTAGAGTCAGCCACCTGACATGCTTCATGTGATTCCTGGGGTGTAGATTTTAGTTGCTTTCATTCTTGCACCAATAAAACACACTCGATCTCTTAAGGACAGAGCACATGTTTTATGCTTTGGCATGGTGAAGATATTTAGCAAAGTTGTTGCTCAGCCTGCAATAGCTACATGTAGTAAGCAGTAGTCACTAGAAAGTGCTGCCTTGCTAGAAATGGCAGAAACTGCAATATAAGCACATGTAAGCATTTTAATGACAATAGCATCTAAGTCTTCTTGGAGGGGCCAATAAAAATAGTGCCCAGGCCTGCTTGTACCAGGAATTTTCTCCAGGTAATTCCAATGGTTTCTACCTGTGATTTATCATGTGTATTATGTTTAAAGTACAAAGTTTATTCCCTCTTCATGGGGCTGGAGTGGCACTGTACAGAAATTGGATTCTTGTTGACTATGCAGTGACCTTTTCAGCCTGTCCTCACTTCTACTCACTGAATAACTTGACCTGTAGAAAGTATGCTCAAAAAGTAATAAAACTGAACAAGCCATCTACTCAAAAATACAAGTGGAGGGCTGAGAGTAATTCTGGGCTTTTGTTACTGGTAGCATGTCAATAGGGGATTTGCTGTTTGTCATAGGAAACTGCTAGGATACATATCTAGACGCTGAACTTCTGAACTTCTCCTTTCACCTGTATTTGAACCCTGCTAAATGATTTTACAACTATTATTGCTTTATAACCCATGACTGTAAATTCTTCCATTAGGTTTTATTACTTAAGGATAAAAATGTGTGCCTGGGGTTTGTATTTATATTTAATAATATGTGTATGAGCTCACACACGAAGTGACTGATAGATAAGATAGAAGGGAGAAAACGGCGGTTTGCATCTAAGAACTGTAGCATTCCTCACTGGGAGCCTGTGAAAGGGCTGCAGCGGGGAGATGTGAGACACCCATCCCCTAGTCATCTCCTCAAAAGGACCGCCGAGACCTGGAATCCTTAATCCTGGTAAAGGAAGGAAATACTAGTTTTGCTAATCTCAAGCAGTAAGAAAATTATTATTATGGCCCTATAAAATCTCTGGAATGTTTAAAAGTATCATTTATACCATGAGTCTCTTGGGTTTTTTCCCTTCTCTGAGGCTGTAGGGCTAACAATTTTTAGCTTTCCTCTGTCATCTGAAGTGCTAGGCTCTCTCTTCATTTTTAACAAACACTAAGATTATGCTACAGCAGCAGGACTCAAAGAGTTTTATGAGGAAAAGAAAGAAATAACCACTATAAACCACTGTGATAAAAATTATGGGAACTGATATCAAGTTCTCAATGCCCGTATCTTCTACATGCACTCACTGTCTCTCATATGATGAGCACTGGATGGACAAATCTGTTTCCTTCCTTTGCTTTCTTTATTCCAGCTCACTTTTTGTGGGTTGTTTCCAATCAGAAATATCAACAAAAGGTGGAGTTTTCTAGCAGGCCCTGGCTAGGGAGTTCTCAGAGTGCTGAAGTCCAAGCAGGAATTTTCTTTCTCCTGCTCCATCACTCAGCAGAAAGTCAAAACCTTGCAGGGTACAGATGGGAGCCCCAGGCAGGAGAAGCAAAGGTGGCTGCCTGGAGCACACTGCATGTTGGAACCACAGACAAACAAGCAGGGTTTGCAGGGAGAGCAGAAGTGAC
This sequence comes from Pipra filicauda, assembly GCF_003945595.2. NCBI lineage: Eukaryota > Metazoa > Chordata > Aves > Passeriformes > Pipridae > Pipra > Pipra filicauda. The sequence goes on along the minus strand of NW_024104379.1, from coordinate 943,346 downwards.
AGCCAGTCTAAGAGGCAGACAGCCAGACACACAACAGGCTGAGCCTTCGCTCATCTGACAGTGATTTTGCCGCTGCTGGGACAGGGCTAGTTTTGTATCAGGACAGCTTGACATCTTTCAAAGGCCTCTACTTTGCCTCCTTAAAAAGATGTCTGCAGGGGCTTCAGCCAAAAATATCCACTTCCACTGACTGAAGACCAACTGTCCTCCAAAGGTCTCAAAGGGCTCACTTGGAAGGGAGGTCTAAAGCACAGAGAAGCTCAGCTTCAACCTGAGAAATAGGTAACTGTGAAAAGGGAGGGAGGAGGGTTTCTGCTCTTCCCAGAATAGTTCTCTTATTTCTGCCAACACTTCTTTAAGATAAAATCAGGTTGAACAAAAGAAAAGGGTTTTCATACAAGGCTTAAAAGAGAAGCATGACTCCAAGAGAGTAGGAAAGCTCCACTCCCTGCTGGACAAAACACTTAAGAAAGGACAGGAGTCTGGATGGACACTGAAAGTTTGGAGAGTGATTCAGGGTATTTCAAATTCATCAGCATGGCTCCTGTTTCAGATGATAGAGAACTTGTATTTCACAGTTGTGCTCTGTGTTTCTCCACCTCATCTGTCTCCATTACTCAGTTGTTCCAAGTAAAACTCTAAAGGTTTGGCTCTGCAAAATGAAGAATTGGTTTGCAAGGTCCCAAAAGACAAGAAATGTGCATTGATAGCATTTTTTAAATGGTATTATCATTCTGCTTTAACAAAGTTTAAGGCAATTAACTCCCTAAGAGCCTCAGGTGGCTGATTTCCCCGATTACTCAGCCAGAGGGAATGTCATTGCAACTGCAGCAATTAATTAATTAACTCACACCAATTGATTGGAAGAGTCACTCCATTATTAAGCCCTTGCTTCAGTCTCTTGTCACTTTTCTGACACTGCTGGGAGATTTTCTAAGGATTTCTTAGGGTTTTGCTTCAATCCAAAGGCAGACTCCTTTTAACAGTTACAGTCAAAGCAGTATGTCAAATATTTCCTTTTCCAAGCATGAAAAAGCCTGGACACACATATTAGGTGGCCACTAGGTATGCTCAGATAATGTGACTAAGTACTTAGAAACTGGGAAAAGATGACTGTTGGGCTGCTTTCCAGTTGGGACTGATGGAACCCACACATGATTTCTCACTATCACATAGCAGCACAGGGAACAAAGCAGTGGCATCTTGGTCAGATTCAGCCCTGCTACTGGAGGTATTGCCTCCTGCAGACAAGGATTTCATCTGAGACAGCAGGATGGAGAGACAGAGGTCTCCATCCACTGCCAAGGCCATTTGGAAAGCATGGAGAGACAAGCTGGTCAGATGTGCCAGTTTGGGTGGCAAGGACATCAGTTTTCCCTCAGGGGTCAGCAGAAGGATGGGGCCTTTGCCTCCAAGCTCCTTGCTCCTCTCCCCTGAGCTCTGGTTGCACTTACTTTCTCTGGGAAGTTATCTGAGATGTACTGACACTCATCTACTGCCAAGAAATAGTGGTGTCGGGACTGAGTGCCATAATTTCTCTCTTTCATCCTTTCCTACATTGATGGTAGGTTTCAACTTTTTGGGCTCTTTTCCAATTAGTCAGATTTCTTTGGTGTATAAAGAGATTTCTTTGTTTCTTCCCCCGCAGAAAAGGACAGCACAGGGAGCACACGCAGGAGGGGTCTCCAATACTGATGCAAGCACTGTCCCAGGGGCATCCCTAGCATGCCAAGCAGAGGTGTACCCAGGCTGGGCAAGGAATACTGGGGACAAAAATACGGTGCACTTTCACTGGCTTTGGGTTTGGGGATTTTTTTTCAAGCACGCAAACAAAACTGTTTCCCTCCAAATTTTCTGCAGACAGGCATACTTTGTACGTAGATGGCATGACTGGAGAACCCATGCAGTCTTGTAGCACCTGGTCCTCCTCATCTGGCAGCTGGATCCTGCCTCAGGATCAGGCAGCACTGCAGGAATCCTGAGCAATCACTGCTCACCATCTCCCCTTCTTCCCTACACAGCCTCACACTTCACTTCTACCCCCACACCCTCCTGCTGACAGTGAAAGACATGGATAGGGTTCATCATGCTCTCATGGAGGCCATGTTCTCCTGCAGTCACCAGGCTGTCCACAGTGACCCTGGCAACGAGAAGATCCTGTGGGCTGACCCAGCATTGTGCCTTGGGATGCAGTTGTGATGCTGACAGTGACTGTGATCTTGAGGACTTCCCAACCCTCCTTCACGATCTGTGCATCCCACAACAGTCTGCCCTAATGTACTGGTTACCTCTGTCAGCCTGCTCTTTGTTTTCTTTTCTCCAGCCAAGAAATGCTGATGGTACATAGCCTATTACCACAAGGCTGTCTATCAGAAAAACGCCAACAATTGTCCTACAAGTCTCACGATGGCTCACAGTCCAGGGGTGATAACATTCAGACTGCACAAGGCTTAACCAGTACTCCATGAGGTCCTCTCTGGTTAGTGTTTCTCTCACAGACCCAACTGTTCATCTCATCCCTGGTGACTTTGGCAGGGAAGGCAGAGGGCCCATCCTCCAATGTGGTGAACCTTCCTTAAACCCTCTGGAAAGCCAAACTGAGAAGGGTCCCTACAACTCATGGAAATTATGACCCCACTCAGTCAGGAAAATGACAGAAACTACCCTCCTCAAAGGCAAGGGAGGGTGGCAAAGTGGCCTAGACACGAGAGCAGCAATTCTCTGTGAGTTCTGCTCTTGGCACAGCCAGGAGCTAGGAATCACTTCTGTGTCCCAAAGCACAGACATAGCCTCAATCTACCTCTGCTGTAGTTCTCTGCCCATAAACTAGGAACCTTGCTTACTCCCTCTGTGCCGGTCCAAGAAGTCATGCATGAGTAGAAAGTACTGAGCCAGTTCCATAAGGGGGATGTCTGAGGAAGATGCCTAATGATGTCAGCCCCAGACTTCACACAGAGTATTTGTGATCAGTCTGATGCTAAAGCTGTGGCAGTAATGATTCACAGCAGGGTTTAATCCAAGCTGCTTCATTGCCATTCCATGAAACTGTGTTGTTACTTGCAGCTTAAGTCTTTCCTTGTAGACAACACCAGGGAGTAATTAGTCCTTCTAAATGTAATATGTCAGTAAGTGCTGAGCTCCTTACTTATGACTGACTCAGTCCTGATTGATGCATGAAAGTCTCTTCCATAGCAACAGCATCAGGCACTAGCCAAGGCTGCACTGACTGTTGCTGGTGATGGTCCCCACTCCAAAAGCCAGTTCAAACTTCCTTGATTCCCTCCTTCCTCAGTTGTCTGCATGGTCGCTAATTCTCCAGATTGGCCAGTCTGCTTTTTTTTGCCTGTTCCTAGTAAGAATACCAAGCCTGTATGAGTAAAGCTGACCTGCAGCACAGGAACAGCACATGAACCACAGTCACATCGAAGCAGTGACATAAATGACTTAAAATAATGTCAGCCTGGGAATCCCCATCTCTGGTGGTTGTTATGTGTCCTTGAACATACATATCTCTACTTCTCTTGACATGGTTTGTCTCAAGTTCATGCTATGTCTCTTTTATCCTCAAGCTCTTTAGGGTGAGGACTGTGTCCAGCTTTGGACTTGTAAAGCTCCTATTGCAACTCGATCTTGTCCAAATTCTTCAAGTACTCTAAATAATAATAATCTATTCATGGATCTGTATAAACATTTATTATTTTTCTCTGTCCTTTACAGAAGAGTGGCTGCCAGAGGAGGGTTACACTGCCCACTTTGAGGTAGGGTTATATTTCAGGATGCTATCATTATACTTAATCGATCATTCCTTCAGCACCAAAAAAAGGAGCCCTTGCTCTTTTAACATAACTCATTATATTTTTCATACTTGCAAACCCTGTTTGCTGCACTGTCAAAAGCTATATTTAATTTTTATCTTTCTATATCATAATAGAACTTATGAAGACCCATTAGAGAGCATGACTCCTGTGCTGCTGCATGAGCACGGGGGAAAAAAAAGCAGTCTTTGCCCCAGAGCGAGATATAAATGGTTATAAAAACAGTGATAATTCATTCTTCTAACACTTTTGTTAAGTAAGCAAATATGATTATCAACCTCATTTTACAGACGGAGAAGTATGTCACAGAAAGGTTAAGTGATTTATCTAATACCATGAAGCATGCCAGTGACAAGAAAAGACTAGAACTCTTGATCCCAGACCCAGACACAGTTTTCTAGTCTATAAAGCAGGTCTTTAGCTATAAAACCAGAAATGGGGAGCAGAGTTTCTGAAACAACTTTTAAAAAAATGCCCATCTATTTTTGAGAGAGAAAACCATGAAAGAAGAATTTCCCAACATTATTTTAATCTTTTGTCAATAATTTAAGTACCGGATCTGAGAAATCTTGCATTTCCAAAAACTTCTCTAACGAACCCACATTCCCCCAGTGTGCTGCTTCTCTTTCATTACTCTGTTTTCCTCCTTTCAAAACATCACTTCTAGAAGTATTTACCTAAAGTAGCTAGTGTTAAACCAGATTTATGTCTCTCATTTTTTCCTGGACAGACCCAAGCAGCCACATGTGCTCTGAGGAGCATTTCTGAGATTTGTCCCCTGATGGGGCTAGCCAGGGTCAATACCCAGGGCAAGCCTGGTCCCTTTCTTATGTCCAATATGATGTCCTGCGTGGAGGTGGGACACCCTTTCCCACTGCTACCACAGGTAGCCTGGGAAAGGGACAAACTGGTGCTGAGCTCTGCAGTACAATTCTTTTGATGGAACAGCTTGAGGATCCTGTTTGATTTAGGGCCTGTGAGCAGTGGGCTCCAGAGCAGCATGCTCTGTTCAGGCAGCCATGTCCTTTCCAGCTTGGTGCTGAGCTGTGCAGTAGCTCCTGTTCCTGCGAACAGGCCGTGCATCCGCAGCCTTAGGTGTACCACCACCACCTAGGAGGGTTATTTGTGCCTCCCTTTTCTTGAAGCTGGCTGTCATTCTACATTCAGCTGGCAGTGAAGCTGCAGATGGTCTCCTCCAGCTTCAGGCCACAAAGAAATGTTTGTCTGTTTTCTGAAACATTATTAATATTTAACTTGCCCAAAGTAAGATTTCACTCCAGCTGGCAGATGTGAAACCTCAGGTGTGGCCATGGCAAGGCACTCTATCCAGCTGCCCAGCAGAATGATGGCAGGCACTAGCCCTGAGGTGCCAGCATGCCCTTCCTGCAAGCTCACAGCTCCCAGTCCAGCTGGAGAAATTTCTCTAGGAAATAGAGTCCAGAAAAGTCTCCTCTGCCACGTCCACCAAAGGGCTTCATAGTTTATTCCCTCTTTACCTTTTCACCTCTGCTTGCCCTGTTTGTAATGTGGAGTTTATGATGTAATTATATCTCACACAGCTGAAATTGTCCCCTTATCACCAGACTGATTACACTTAACAAGGCATAAACTCTCTCTCTCGTTCTCTGCCAGGAGTCCAATTTTAAGCTCTAATTGTTTTATAGGCCTTTTGCACTCAGGAGAAAAAAAAAAAAAAAAAGAGAAAAAAAAAGAAAAATTGGTTACCATTTACACATGTTGTGTAAGGCACATTTCTCACCCTTCCATCCACACAAAAACCTCTTGGGGACTGCCCAAATGACCAACAACCCAACAGCTTATATGCCTCAGTGCTTTCCTAATGATTGCTAGAAGCCTCAGCTTTTCTCCATCTCAAGGGCAAACTATTTCTTAGAGGTGAGCAGCAAAGGCCCCTTTCCAGGGCAAGAGTTTCTATTCAGGGTCACCAGCAGCTGCCTGATGGCACATGGGGCTGGCAGCAAGCTGGAGGGCACAGAGATCTGCTCAGACCTCTGCCTGCAAGGGCTCAGCAAGGGCACTTTGTCTTGAGCTAAGGGAAGGTATGCAGTGAGTTATTGTGGCCCAGCTGGGACAACCTGAGTGATTTATGGATCACTAGGAGAGTGGCCATGGGATTTCACAAATAGCAGCTGGGTTATGCACCAGGCAGCCCTGACATCTTCTCAGACCATTCTCCCTTTGGTGTGTTTTCCTGCTTCCCATTTTTCTCTTTGGAAAGAAGAGGCCCACGGAGGCAACTTTTCCAGCATTTAAGGACCAAGATCACAGCTTATCAAGCTGCCCATGCTCTTTTTTGATAGTAGTATTCTGCTCCCAGACTGCATCTACTGGTGGCAAATGGTGTGCGGATTTCTAGGATAAGTTTTTGGTCTTTTTGTGCATTTACAGCACCTTGTACAGTAAGAGTCTTGCTACATGAGAAAAGATACTGTTGAAATACAAGAGAATGGGAGGTGACCCAATACTAAGAAAAAGAACTTGTGTAAGAATTAGGTGGACCTAATGAGCTGAGAGACATCTGCGGCAAGTACATTAATGGCATTTTCAGAGTACAGAAGTCCATGCTGATGGCTTTTTCTGTCTCATCTGGCTCTCCTCCAGGTCTTTTGGCTGCTAGAGCTGACTTATTCTACAATATCTCTTTTTTTTTTTACCCTCCCACATTCCCCAAGCTCACTTGGCCCTGGGGATCTTTAGTGCCCTATTTGCAGTCCACGCAAATGGTCTTCCATAAAATCCCAGCCAGATGTCCAGCTGATGAACAAATCACATAGCTCAATTGATTTCTGTGGAGCTATAACAATTTATAGCAGCTGAGGCTCTGGTCCTATAAACTGCAATGAGCTTGGAAGGGAACTGCAAAGGGTTGCATACACCATAGGTTAAGGATGTATATTGGTCTGTGGGGAACTGGGAAAAGTTTTGGAGATAAATGCTCTGAAGCAAAGCTAAGGAGCACAAGCAAAGCGAGTGGACTGCCAAACAAGGAATACAGGAGCACTGTGGTCTAAGAGTGATGGGAAATGATTGAGCACGTCATGCTGGCTTGCTTTCCTGACACACTTGCTAAAATTATTATGATGGAGAAAGGAAATGCACCAGATGCAATTCTTCCCACCTTGGTAAGGTGAGAATTTTGTAGAGCAACTTGCGAATTCTTACAGTGGCAAAACAAATTCACAAGGGCATAGATGTGGACATGACAAAGCATGAGTACTGGCTGCAAGCCATGCCTGGTGGTATGTGCCCAGTAAGGGGAGCATCAGGAGGGGTGTTGCAGCAAGACTGTTATTGTTCCATTGTTTATTCTGGTTTTAATAATATCTTCATTAAAGATCTGGAACAGTTTGGAGGAAAGAGCAGAGAGGATGCGAGAGCTTGCTTTCAAAGGCAGCCAAGGAGGAGAAATAACAAACTGGGAACTGGAGAAATTGGAACAACAGGAAGAAATTACCCAAATGAAACATTAGCTTGGCGAAAAAAAAAAAATAAATAAAATTATCTGAGGAGATCAGGGAGGGAGGAGGAAAATAACCCAAACCACAGGTGCTTAATGGGAACTAGAGGACTGCAACACTGGAACATTAAGGGCTATAATAGAGGGCAAATTGCATATGACTTTGGCAAGACAATGCAACCCCCTCGTTTGTGCTCAGAAGCACTGTATACATTATGCAGCAGCAAGCCATGTTCTTCTTTCTCTATGGACGTCACACCTAAACTATTGTTTTCTGTTCTGGACACTTCAATACTCAAAAGCTATCGACACGGTAATATATAATTGGTTACCTGAATAGAGACATCTAATTACAAGAAAAGGTGGAAAGAGCAAAGTTTGTATCAGTTCACTAAGCAATGGCTAAAAATAAGTAGGATAATTGATGACAAGCAGACAAAAAGAGGGACAGCAAAATTACTGGAAGAGAAACATAAGAAGGGATAAAGAAAGAAATTAATTTATAAAGACTTAGAAAACTTTTCCAGGCAATGATAGTGTGCTACTTGGTGTGACAAGTTTCCCCAAGGGAAGGCAGTGCATCTTTATGATCTGGGATACTGTAAGGTGCCATAAATCACTAGAAGGGTTTCGTAGGCAGCAGAGCACAGGCAAATTGACAGTTGCTTTTGCTAAGTTTTCCTGATGTTTTGTAGAAATTTATCTAGGCTTGTGAGGTTTTTTTACTTGGTGCAGACCATCCAAACTTTCTTCAAATGCTTCTCAGGAGGTGGCATGAGCTTATTCTTACTAGACATTCTTCAACTGGCATCTTCCAAATCCCAAATCCAGGCTCACCAGGCCTGCCTTTTCCCCATCAGCCTTGAACATGCTGAACTGCTATTTTCTTCAGGATCATTACAGTTTCCTGACCCATCGATTAGAGGAAAAGGGGCAGGACACCCCACTTTGCTTTCAATTGCACAAGACAGCAGAGGGTTAAAGTGAAAGTGGAATGAATGAGAGAAGAAGCTGGCTTTAGTCTTCCCTTCCTACTCCCTGCTCTCCTCTTCATTTTGCTATTACAAGAGGCCAGAAGGACAGAAAAGCCTATATATTTCTTTCACTTCAGTTGATATGATTTGTCCCCAAGGGATTCCTCACCTTTGTATTACCACAATTCCCAGACCCTTCTTCCTCTGAGCTTTCCTTTTCCATTATTCCTCAATTATTGTGTCTGATAAAAAAATCAATTATTCCATTCAGTCTTCCCCAGACAGCTCCAGTTCTGAAAGGAAAGGACATGCCTAACCTGTTACCAATGTGTGCTAGGCACTGATGCTAAAGAGAAATCTCTTAAACCAACCCAGGAATGTGGAGCCACACACATACATACCCCATTTCACAGGGGATTGCATGCTTTTGTAGCAGGTAGATTTATTTTTTCAAATGCAGTGATCTGAACTTCATGCAGGAAATATGAGCTACATTTCCTTTTCTCTTCATCTTTTCTCCCCCTACTCATCACATTTTTTTCATCTTTCTCTGGAAATTCAGTAGCAACTAGGTACTTTGTCACAGACAGAGTGTCTGTGAGGGAACTCGGCATTAGCTTAGCATTAACTCTGGCACTCTGGTAGCTCTGACTTGCTGCCAAGAGAAACAAATTAAGCCCCATTCTGCTAATAGGACTGTGGGTACAGCACACGATCTAATATGCAATATCATTGTCATCAGAAAAATGGGAGAATCCTCAGGGCCATTTTAAGGATGTGCTGGTGCTTCAGTGGCCAGGTCCCATCTTTGATGTTGCCTTTGAAGAATACCTGGGACAACAGCAAAGGTATCCACAGCAGCATTGCAAATAAGTAGCAAATAATTAGTGTATAGCCACAAAACACAAAATATAGCTCTATCTTGACTCTTTATAAAGCACAAATAAGTGCTTTGATAAAATCTTAAAGTCTCATTTTGCATTTCTAAAAACGTACAGAATAGTTAGAGCACCAGAAGCTGTAATATGTGTTGTCCTGTACAGGCTCTGCGACTCAAAACTATCTTCCCACAAAACCTGCCCTGCTTACTGTCACTTACTGAGGCAAGTTGCTTAATATGACCCAAATCCTTGAGATCACAGAAGAGTATCAAGTCACCCAAGCGTTGCAGACACCTCTTTGGTGTGGAATGGAAATAGTGGAGCAGAGACCTCTACTTTCCATCAACAATCTGATCAGTCGTGCAATGCCTCACATATGAGCATACGTGGCTCATAGTTTTGCATGTGTGTAATTTTGCATGTGTGCATTGCCTGTTGCACACATGTCCATTTACATTGCCAGTGAGGGCCCATCAAGGTACTAAGAGTCCTGCAGGAGGACACCAGTTCAAAGATAAACTACCTCACATTACTTCAACACTAGTCTGGTCTGTGGAGCTCAGTCCTGTGTACAACACCTGACAGCTGCTGTGACTGCCAATAAGCAATTCCTCCTACTTTTTTCCCACTATACCACTTTTTTAGGCACTGTTCATCTCTTATTTCATCAGCCTGTTGACCATGACACTGACTTGGAGACATCCTGATCTCAGAGGCAGCTGTACTGTTCCCTCTCCAAAGGACAGTGTCCTGGTTTCAGCTGGGATAGAGTTAATTTTCTTCCTAGTAGGTGGTACACTGCTGTATTTTGGATTTAGTATGAGAGTAATGTTGATAACACACTGATGTTCTAGTTGTTGCTAAGTAGCACTTACTGTAAGCCAAAGATTTTTCAGTTTCCCAAGATCTGACAGTGAGGAGCTGCACAAGCAGCTCAGGGGGAGCATGACCAGGACAGCTGATCTGAACTGGCCAAAGAAGTATTCCATACCACAGAACATCGTGCTCAGTACATATAGTGGGGCAAGTTGGCCAAGAGGGGCTGATGGCTGCTCAGGGAAGGTCTGTGCTTCGATCGGCAGGTAGTGAGCAATTGGGTTGTGCATCACTTGTTTCTCTTGGAGTTTATTCCTCTCTCCTTTTCATTACAGTTAGTACTGGTATTATAACTATTTATTAGTAGTATTATTATTTTTCCCCCAGTTATTAAATTGTTCTTATTTCAACCCACAAGGTTTATCTTTTCTTTCTGATTTTCCACCTCACCTGGGGAGGGGTAAGCAAGGGGCTGCGTGGTGCCTAGTTGCCAGCTGGTGTTAAATCACTACACCAACTGTGTCTCAGGTATGGTGTCACCTGCCAGGCAGCACAACTTAAACCCTCTAAAGGCAGCAGACATGATATTTTTTATGTTGGCTGGGAGACCTTGTGCCCAGGAGGCACTGGTGGGAGTTTGCTGGCGTTAGCTGGAATGCAGCTGTAACATAGCAGAAGGCTCAGGGACAAACATTTGGACTACAAAATGAATAGTTTCAAATTTCCATGGAGAAAGACTTGAAAGAGCCCCACCTACCCACCACTTTTTATCAGGAGCGTGACTTTCACAAATCAGCAATCATTTGCAACCATAACCTGCAGGGAATATTTCCTTCAGATACAGCCATCCATAAAGATTTTGCATTAAGAGACAAGGATATTTGCAAGCGCCATCTTATTTTGAAAGCTGTCAAAACATCATCAGCAGATGCATTTAGTCAGAAAACTAAGCTTTCAAACAGCTGCCCAGCACCTCCAGCCCCTTGTACTGGATTTCTCTAAAGATATGGTTCAAACTGTGCAACTGACTTGGTAGAATTTCTGTGTCCTCTCACAACAGCCTTTAACTAGAAACATTTATTTTTATGAAGAAAAGCATTTCACAGAGCTTAAGCAGACAAGCTACAGTGGAGCAGCCCCACAGAAAGAGACATCATTACAATCCCATCATCAACAGACCGTGATGGTACCTCAGGAGCCAAGGCTGTGCCCTGTGCTAATGCTGCCCAGTGTACAAAGCCAGCCTTTTAGCTTCATTACTTTGGCCATGTCTTACTGCTCTCTCGGGGATTCTCCCTTACTTGTATTTCTGCTCCTGAAGTGACAGCTGTTGCAAGTAGCAGAAAAGCAGGAGACGGAAGGAAGACCAACACACCCTGAGAGACTGTTCTGAAATGAAAAAGAAACCAGTTCCCCCCTTGGATGGAAAATGCAAGGGAATGTGGAATGGGGAAAAAATAAGTGATTCACAACAGATATTTAAAGGGAGGAAGGAAAATTCAGAAAACAGTGAAACTGAAGGAGGCTTGGCAGTGACACATAATAAATTCATACGCAAGCTGGCCATGAATTATGACAATGACAAAAAGCTGGAGGAACTTGCCTCCACAGCCAGTCACTGCTATGAAATGCAGGCTTGTTCTCTCCTGCAGCCTCCCTTGCCAGTGCTGGCAGTGGGACAGGGCTGAGCACCAGTGCTGCGACAGGCTCTGGTGAAAACCTTGTGCAGCAGCAGTGGGTAAAGCAGTTTTGCTCTGTCTGTAGTGATCTGCCTCAGGCGGAGAAAGGAGACCTCTTAGGCTGAGAGCACTGGCTAGCCCAGGAGGATGAAGGTAGCTGCCTGACTAGCAACAGCTGGAGCTGACAACCAGCAGTTTACAGGTCCTTCATCAGCAGGTCACCTTCTTCATGTCCCTGAGGTGTTGCAGGAGGTAATAGCCCTTTCCAGCCAGGCAACACCCAGAGCTGAGGGGTTATATTCTGCTTTTAGCATCCTACAGACAGAAACATGTGCCTAAAGTGAACAGAGTTCAGAGGAGAGCAGTAAAACATGATGAAAGGGGCAGAAGAGTTGATTTACAAGGGAAAAATTAAAGAATTTATCTTGGCTCAACAGTGACTGTGAGGAGATTAGCAGATAACTGAAAAAGATTGAATGGATGTAGTTAACAAAGAGGGATACGGGGGGGTGGAGAGGGAGGGGAAGAGGCACCGCTGCTTGACCAAGAGGCTTTCACTGGTAGTAGCAGACGGAGAATAACCCAGACTGAGAATCTCCACTAGAGATGGCTACAAACCCAGAGAAGGCAACCACTGGCCCTGCCTGACACAGATGAGCTGCTGTCATCCCCATCTGGTGTGGGAGGTTGCCATGCCGCTACCACTTCTAAACAAGGGTGTCCCCTCCCAACAGAGGAAGAGGGTCATTCCTCCTCTAAATTGACACTATGGGCAATTCCTATAAAGCCACTGACTTCACCAGAACTTCTTCAGGGATTCATCCTGCGAGGCGAAGGTAGTTACATAATGTTGAAGCAGTAAAATGCACCCCTCTTCTGACTGTGCCAATACTAGCAACCTTACAATTGTCATCCCACTGCAGAAATGGCTTGTTGAGACTCCTGGACTCCAGGGAAAGTTGCCCAGAACATGCTTCTGGAGGAGCATCATGTGGCATTCTGGGTTAATTGGCCCCAGTGCAAGGTGCTACAGCTGATGCCATGTGTCTACAAGCCTGCTCTTAGCATATGATAAAGCAGTTTGCCCAGATATAACAATACAAAAGCTGTTCCATGGGTTTTCTTACCCTGCTGCATATTCAACTGTTGTGTACACCAGAGGACGTGGAGATATATTCCACTTTTTCCCAGTCCCCTCTATTGCTGGACCTACTAACTGGCAACGAGAAGCAATTCCGAATGCAGATACTGCTCATTTCAACTTGCTGCTTGTTGGCAAGAACAAGCAAGCAAGCAGGCAAAAGCATGCTAGATGCCACTTTCCACAGGTGCTTCTCCACGAGCTGATGCCCAATGAAGCATGAAAGTAGCTTCTGTGACACTTCCACCCTCCTCTGCTTGACGATGTTCCCAGATTTCAGTCCAGCTGAATAGCAAACAAAAATATAACAGCAGGAGAGGACTGTTATACTCACTTTGTACACACTTTCCAGTCACATCACAGCTCTCACAGAACAGCAGAATTATTTGTGATTCTGCCCATTGTGTTATATATACTCTCTCCTTTTGAAAAAGCATGTGGTTGTTTGAGAACACTGAGCTGGAAACAGGGGATTTATGTATAGTGGGGCGAATATATAATAGGTATAGCCCAGGTTATCCCTCACCCATAAGAGGCACTCAGCACCCTGCTCTGGTCTCTGCCATTACAGACATCCACTTCTGGATTAAGGGAGGACCTTTTGGCATATACCTTTTGTTGTACACAAAGATATCTCCAGGCAGCTATAGTCGGCAATGTCCGTTCCCAGCCCCAGTACTGTGGCATCATTCAGCACTGAGGGAAGTGGAGAAGTTAACCAGAGCAATGACTTCGGAAGCCATCCAGGAGGCCATAAGAGACAAGAGCTCATGTTTCACTGAAATTGTAGTATCTATTTGCCCATCGAAAGGGCTTGAAGAAGCAAAAACACATCCACAGGAAATGCAACATATGTACAGTGCAAAGCCCATAATATATGAGAAACTCTGAGGAATACTGACAGCTAGTCCTATACTCAGGAAAAGTATTAGTACTTATTCACTGAACAGGAGACACAGAGGGAGAGATAAAGAATGAACATTGAAAGATCAGACAAGGTTTTTTTCCACATAATATATCCCGAAACACTGTGCATCAAAGCACTAAGCAAAGTGTCTGTTTTCTGGATATATGACTCATTCGTTCCTCCAGAGCACAACACAAAATCCAGAGAACATACACTTCCATAAAAGACAAGAGCATCACTTCACAAAACCCGTAGTATCCATCCAGCTCAAGCATAGTCCAAGCATGCCACTACTTATCCCTTATATGAGTGGCCTTGGCATAGAAGATATGTGGGGCTGGTCAGAAGTCCTTCAAATGCCCTGAGTCCAAGTGCTCCTCAGTTTCTGGGAAATACCTCATTCTGCATCTATGGCATTCCTTGAGCAAACCTGATGTTCAATCTGTCTCTGAACGCGTTCCCTCTCCTAGTGTTGATAACAGCAGGCAAAGTTACAAATTTTGCTGAACTTCCTACTCTTTCTCCCACCTGTGGAAGCCTAGCATGAAAACTCATTCCTGCACCTCTGTTTGGAGGGGTGGATGAGACAGGCAAAGGCATCTCCTCCTCCCAGTCTCAGCTCCAGCCAGAGCCCTTGGTGGCAGTGGTGAGCAGCAGTGGTTGCCTGGCCCTGCAGAGCTCAACACAAGTAAATCCCTGTAACACGAGGGAGTAAGGCAGGTGCTCAGAAAAGTGTGCAAACAGCAATGCTTTGCCTAATGTCCAAAGGGCAAACAGTACAGCATTAGAGAACAAGATTTTAAAATAAGATAGCCATTGCCTGCCTGGCCAATCGGTAAGCCTGAGCAGGTCCCTCTTACCTGTCATTTGTCTCTCAATCCTAAGCAAAGATATGCTATGAAAACCAAGGTCCCTTAGCCCCTGTACTTTGACTTGCTGCCTAAAATCCCTGAATGTGCTCTGTGGGGGGTTGGAGCCAGATGCTGAAATACTGCCATGCTGGGAATGTGCCTGCCTCTGTTTCACCTCGTCTCTCCAGGCAGTGCTGGTCCAAATGGGCTTGGTGTGATCGCGCTGTAAAACAGCCCCATAACCAGGTCAACTCACAGCAGCTGCCAAAGTCCACGTACAGCTTCAAACCCAGCCTGCGCAGCTCCCGATCCCCCGGCAGCACTGAGCAAAGAGCGTTGTGTTTTAATTCGATTTGGGGTTTAGAAAGAGCTCTGCAGGGAGAGGGAGCCCTCAGCCAGCACCTCCCTGGGGCAGGTGATTTGAGCAGTCTGGGTTGCACTGCTGGGAGTGGTTCTGTCCAGAGCAGTGAGGAGGGAGACAGGTGGGCCACAGAACACTCTGGGCAGCATTGCCTTCCCGGTTGCCTAATAGGGATTTCACAGCATCCAAAGCAAAGCCAGCGAGGGGACCCATAGCCTTCACCCTTCAGTCTCTGCACCAAATTACCAATCACCAGGTATGAGAAATCTCAGCAGCATCTGGGTCCCAGAGGAACCAAGAGGTGAGCCTTTGGTCCCCTCCTCCACCAGCTTGGCATACCCCCAAGGAAGAGCTGAGGCACATTGCCAGAGAGCTCGTATTTCCTTTCCTGTATTGCGCCTACGCACTGGAAACAAAAAAAAAAGGTCAAAACAGGGAAAAGAGGGATCCCACAGCACCAGACAGACAGAGGGGGAGAGATACTCCCTAAAGCCAGGCAGAAGCTCAGGAATTGGCTCTTTCATTTCTAGCAGAAGAGGAACAGCTGTCTTCCCACCTGCTCCTCTTAAGCATAACTCCTGGATTTCAGTTTCTGAAGCTGTCAGCCTGCTATTAGTTAAAATGCATTCCTGCTGCAACTGCACAAAATACCAGTATTTTAAGTCAGCACTGGTTTAAGACAGTCATTTTAACCACATTAATTTATACCTGGAAGGAAAGCAGTCAGCTTCTAAAACATAGATTTCTCTGGAAGTAAGGCTTTGATAACAAGGGAAATGAAACTGATGCAAACTCTCAGAGATTGCTGCACTAAGAGGGGTCAGATCAGTTCTCACCACCTGTGAATCCAGCACATCAGATTCTTTTTTCATAATTTGTATTCGTCAATTACTGGTAAAACAGCATCATGTGTTCAAACAAACTTACATCTTCCCAGCCTGTCTTTGCATCTTATTAGATCCAGCAGTGAAGTCATCATGCTAAATTTGTGCCTTCCTGTTTATTTCCACCGCACCAGATTGCAAGGAGCTGTAGACTGTGTGTTCCTTATAAATAATGATAGCACTTTGCATTTATATAACCTTCCATCTGTGGATCAAAGAACTCCACAAAGCAAGGTTTGATGTTCACATTTTATTATCATCTTCACTTCTCGCAGGGGGAGAGAGGAAGCACAGAGTGAAAGGCTCCCATTCACAAGCCAGCTTCATTGACTAGGGAACAGCAACTCCCTTTGAGTCTCTGATTTTATAAGCCCGGGATGATTTTAAAGCCCCTAAGGCCACACCTGAAATGAAGGGGTAGCCGTAGGTACCAAGGACCCTCTTGAGTTCAGGCTTACCAAAAGCCCAATATGTTGCTGCCTATATGGGTTATCCTACCTGGAGAAGACGAGGGGGTGTCTACATTGCTTCTGTGGGCTGACATCAGGTCATCTCCAGCAAAGCAGGAGCAAGACAACTATGCTAGTCAGGATGCTGGCCACAGTGTGTAGGGCTGTGTCCCAGGGGGGCTTGGTAAGGTGGATAACTGCTTGGTTTTAGTCCACTCAGGGCATGAACCCTCAGAGAAAGGAGCAAATAAGACAGGACAGAGGCTCATTAAGCGGCTTTACTCCAGGAACACTTTCAGTCAGAGTAAGCAGTGGAGGAGTCTCTACAGAATTCAGTGCTAGAAGTCAAATACCAAGAAAAAGAACAGACAGACACAGCAAAAACCTGCTCCTCAAGAGCGGGCCTGGTGTGACCACTTGGTCAAGTTCGTGTAGCATTTCTGGCTGTCACCTCTGTCCCTGCGTGCACAAAATCATTTCTGAGTCAGCAATCACCCTCCATTCCAATGGCTTTTCGTTACTGCCAAGTTGTTTCCTCCCTCCACTACGCACAATTTAAAGTCACCATGTCAGGATACAGCCCCTGAAGTGCCTGGAAACTGCTCAAGGTGCTATTTTTTTTTGTGTCAGTTTAATTCTTACATGTCCTAATGCACAAGGGAGGGCCACGGTGGGCAAGAAGGGGAGTGGAGATGTTCTGCAAAATGTCAGCAGTGATTTTTAAGTCTCTGAATGGAATTTCAAGGAGAAAAGAGCAAACCAGTTGGCAGAGGAAACTGCTTTTAGTTTAAGTACTTGCTTTCATGTTGGTTGCTTTAAGTTCCCTTTAAAGAAATCGTGTTGCTCTCTCCTTGCACTTTTAGACATTGCTTTTCCCTTTGAAAATCTACAATACAGTGATTCTGAGCAGCTCTGCCTTTATCTACTGGTTGGAGACACATGCCAAACAAATACTCTGTATCCCCCGATGTGTTCTTATCCATCAGAGAACAAGCTTGGCTTTAGGCAGCATGAAATTGATTCTGAATTTAGTATTGTTTTTTCTTTCTCGCCTTCTTACCACCTGGCCCTGAGCAGCCCCACTCTCATACACATGCACATTGAGGCACATACCTTCTCTTCATGGCATGGAGTTACCTCATAAGAGTCAGAGTTTAGATTTGGCTCAGGGAAATGCAGAGATGAAGAGCTTTCAGGCAGCTAATGTCTGCATGCCACCTCCATGCAATAGCCTTAAATAAAAAGAATGGCACTTCTGGGCAAGGCTGTATTAAGTCAAGAATATACTTTAAACTAACTTTCTCAGAATGTGTAAAACCACCAGATATGTTACATATGTGTCAGCACACTGATCCCCATTTTCTTCATATGACCCAGTATCCTAAACTCCATAGATGGGATGACAAATCCCATATGCTCCTAAAACAGCCAACCCTGGTTAGGAGTTTTAAGGGATATGCCTAGCTATTAATTTTTCAGAAATTTCTGTTCCAGAATTTTGAATGTTCTATGTGGGTTTTTTTAAATCAATTATTCTTGCTGTTCAATCAAAACCAGTCATTAACATTCTTTTACCCAATTAAGCCAAAATGCATTTGTGACTGTGTTCTTGTATTCTCCACTTGATAAGCAGTCATCTTTTTGTGATCTTTTATGAAGGTATTGAATTATTATGCTTTTAAAACAGAGGAAATTTTACTTTCTGTGACTTATCTGGGCATTGCTAAGGTCCAGCATCAGACACACATGCTGGGGCCTTCATGTCTCTCTGCAGTGCTGTACTGCTTTCACCTTTCTGACACCTCTCACACCAGCCCTCTCTAAAAGTACCCTGATGCTGAGCGCATTGGCCTCAGCAGTCCAGGAAAGGGCCGAGGACACCATGTCAGCACAGAGCAAGCTTATTCTCTCTCCTCCCCTTCAAGCATTTCCCCAGAATGCTTCGATTCCACCTGGGAGAGATGCTAAAGAAACAGTGAGAGAGCACACACTACTAGTCCACATGACAGTCAGCATTCTTTGGCATCACAAGTCCTTTTTATTAACCATTTGTAATTGATTTTGTTCTTATGAATGGAAACCTTGGCTGGGGAAATGCAGGTGTTAGGTACCATAAAAAATAAAAAAAATACCATAATAAATAAATAATAAAGTCTGTAGCTAGACCACTCTTCCAGAGCAGTCCTGGGACTGGCCAGAAGCCACCTATGCAAGTGTGGCTCATAAGCAACACTGATGTCTGTGGAGGCTTTTCCTTCCCCTTCCGTGCACTACCATCAGTCCCAGGACATACTTTCTCTCTCTCCTTGTAAAATCCCCCTGTCCTATCTCAAGGCAGCAACTGAGACAAGATGCCATGCCAATGGTGATGAAGGCTGGGCATTTCCACATTGCTCTCAGTCAGCAGTGCACGGCAGCAGCACATCACACCCCTGGCAGCTCAGCCCCTGGTCAGATACACTCAACAAAGGCAACAAAACAATTACAAAGAACAACAAAGAAAGGAAGAGGGAGGGAGGAAGGAGAGCTGGCAGGCAGCTCCCCAAGGACAATGCGATTCTTTAAGTCTCAACAACACCTATCAAGAACCGTAGATTTTAATTTTCACTGTAATTAACTTTATCCAAACGAGCAGCGAGCTGACTGGCTTTCTTTGGGAGTCTTCTGGCAATTTAATGTGTCTTTAAAATGACTTGGCACTCCTAGAGGAAGAGGAGAGGGAGCAGAAGATTGATGCAGTGTCAAACATTTACTCCCACTAATGAAAAGGGATTGCCAAGGCTGTTTGATCATATATTGTACCCTATTCACTAGGTGCTACTCAAACGGGAGCACTGCTGTAACTACAGCCTTCTCAAAACTGTCAGCAAAATAACCTACTTTCCAACACGTGTGTAGCATGTAGTGCAGAGCAAATGGCACAGGTATTTAGAATTACATCTACAGCATGTAGAAGGGTAATGTAGCATGAAATCAGTCTTGCTCAGACTGAAGTAATGAAATGACAGTCTCTGCATTTCTGGGCAGGCTTTGGCTCTGAGATTTGCATGATGTCCTCACAAACAGTGCATATTGGAACACAGGGGCCGATGCAACAAAGGCCTCTCTGTTCATTCAGCCCTCTTTCTTGAGAAGAGGATGTGTTGCACTCCTTGCTAAATGACTTGCTGTGACTGCCTTGGTCATCTCAGAGGTCCTCCCAGAGCCTGGAGTGGAGCTGAGAGCTCAGGACAGAGTGTGAATTGCTGTCTGATATAACTATGGCAACAATTGACCACAGGCATATGAGTTAAAAGGCATGTATTTCTTGGCAGTTCTTAATTTCTTAGAGGTTTTCAGAGATACTTAACCATTCCTTGTGAGTAGCATTGGAACTTTGACCACCTATATGTGATAAATTTTCTTAAGTTATTTTAAAAAACTGCTTTTTTTTCCTGCACGTTTCTTTACTGCCCTAGCAGGCTTCATGGAAAAAAAGACCTGATGAATATCTGTAGACAAGCATGTTTATTTATACTGGGAGCTCTGCATGGAACCAGCAGGCCAGGGTTAGGTTTCTACTTCTATCAGCTTTGTAGGTGCTACCAGCAAGGTGTCGTGAGGTTGCACATCTCAACAAGTGGCATAGGTGGAGCAGGGCTGGCAGTTTGGGAGGAGCAGGCATGGGGTGGCCAAGAAACACCAGTGCCTTGGTGTGCAATAACACCCTTTCAACATAGTTAAGATTTGTTTCTTAACACTCTTGCAACAGCCTTAGAGCTCATGGATCACACAGTCCATTACTGTCTGATGCATTTCTCCCCTGGAGATACCCCAGTGTTGTCTGCTCTTTAAAGGGGATTACATCATGGAAGATGTTGCCTTTTGAATGAGATTTAGTGTACATGAGGTCAAGATCTTGAAGAAGATCCTGCAGTACCTCCTTCTGGTACCAAAACATCATCCCTAGCATAATGACCATGCACCAACTGCCTGGGCTCTTGATGTTTCTGTTGAACCTGGTATTAATTCTTCTCTGATGACGGTGTTCAGGTCAACCCTCATGGCGTTTCACCTCAAGCAAGCCCAATGTCAGTGCATGACCTGACTACAGCAAGCCAAGCCCTCAGGGGCAAGGTTTGTGTTGGAAACATAAGCTGCTCTTTTTTCCAGGGCTGGAATGAGTGTGCTTTCCAGCAATGTGATGCTGGAAATGTGATGCTTTCCTACAACAGTCCAAACAGAAGAGAGATGGAGTGACCAGGAGAGTGAAAGGGTCACTGAATACAGCTATACTGGCAAATCAGGGTTTGGGATATCATATAATCATAGAACCATTAGGGTTGGAAAAAACCTCTAAGATTATCAAGTCCAATTGTCAACCTGGCATCACCACCACGTTCACCCCTAAATCATGTCCTCAAGTGACATATCCACAAGTTTTTTGAACACTTACAGGGATGGTGACTTCATCACTTCCCTGGGGAGCCTGTTCCAGTGCTTAATAACCCTTTCTGTGAAGAAATTTTGCCAAATGTCTAATCCAAACCTTCCCTGAAGCAACTTGACATTTCCTCTTGTCCTGCCACTTGTTAGCTGGGAGAAAAAACTGATTCTCACCTCAGTACAACTTCCTTTAAGGTAATTGTAGAGAGTGACAATGTCCCCCTGAGCCTCCTTTTCCCCAGGCTAAACAACCTCAGCTCCCTCAGCTGCTCCTCATAAGACTTGTGCTCCAGACCCTTCATCAGGTTCATTGCCCTTCTTTGGACACACTCCCTATGCCAAGTGCCATGGAGCAGCCTGCAGCTGCCTAATGCTCTGCCCAGGTTCAGAGAAGGGCAGCTGTATGCAAACTGCCTCAGGGGAATTGTCTGTGAAACGATCCAGTTCCCAAACCATGCCCAGTAATCCCATAGGCAAACATGGAGCTGGCACAGGCCAGCAGTGTGCTTGAGAAGTCTCCAACAGGATAGCCAATAATAGCCAATATCCATGAGTGTTTCTGTGCACTGTTTGGTTTACTATTGCAAATGTAGGCACTATGTCCCACCCTGCTGAAAATATATTTCACCATAAATATCTTTACTGATTATTCCACCTTCTCCCAAAGCATTAGGAATAAACAGGCCAATTCACCATCTGTTACGAGGACTGCTAGACCTGCAATGATTAACATTTAAAAAACGTAATGGAGTGTGGCTAAGATGAAGTAATGCATGATCAAATACACCAGAAAAGCCAGAAGTGAGGTGGAGAGAGAAGCTACCAGGGCATTAAACCCACCATGTACTAGGCTGCATCAACCATGATACAGCTGGAGGGGGGAGAGCTGTATTCCCGTGTTTCAATGCAACTTGCCCAAGAGCACAATTGATGCCCAGCACCAGGGGGGAGGAGAAATCTCAATCCCGCTGTAGTCAGTGGCAAGCGCCTCGGTACATTGTGTCAGGTGTCTGTGCATGCCCTGTTTGGCTTTTTCCTTCCAGCCAGCTGCCTATAACATGGCTCTCAGCACCTGCACTGGGCTGCTTCAGCTACTTAGAGAGTTTCTAGGATGCTCTAATTGTTTAAACCTGGAAAAATTATCTTTGAAGCTGGTGAGATCCTGAGGGCTTCAGGTTTAAAAAGGGAGTATTCCTATGGATGGACCCACATACCACTCACTCTCCCTAAATCCACATTCCTCATTCCCTAATACGAGCGGCCAAGGGACACATATGCTCATCTGTACTGAGAGCTTCACGGTGGGAAGTCAGGCCTCTTTATTGCTCAATAACATCTTATTTAGCAGCAAGCTCAGCTGAGTTCAGGGGCTTCATCCCAGGGTAAATCACTAATTAAAACCAACATGAATATAGGGAAATCTAGCCCCGTTGCTCCATGCTATTTTACAGTTTATTAACTTAGCTTTGTTTTGTAGTCAAATCTAAGGATTAATTCTTTTTGTTTGTCTGCTTTTGGGTGGGTTTTTTGCTTAAAAATAGAGCATTTATTGAGAAGTTATTGACTGAACATAGCCTTGTGCTCCTGTGAGAATCTGATAACAAGATAAATGCCTCCACTGCTTTGAAATGGACAGATCAATATTACAATATGAAAGTGAGAAAATTATTTAGGATTAGAGGTGGCATGCCTGGTTCTGTTCTCACATAGGACGTAAATCAGGCATTATACCACTAGAGTCAATGCCAGTGCCCTCAGGTAAATCTATTAACACAATCCTGAATCAAACCAAATAATTTTCCAGGTTCTGAAAAGTGAGGAATGATGGTTAAGTGGGACAAAATAGCAAATGAAATAATATATGGGTCTATTACAGGCTATTGAAAGAAAAAGTCCAACTTTCACTTTTTGAAATAGAGATGCTCTGGATTTCTTCTGCAAGAAGGGGAGAGGGTGATGGAATGGATTTGTGCGTTTATTCCTCAAATGAGCTGAAGTGCAGCAGCACTGTAAATGGATGTAAAACAATCAAAGTTCCATGGGGAAAAAAATGTAATTTCTGTTTCATTAGAAACTCTCCAATGCACCCCAGTGGTAGAAAGAGCAGGTATCAAAGTCTAGATAACCTAAAGGAATAATTTGGATGAATCCTGTCTTTGGCCTGAGGAGCTGGTAGATTGTCTTAGGCAGTAGCTTCTGTTGTTTCTAAATAACTCTCTCCACAACAGCCTTAATTGTTACTTCCAGAAGGAAAAGGTTGATGACACCTCAACATTATCCAAGCCTGCAACTGTGCCATCCGGCGTGACACCAGTAACACACTCCCTGATTTCCAAAGCACTTGTTCAGTCCATCCTACTTACAATATAACCTTTTTTTAAGCTTCCTGGCACCAGATTTTTACCTAGCATTATTGCCCTCCTTCAGTTATTATGTTTTTACCCTTCAGCATGCAACATGGGCTCCAGTGCCACAGCATCTGGAAGCCTGTCTGTAAAAACAATCCCCTTTCCTTCTGCAGACAAGCAAGAGCCATGCCAGGATTAAACTGTTCATTTAAGAGCGATCAAGTTTACATGTGTTGTGCTTTCTTTTATTTTACTAAAGGAAACACATGAGTGAGTGATTAAAGCAGACACTTGGGTTGCTGCAATTCATTGAGATTGCTGTTGTTTGCTTTGATGAGATTCCAGTCTGCAGCAAATTTCCTCCCCATGATTAGCCTGGTGTGGAATACACAATGCTTGCTCCACCAGAATAGGACCTGGGGAGAGCAAAGGCAGCATGTTTATGCACTGATGTGCTTGATTATTTATTGCAGTATCATCTCTGTGGGATAGCACAGGTTAACAGAGGGGTTGCAGCTAATCCATGCCAGAGCTACTACCATGTCCTTCATCAGGCATTACAGAATGATCCCTAGTGGGGAGACAATGTTGGTCTTAAGCAAACGGATCCCCCCTCTGCACCCCACACACAGCCTGTGGCAATTTTTAACACTATTTGATAGCCACAAATTCTCACTGGGGAAAAACTACAAGGGATTAACTGTGATAATATGTGGTTGCCCACTATGCTTCTCTCCCTCAGTCAACATTTTTTTGTCTGCTGTCACAGCTTCATAATCATGCAGAGCTTTTGTTGAGGAGAGAAGGGGGACCCAGGGAGAAAGCTCACATCCCAGGTGAGAGAGAGGATATAGCCTCCCTCTTTTTGTCCCTGTACCTGAAGACTTGGGTGGCAACCTGAGCTCAGACACCTTCCCTGCCATGCAACAGTGTTGATAAGAAGCCACACAAAGAGGCTAGCAGAGTTACTGGAGGCACATGTGAGGGGGCTTACAAGCTATGGAAAAGGTGCTCAAAGTGTCATTAAGCATGTCCAATGCACCCCTTCTGCAGAAAATGTCCTGCCATGGAGTTTGCACTGCCACCTGGGCTGTCTACAGGTCCATGGGAGGCAGGAGCAGAAATGTCCTGGTGGCATCTCCTCAGCCCACTGTGTGCCAGAGACAATGTCTGACACGCCTGACAGGGCAGGGGTGGAAGTACAACCCAGGAGTAATGTGGCAATCCCAGCCAGTCATGCAAGCTGCAGAACAACCACCAGAGCAGCACTGGCAGCCTGGTCCAGAAGAGAGGGATGCTTTTCCAGTTACAGCACTGTGGTCCAGTAGGGCTTAAAAACTGCCAGGAAGAGACCTCAGAATGTCAGTTGACCCCTGCACAAAAGGTTACCTCCTTGCCTAAGGGTTATCTGCTGGCCTTTGCCTGAGAGAAGCATGCAGAACAAGGTCACCGTGGGTCATGGTGACAGTCCCTACTGGACAGTCCTCTTACACCATTAGCAGGACCTCAGCATGGATCCAGACTAACAGGAGAAAAACAGGGGGCAGAGGCACCCCCTTTACAAAGGGGACAGGGTGACCATGCAGCTAGCAGCTGTTGTGGCACCATGGGATCTATTTAGACACCCTCAGAGACTACCAATGAAACCAAAGTTGCTTGGAGCTCCCTTTGCCAACTGGAAGCCAGTCCTTTAGAAACTGAACCTTGAGAAATGAGAGAAGATAAGCAGCCCTCATAAGCTGGTCCAGCAGATTACTAGCCAGCACCAGCCCCCCAGAGAAGAACAGCACTTTGCTCTTCATCCTTTTCTCCAAATCTCCCCTCAGAAGGGGTGTGGGTGACTCTGAGCATGACCCAGTCTTTTAGATGCCAGATCCATTCAGGATTGCCGAATTCCCCAGAGATGCCCACATTTTGCCAGATGGAGCAGCTCACTGGTCACTTTCCCAGAGCAAGATATTTTATTATTTATGCATATAATCTGTTTCAAAAAGCCAGAGTAACAATACACCTCAACTCACAGGGCACCAACTGCAGCTGCTCCCCCCGGCAGCCTCAGCTGGTTTCCTCTCTGCTATCACCTTCACTGTGGAGTGGTGATTTAGTGAGGGACACCCACTGTCCCTCGTGGCTACACCATCTCCTATAAAGCAATGGAAGCAATTCCGGTGCTCCAAGAGGTGCAAGAGGTTTGCACTTGGCTATCAGGTAACACAAAAGCCAACTCAGATATTAATGATTATAACTCAGATATTTAGGTTTAAAAAAAAAATTAAAAACAAACAAACAAACAAAAAACCCCAACCAACCAAACAAACAACAACCTGCCAGGGATAACAGGATAACAAAAGCTTTGCCAACACTAATCCACTGCAGAACAGGCATGCTAAAATGCTGAGCATTTCATGGACCTTGTTCCTAGATAGAGAGAGAGAGAAATCTTGATTTGGCATCTTGGATAGCACTGTAAGCACCTACACCCCTTACTACATCTCCCAGGAGCATTGCCACATCAGCACAGCAGGAAACCTAACCAAACTTAAGTCACAATGGGATATTCAAACCCTGAATGGGGTTTGATCTGCTCCTAGCATCAGGGCAGCCCCACTAACACAGGCTCCTTTTCAAGTTACTCCCATGCTTTTTCTTTGAAGGTGACTTTGAGATGCAGCTGGACCTCTTCTGCTTTTGGAATAGATCCAGTGGGCACTGCCTCCTGCTGCCTGCACCAGCCATGCCTGGAGTGCCCCAGGGATGAAGGCTCACCACTCACCACAGCTGTCAGCACATCCTGCAGAGGAGGAAGCCATCCAGGGTTTGTCTGCCTGCTTCCCCTGTTTGCTACTTGTCACCTGTCTCTCAGCAAGATCTTAGACTGGGTTTTGTAAGAGTAAATGTTTGGGTCACTTCCTCACCACTAGTTGCTCCTAGTCCTGTTTGATCACACTCAGCATCCTCTTTATCTTCCATCCTGTAGTTTTTCCTCTTAACATTATTTCTGTCATAGATTGAATTAGTATTGTTGCCCTCCTGCAACCACCTGTGTCCTTCTTTCACTTTTGTGGCTAACATTGCCTACCACATGCCCAGTCTGCTGATGGACCCTTTTGCCCACCATAAAACAGCTGCTAGCACAGAGTCACGAGTCTCTAGAAGCTCTGGCAAGTGGAAGTCACACCAACTCTCAGCATCCCAGAAACCTCTGGCTCTCCTGGGAGCACTGGATACTTGAAACATAGCAGAGCACTTTTCTGGCTATCCAGATGGTTGTCTGGAGCCAGGTACTCTCTTTCTTGTGTCTTGTGCTAAGCAGAGCCTGGTCCAACTGGCCTTTTGGGGCTGCTTTATCTTCAAGGAACTCCCAGTTTTGCTGCCCTGTTGAAATGAGTTTGCAGCCCATCCCCATATTTCACATGCAAGGCACCTCAGAGCAAATACTCTGCCTTGGCAACATCAATTTGCCCCCTCCTGCTCTGTGCTAACAGAGCAATCCTTGTGTCCAGAAGAGAGCTTCAGAAGAGCTTTATTCCTGGCAAACAATGTAGGAGAGATAAGGAAGAAATTCCTTTTGGAAAGCAGTTTCACAACCCCTCAGAGTCAGATGTTGACTTTATGATAGGACATAACATGGAGCAGGCTGTAAGAGGGTGATCCCCAAAGTCTATCCTTTCCTCTCATGCACCATCTTCACTCCCCCTCTCACACCTTGCTCCCTTGCCTCAGCCTGGGGAGCAGCAGGCAGGGGGGTCTCTGCAAACACAAGCTGCTTTGGTCACCTCTCATGGGTGGGTGCTGCAGGGGGCTGCCACCAGGCCACCCCACACAGCAGCAGCTCGGGTGTCTGAGTGCCCTGATCCACACTTCCCTGCATCAAAACCCTGGCATCCACTTTTCCAGGGCTGCTATGAGGCCAAGGAGCATGGCAGCTGCAGGGCCAGGTACTGTAGATGTGCGTACCCCACGGTGGGTCCTGGAGGGAGGGCAGTGGGCTGTCCAGTGCTTAGAATGTGAGCAGGGAGCCAAGGAGGCTGTATGCTGGAATGGATCCGTGCTCTCCTTAGTAAGCAAACCCTCCTTGGGGATCAGGATCAGAGGAAGGAGTACTCTTTGCTGCCTGCATTTAGTTTTGGTTCCCTCAGAGAGAAATGGGAGAGTTAGGCTGAACTAGGCTTAGACTGGTGTTGATCTCTCAGGAACTTGGAAAAACAACAGCATTGAAAAGACCCTCTCAAAAAAAAAAAAAAAATCAACCATCATGGGATTTGGGATCTGCTCATCTTCTTAACTAATCTCCTCTGGCCTTCAGAAAACTGTGCTGGATTCTCCAGTCATCTTGGATACAAGGAAGGAGGAAAAAAGGAACCATAAAACTGTCAGTCGTTCTCACTCTTAGATCTATTAGGCTTTTTCCCCCCTATCTTTGTAATTACAGTATTGTATAAAGTGTAAGATAACATTCAATCACTGTAAAATAAGATTTAATTATGTCATGATGAAATTCATTAGTTAATATTTGTATAGCACACTGAACATGTAAAATGGTTAGCAAGCCCTAAGGATTAATCTTTCTGTTTCAGAAAACAAGGGAATTTGCTTTTGGGGAGCAGAAAAAGCACACTAAACTCAGGCATTTGGGGTGGATCTTCAGCTGGAAAAAGTCAGTGGCTGGGCCACAAGTGCACCTTTAGCAGGAGCCTTTCCCTCCTTTTGGACCAAAGTTATATCCACAAGGCCTCAGTGGTGACGCTCTGACAAAGCCACTACAGGAGCAGAACCTTTTTTCCTGGATCATTACATAATGGTCTGTCATATTGTTTAGTGTGTCCAGTGTTGGGATGCCTTAGCCTTTGTTTCAACTTCCAGGATTTCCACAGTTCCAAAGGTATCATGTGAATATATGCTCTCAGTCAATAATCTGAGGCTTGCAGTAGCTGGGATTTAATTTTTTGTATAGAGGTCTGGGGCATCACAAGCCTCATTTGGGTGGACAAATTCAGGGATACATGCTCTCAGCTTTGCAAATCTTTCACTAGCTCTGCTCACACTGTGGCATATTTGTCAAGACAGGGCACTTCTCAACAGAGCAAAGGAAGGATGGCAGGCTGAGGGTTGATGCCTTTCATTGTGCCCTGAAGCTGTTCCCTGCTTACAGCAGTTGCTGCTCTGCTAGCAGCAGCTATCACTTTTTCAGTGACTACAGCACCAGGTAAAATAAAACCAACGCTAGGGAGGTATTGCAGGCCACCAATTGTGGTGCACCAGCAACCTTCTTTCTTGGGGGTTCCGAGGCATACAGAGTGGGAAAAACAAGAGGTACTTTGCTCTGCCACCATGAACGAGACCGTGATGGTCCCAGGAGCAACATCTTACAACATGCAAGATAAGCAGTAAGTCTGGTACCTGACACTTCTGTGCTTCAACAGATGGTCTATGGAGAAGCACAGAAGATGGTATGGAGAGACAGGCATTTCTTTTGTGCTCCCTCCAGCCATTGGCTGCTATGCGTGGCCCCTAAGAAGTAATGAATGTGTTATAAGATCCACTGAGGGCCATACTACAAAAATACAAAGAGCATGAAGAAAATAAATTTTTGGGAAGGGGTATATTAATATGTTCTAAGGAGTGTCTCCTAACATTAGGGGGGGCTGAAGAACTGAAGGGGCTAATCTAAAGTTTGCTTTGACTTACAGAAGCATGTAGGGGGAAAAAGAAGGCACTGATCCAAAATACTACCTAGCTGTGTCACTATTAGCTGGCTAGCTGCATCCCAACCCATCACCTCTCTG
The DNA here is from genome assembly GCF_003945595.2 of Pipra filicauda. Lineage (NCBI taxonomy): Eukaryota > Metazoa > Chordata > Aves > Passeriformes > Pipridae > Pipra > Pipra filicauda. The sequence goes on along the minus strand of NW_024104379.1, from coordinate 914,551 downwards.
TTGTAGCACAGTTCATCTGCTCTGAGAAGCAGCCTGGAGGCTCCAATCTCCAATAACTGGATGCCCTGACCTCCTGGCTTAGCTTCAGTGCCTGGAAGGCTGGGACATTGCAGTGGCAAGGGCAGCCCAGTTCCCTGAAAGACTCTCTTTTGAAAGAGCTACCCCAAACCAACAACCCTTAAGGCAAAAAAAGCAGTGAGGTTTTCCCTGTCTGCCACATAGGAACCTGATAATTCCTACTTGAATGAGTCCTCCTAAGTTTCATATGATTGAGACTGCATAGTTTGTCTTCTTAACTTACAGTTCTTCCTCAGAGCTCCAAGAAGAGTGCTATTAAGGGCATTCATTTATTCTCATCACCCCCATCTTCTTTCAGGCGTGCAATGATGCCCTCTTGCCAGAAAGCCATTGTTTAACTCTCAGCATCCTGTCCTCCACTTTAGTGGGTTGCACGGGAGGATTTACAGAGCTGTCACACTGCAGTATCCCTACCCATGTACACTGAGATGTACTACATTCTCCAAATTAATCCCCCATCCTTTGGAGATTCACTTATGCCCCCTTTAGGCACAAGCTCATCATGCTCAGGCACACTAAAAAGGCAATGAAGAGAAACCGCGGGTATGGCGAGTGCCGGGCAGCCACCGCAGAGCACAGAAATGCAGCAGCCCTGTGAACCCCGCTGTGTAAGGCAGCTCATGGCGAGACCGCACACCGAAAGTATTTATTGTTGCTGGAGCGCTTTAATTAAGTGGGAACTGTTGGGAGAGTAAACATAGAGGTAAAGCAGCAGCTTCCCATGCAGGAACACCTCCCTCCACTGGTAAATCTTCCCTCTCTGTTAAGAAACTCCCGCTGCCCCTCTCCTTCGCGCTTTAAGAGAAGCAAAGACTCAGTCGTCCTCAGAGATATCCCAGAGGAAGAAATCGCGTGGTACCTAGGTTTAGCAGCACTTTCTGGCATCTGAGGGGGGAGCAGTCAAGCTGCTACATTGCCGACAAGTCCCCATCTGTGCCTGGACAAGCCCCCACCACTCACACGGGACGGCCCCCTCCCTATTGTGACCAATCCTCCTTGCACTGCCAAAGGCAGAGTTCACCCCCAGGTCACCTCCTTTACCTCAAGAAGGCTGGGGGGTCAGGGAGGCATCACACCTCTGCAGCTCTTCCGATCGATCAATGTGCCAGCCCTTCTCCAGCCAAACCTGTCTGATCATTGGCGAAAAGATCGTTTTCCCCAGAATTTTGAACTTGCAGCAAAATAGGACATAAGGAGGTACCAGGAGAACATGGCAGGCCAGGATTGCCACAGGCTGGTCCCTAAAGCCGAGGGGTTATGTTAGTCGCTTTTATATTTTTAAGGCACTCAAAGGAACAGCTGTATTTTTTTACAACTGCTGAACTCAACAGGAACTCTGCAAAATTGGCTTCTCTATTATGGAGCTGCCTCAGTCAGGTGTTTGGCCATCTCAATTTAAGTTGTAACTTCTGTATTATTTCTTTTTTTATTCAACAGCAATGCACTATCAAAATGACAGAGTGCCTTCACCAATGGTGCTTTTCACCAAGTGTGAGGCTGGGCTGCTAGTACAGATGTTCCTAAACAGAAAGCAAGCCAGGAACCCAGGACTTTCTTCTGTCTTATTTAGCTTGCATCTCCTTAGCTCGCTCAGCCAACACTTCCACCTAGTGGCCTGCTTCACGCATGCTGGGATGATGGATGTCCTTGGATGTAACAGAAGGATCAGAACTTTCTGCAAAGGAAAAACAATAATCTTACAGAATAATCAGATTATTTCTCGCTGGCAAGAGGGTCTGGATTGTGTCGAGCTAGTTAGCTTTCCCCTCGGAAGGGTAGGGCTGATTATCATGTAATGCTGTGCAGCTGCATACAACTAGCATGCACATTAGAGAAGTAATCAGTAGTAAATTACTTCTGAGACAATACTCGGTTGCATGTAAATGATTACTTTGGGTAGTCATTTGGAATAGATGAGTTTTGCCAGGTTTAAACAATCCTAGTGGGGGATTCTGCTCCCCTTAAGGGGACAAACTGCATTGCTAAACAGCCAATGCAGAGGAGTGCACACACACAGGACCATCCAAGTGCTGCTCCCGCTCTGCTCCTGGCCCATGTGCTTTCTGGGATAAATTGCTTAAGCTATTTGCCTTGCTTTCCCTACCTGAACCATGCAGACAGTATTCTATGGGGAGTCTGAGAGCTACCTACCATGTTACTGGGCTAGTATAAATAATAATACCAGCACAGAATTCCCTTAAGGATAATTTTTGTGCTGGTTCTTTGATGGTTCACATGGATCTTAGCATTAAAGGACTTGTAGGGGATAATAAAGGAGAGGGCTGCAGTCAGGTATCCTCTTTCTCAGAGCATACCTGAACTGGTCTGAGACCACAGCCAAGAGACATTTTGGGTGGGTTTTTTTTTTTTCACCTTTAGAGCTTAGTTTTATTTTTATGACAGCATTGGAACATTGTCTTAGAGACTGGTAACAGCCATCATCATCTGAAAAATGTCTAGAAACAACCCACCTCTCCCCAAATGCAGTTACATCTGTTTTCCAGACCCTCTGTCTATCATCATCAATGCTCCTTTACATTACTATATGTATTTCAACAGAAGTTAAATTCCCCATATGACACCAATCCCCTGGACTACTGTCTCCTCTGCAGTCAGAAGCAAGAAAATTAAAGCTTCAAAAGAAAGCACACACCAGGGAAATACATCTTGTTCTGCACCACAGTTAAGCAGCAAGGGAGCAGAGGTGACGGTGGACACCCGTGGCACAGTCAAGAAGAGCAGTGAGGCTCCTGAAGTCTCTATCCAATGCCTTATTTGTTAGGTTATTCTTTCTCCTTCAAACATCTTTCTTTGGGATAAAGCCTTCAGGCAGCTACAAGACAAAATTTTATATTTTTCTTTCTTTCGTGGCAGAACATCTCTGCTTAATACATTTTTAAAGACTATTTTCATCTAGGAAGACTATTAATAATTAAGAAGAAAACAATATTATTATGAAAATTAAGGCACCTCAGGGTCTGCGAGAACATGGTATTTCCTGGTGACTTACTGACATCCCTTCCAGCTCCCAGACAAACAGCACGGAGGGCAAGAGACATTTGTACTCCAGAGGGACCACTCTGTTTAGTCCAGGTCAATGCACAGGGCTGATGCTCTGTAATTAAAGACAAGCTGTCAAATGATTTTTCACATTTTTTCAGTCTTTCTTTGCTGTTTGCTTTAGGGTAGTGAGAATCTTTCCTCCCTCCTTGCCCTGTCATTACCAGGTCACTGTGATGGATCAGCAGGAATCACTCCTGCACTTCCACTGTGGGGCAGCAAGAACTCCAGGGCTCTGCAAACCTCAGCATGCAGAACTACATTGTCAGCCATAGTTGTAGAAGTGAATATCTTGCTGGACTTCATGTTTTGAACACATGCTGCAAGTGTTAAAGGGCCTGCACTGGACCTGAGAAATGAAGGACTTGCCCTTGCCTGCGCATTTTACAAGAACCACTCGCACAATTAGGGTTATATACACAGTCATGCATGCAGATACTGCAGCATATGTGGATATTACTCCAACAGGAGTTAATCCTGACCTAAAGGAGTCCCTGACATAAAATTGCCATGGGCAAGATGGGCCTTATCCTTCCGGAGATGTCTGTGCTGCAGAGACCACTGGCTAGCAGGCAGACTTTGGCTGTTTTGGACACCAGTAGCTGTGTAGCCTTGGCAGCATGCGAGTTTCCTGGGGCCTGCCTGGAGAGTGCTTATTGCTGATTTCCCTTTCATTGAGGGCCAAAGTAGTCCCTGGACATGCTGGGATGTGCTAGTGACAGAAAAAGGCCACTGCTGCTTTGATGCCCATAAGTGGAGGTTAAATATAGGGAATGGAGCAATACCATAGAAGGACATGGCTTACTTCTCTGAAATTCTCAAAATCAGATAATTTCCTTTGGACTGAGCAGTGCTCATCTAATCTCAAAAGGCAAAAGCCTGCTCCTTCTCCAGTGAAGAACCACTGATAAGCCAGTACCCCACTGCCTGCAGGGAGTGCAGGTGCAAACAAAATCTCCTTCTTCCCTTCTTTCTTTAGCGTATCCTGATTCCCACTCCTTTAAAGCAGTGCTGGGATGAGCAGTATATCTGCAGTACATCTGTGGCAGAGCAGCCACCAGAAATGAAATTATTACTCATCAGCTGAGCTGCCATAACAGACTGGACTCAGGTGTTCCTTGCTCAGTCCAGAAAGGAAATAAAATTTCTTGTCCCAATTGACCTCCACAAAGTCCCTGAGCTACACAAACTCACTTGCCTGTGCTCCTGGATTTTGCACGGATAAAGTATTTCGGCCTTGTCATCTATCTCTGCACCTACAGAAATTTTCCTGGAGTCTGCTCTACATGGGGAGCTACATATAAGTTCAACAAATTTTAGGTTGAGCTTTAAGTGTGGTTACTTCCTCTCCAAGCAATGCTAATAAAGACAGGTGTGTCAGGTGTGTCAGGTGTGCCAAGTCTTAAGACTTTGCTACCTTCCGATGTCTTCATTAAACACCAATGCCCTCAGTTCAGACTGGGAGTGAAATTACCAAGAGACTCCAGTTTCAGCTCAGGCTTATTTTCCTGCAAGCAAGTAAGAGTTAATCCTACAATACCACCTTCTCTGGGGTGTACTGTGTCATTATCCTAATGCACACACCACCGTGTGCCAGGGTGGGTGCTTCACGGTCAATGAGTGGCTTCAGCACTACTCTCAGTGCTGCTTCATTTATTTGCTATCAGAAAGACAGAGAAACAAATTGTGTGTCAGCGCCTACCTATTCTTTAGGATTCATCCTGGAGAGGGAAATCAATGACTCAGTCTCTTCTTGAAGCATCTACATTAAAACATGGGAAGTGAAGTCTGACATTTTGTGTGTGTGTGCGTGGTTCAGCATTGCCAGTCATCCTCACTCTCCAAATCAACAATTATCTGGAGTCCCCCAGGAGGGAAATGTGCTCCTCTCATAAGCTTGGAGTAATGACTGGGAAGCAGTGGTGTGTAACAGGATCCCCAGTGCTAGGCTTTGCCTGATAACCACATACACTAATAAAATAACCCTGAGCTGGTTCCAGTCCTTAACGTTCCCTTATTACTATTCTATGGGGCCTGTGTTGGGAAGAGAAACATCACTTCCCTGCAAACTAATATCCAAATGCAAGTCGTGCTTAGCATCTTACATGGGTCCTCATAAATTTGAGTGAGTTCTCTGTGTCTCTTCCATCTCAGTGGCCTGACAGGATGATCGCTCGCTGCTACTATACTGGCCATGTTCCTTGTCAATAGCCCATGAGGAAAAATTCTATGTTGACATATTTACTTTCTAATTTCCTGGTCTGCAACTTTTTTTTTACCCTTTCTCCCTGCCTAACTCAAATCACTTTTGGAAGCAAAAACCAGTAATGCTTAAGATTTTTTCTATGAATTCTAGATCTGTTTTTTCTCAGAAGGTCAGAGAAAAAGTTGAAGGATGTTAGCATAAGGAATCTGTGAGAACCTTGCTATAAAAATGTCTTGGCTTTGGGATGGGATGGTACACTGCTGAAACATACACCTAAAAAAGAATCAGCTATTAAATTCTGTGTAACATCTAGCCTAGCTTGACATGGATGCTCCTTTTCAGTACCTTCTTGCTCCATGTGTATATGCTGACTGATCTATGTGCTCACATAAATGGAGAGAGCAGGAGTTTGTGTATTTCCCCTATGATGTTTTTGATATTATTGATTATGAACTCTTCCCTGCACGTCTGCTTACCTCCTTACAGAAGTTATAGCTATTCATGCCAATTTTTAGTTATATATTAAAAGATATCTGTCTCTCACCAGGGGACCTTGACATCGGTTAAAATTGCAGCCTACATGCACAAGAACAGCTCCAGAGCATGAAAGACACAGCACTCATCATGTGGTCCAATAGGCTGTGGATTCTTGTGCTTACGTGCATATGCATTTGTTTTATACAGCCCCTGCCTGGATATGATAACAGCAGCAGAAACCTAGACAAAGACGAGGGTTAAGAAGCAGGCAGAAGCAGAAAAGAGATTGTGGAGAAGGTGGAGGAAAAGAAGGGAAAACAAAAAGAAAAAAGACAAAGAATGTATTCATGTTTACCTCCTCTCATGTACAGACCACAAAGCTCCCTGCCAAGAAAGAGCCAACCCCATTTTGCCTGCCGGGAGGCTCAGCGTAGAAAGAGGAACCATTTGTTCTCCCCAGGCAGAAGGCAGAGCTGGCAGACAGACACACCATCACCTCTTGGGTCCCAGCAGCCCAGTGGCCCAGCAGCCCAGCCACCACAATTGGGATGTCCTTAGTTTTTGCCACCACAGCTGGGATGTGCTCCCCAGGGGCATGGCTCTGCCAGAGGCCCCAGCTCTGCTCCTGAAAGTCCATGCTGTGAAAACCAGGACCATGGTATGGAGCAGCAGAAAGGCATCATGTAGTGGTGCTGGGCAGAAAGTGGGTCCTGTGCTCATGAAAACAGGGCAAGTGGTCAAAGTCCAACTTTCTTGACTACGTGTAATGATAGCAGCGAGGCTGGGGGACACCTTTTAAGTATGGCAGGTGATGGGGAGTGAGAGAAAACAGCCTTGTCCTGTGCTGCTTTGGCTACAGCTCTCTACTACGAAGGGTAATTTTCCATAACTCACGGAGCAGCAGGGAATTTCCACAAGACTGACAGAAATCTTGTGTTGAGCTAATATTTTAAAAGGGTAAAGGAGACGACCCAGGTAATTATAGGCCTGTCAAGCTGACATCGATCCCAGGTAAAATAATGGAGCAGCTAATAGGGGGAATATAATTCATGCCCATCAACAGGGGTCTATGGAAAACAGACCCTGTCAAATGAACTTAATATCTTTCTTTGCCTTGATTGCAAGTTTACTTGATGAAGTCAAGGGTGTTGATGAAAAAAAAATTGAGATTTTCCAAAGCATTCAACTTGGTACCACACACTAGCTGGATTTAAATCCTGGAACAATACAAAGCCAGCAGAGTATGTAGTAAATGGATTAAAGTGACTGATGACTCTGAAAATATGATTGAAACCAGAAAGCTGTCAGCATGCAATTGTCTTATGGGTTGGGTCCCACAGCGTGAGGTGGCTGGCATGATGGTATTTTACATTCATACCTGTGATCTACTCAAATCTGTAACTAAAATCTATCATACTAAGATTGGTAGGGTACAAAATTGTGAGGAGATGTCACCGATACAAACAATTTTGAAATTTCTTGGTAATTTTGGAGCAACAAATACTCTAGAACTATACATGTTTCAGTTCAGTCATATGTGACATAAACATATGTAAGAACAGAAAATGTAGATGACACCTACAGTTCAGGTAACAGATAGGAATGTCTTCAAAAATGAGTTACGAACCCCAATTAGTCAAGCACAAATATCCAGTGTAATGCTATCACCAAAAGGTCTGATAAAATACCTGATCAGGGCCCCTCTGAGAGCAATAAGGAGATAATTTCATCTTTTCTTTGAAGCTGGTGCAACCACACCAGAAACCCAGACTGCTCAGCTCAAGAAACAGTTTGATGGAGTGGAGATGCTCCAGAGAAGATCCAGGATAACATTCTTGGGATTTTCAAACCTGCCTTTCAAGGCATGACTGCAAGAGCCAAACTGCTCTTTTGGCATCCAACAGAGAGGAAAGCATCAATAGCAAAAGTACCATTGATTTCAGTGGAGCAGCTACTTGCTGAGTGATATCTGCTCCGAAGCTGGTCATTGATGCATAACTCTACTCCCAGTATTTATCTCCTGTACCTGTAAGTAAGGAACATTACTTGTCTGCTTGCCAGGACATTGCAGCAACAACTAAGATAACAGCTGAAATGCACTGCCTCAGTGCCAGCTCACTCTATAGCTGTACATTCTATTATTGTGTCTGCTCAGCACTGAGCAGACTGCAAAGTTTCTTTTTTGCCCCAAATGGCTTCCTTTGCTTCAGAGGCACCAGGAAAGACTCAAACTTGCCGGAGATGCTCTCTTGAAATCTTCCTGCTGGGAATACTAATGCACACCTTGCACTGCCCAAGTGCATACCCTTTCCTGTGGTCTAAGCCACGATACCAAGTTGAGCTAGTACAGATGGCTGTGGATTATTAATTGATTGCTAACAGTAACAAATGGCTCCATACAAGTGGACATGTAATCTTATAAATAAAGTCCCTGGCCTTTGTGTTGATGGTAAGCAATGGTAAGCATGTGGAAATGTTCTGGAGAGAGATGAACTCCCAGCCCCTGTGGAATGCAAGCTGCCACCCTGCATCTTGGCCAAGCAACTATTCACTTTGTATTTCAATTAGAAAAAAGCTCATCAGATACTTTGGGAAAAAAAAATTAAAAATAAGGATGAATTCTAAGCCCATTCGGGGGGCTGAATTTTCTTATTTGCTTAACATTTCCCAGGTCCAGAAATAGAAAGGGTGGCTGACTAATAGACTTAAGATCTCTGAGGTGAAATGATGCTACTGACTGAAGAATATGCATTAGCTGGCATCAGCACAGCCAGAAAAAAAAGGAGAAATCCACTTAGAGCTGCTTCTCCTGTAAGATAAGCCCCAGGTTCACAGAGTGAGATGCCTCCTCCCTGCTGCAGCAGTGAATTAAGTTTGTCATTTGTTATTGTGTCTTGCCAGCGCGCAAAATAGCAGCCCTGGGCTGTAATCTCCACTCATCTGAGCCTGCACAGTAATTGCTGGCAGCCATGGAAACCAAACTTCCCACAGTCATTTATAAACTTGACCCTCCTTGCTTCCTTATTGCTGTATTCAGCCAAGCCCTTGATGGGGGTAAGTGAAGAGAGAGGAAATCGAACACTGCAAAAAAACCCTAACGTTTGGCGGAGGAGCAAAGAGAACTGGCCGAGAGCCCATCATGCAAGTAGGAGCCTTTCCAATGTCACTGCTGGCTTTGCAGCAGGCTCCTGGTGAAGAAGATGGAGCAGTGCCATCTGCTCCGATAAGCTCCAGTTAATGACTAACGAGCCTTTATCTGCATCGTATGAGATGTGAGGATGGCTTCCTTGCCTTGAAATCCCACCACCAGCTTCCCAGGGACCCTTGGCCATGCCACCTGACTTGCCTTCTGCCTGAGATGTCCTAGTTATAAATTGGGGATAGCCTATTTCACAGCATCATGATGAAGGCCTCCAAGTAGCCTTAAGATTTGTACCATAGAAGGCCAAAGAACTCATGCTGCTATTTTCCTCAAGGGTACAACAAAAATTCTAAAAATGTTTCCAGCCCAGCTGAGGCTGGAGGACCTCGTCTAGGTGGTATCCCTTGGAAAGCTCAATCCCTCTGCTCAGTTCTAAAAAGAGACAAAAGGAAAGCACTCTCTGAGGGAACCCTCCCATCTTGCCTGCTCCTGACCACTAAGCATCTCCTGGGACTTGTTCTAGTGGTGAGACTGGATCTTTCTGTCCCCATCTGGTCACAATCCGCTATAAGAAGTGCAGGAACAACGCAGTGCTTTTCAGGTAGTGAAAGCAGCACAGGTAACTACCAAGCTTTCTCACTGCCAGCTTAGGAAGATCTGCAGCCAAAACCTTGACACCCCAAATTCAGTGCTCCTCCAAGGGTTCATTGCTCTGCTGTGGACACTTGGCCACCACTGTGACTTGGACTGAGACCGCCAACCTCATGTATATCAACCACCAAATACTCACCACAGGCACAATCTTTGGATGTGCCAGATGAGACCTCTGGTATGACTGTTAATTCCACAACTTTGTGGCCATCCAAACACCTGATCATTCTACGCTCACTATGAAATACCTATTACAGCAACACAAAGCAAAGAAATAGTTGTGTGGAGTTTTGAAAGTGGCTAGATTTTATCTATTTTAATTATTTAAGCATCCTCACCTCTCACACTTCAGGAACACTAACAGCTGAATACTGACAGGAGCTTCACCACTACTGAAAAACACATCATTGACCACTGGGACCATCAGATTACACCATCTGACAAATAGCTGATATAATATATCTCATTCCTACAATCCACTTGTAAGGGTTTCTTTTTTTTTTCCCAGTTTTTTTGATATCAATATTATTTGATCTAAAGCCCCATCCAAAAGGATGACTATTTCTTCTTAACATGCCACAGCAGGTTATGATAGCCTGTCAAAATGTGTTAAGCCAGGCTGAGTTATGTTAAAAAGTGACGCATCTATAACAGATCAGGCATTCGAAGATGGTTTTTTCTGGCATGTTGAATTAAGAAGTATACCATCTCATTTATTTTTTTTTTCCTTTGGGAAGATGGAAGCTAATTAAGATATGCTAAGCTTGGTCAATTTTTCCTCAAAACAGACCTCCATAGTTATTTGGACCTTGTTTAAAACAAAAAGAATATGCTTTGGTATCATTATTTAGCCAAGAGCTGTGTGCTAGCCATAAACTTTGGCTATAGTGGTTAACTTCACTTATGTTCAGATTCATTTTGAGGCAATGTTTTCATATCGAGCCTAATGCAAAATGTTACACCTCTGAGAAGGATTTAGTCTCTCTTCCTCTTTAAGTACTGCCTGATGCAACATGCTACTCCTGGTCATAGGAAAGAACAGCAACTGCATGACACTCCTTTTTCTTTCCCCAAATCCTTGTAGCCATTTCAACTACCTCTCCCCACAACCTCCTTATTTAAGTTTCCTATCCCTCTCCATCGTTAAAAAGCCTCCATGGGGCTTGTAAGAGCCTTTTTAGCTCTGTACTGTACATCACAGATTGGAAATATTGCAGGAGCAAAGTTCCAGCAGCAGAATTTGCTGTGCCCAGTTGCACCTGCCCAGATTTGGCCTATTAAAACCACTTGAATATCAACTTTTCCCATCTGTGTCTTCCTTTGTAGCTTGCTAACAGCTGGTTACTAAACTTAGTCATGAGAAATGATGCACGAGGGCATCTGGAAAAAAATAGCATGTGATCACATAATCAACGAGTGCACCATCATGGACTGGTGTGAAGGGTTGTGATTAAGCTTGGAGAGAAATCTTAAATTCTTGTATTTTAAACATTCAGGGTGTTTGGCTTAACATGCTGAATGTGTCTTTGGCATGATTTGCTTCAAAGAGTGACAAAGATCTAATTAGGCAAGTTCACTATCCCTAAAGCTCTTGGTAGTTTAGAGTCCGTGCATGAGTTAACCTGCTTAAAAGCTGCACACATGCAAGTGAAGCACACGCACCAAAAGCCCTTTCATAGCTAGTTGTCTTCGAGGAGGGTAAAGGGGCAGCATACGAGCATCAGGCCAAGAAACATACAAATAACACCCTTCTCACAGGTTCCAGACGCACTCAAATACTCTCGGCTCAGCAGCAAGGTCCTGTCTGTCCCTGGAATCAGCTCCACTCCAGAAGATCACCAACTCCTCATCTGCACCACCGCCCTCAGCTTGGGTTGGAATGACCACCTGTGATTTGCCCTAAAAAATTTTCCTGGGCTTCAGGAGCAACACTGAATGAAAAAGAATAAACCTACAGCTTCCACAGCACCCACTTAATTCAATTGCTGTGATTTCTGTGTATTGACTTGGCCTAAATCATTTAACAAGTGATGTTTATTAGAAGGAGCAGCACATACATTTGCCCTGCACTTATTCTTCTCCAGGCATCCGCTTATGGACGCGGTTTGGGGAGGGAAGAGGGGAGGAAAGAAAGCTGCTGGGTTTTGTTTGTTTCTTTGTTTGTTTTTTCCAGGCAGGCTACAAAAGATATTTTATGGGTGAGGTGAAAAAAACCACCAAAATGTCCCATTTAATGCAGGGTGCGGGACCTAGGCAGAGGGGATTGACCCCACTCTTCTGCCCTTCCCAGTCAGGCCCATGAAGGTGCTATCCTGCTGCTGGCTAAGCCAGTCCACAGGACAGTGACATCATATTGTGGGAGCTACAGCTGCACTGGTGGTCTGTGTTACAGAGGCTGGATGCAATTGGGAGTGGGCTGCTGGGACAGAAAGGGAGCAATATTCCCTCCAGACAACAGAAGGGGACCTGGGGGTCAGCACCAGTGTCATAGGGTCTCAGACCTGATGATCTGGAAGAACACTGTCAGCCTCACAGCATCAGGCACAGACCCTCACAACCACAGGCAGCAAGTAAGATAGGAAGTCTTGACATTTTCTCTCAAAACTCTTCTAGTGACACTTCCACACATCCCAAGTTACCAATCCCTTCCACCAGAATCTAGCTGTGGCAGGATCCTTGTACGTTGGGCTTAGCATAACATTTGTTAGCTTTACTCTCTTTGGAGGATTAGATATTTTACAGCCAGTCTTTATGCTGTCAGCTGCTCTATCCAAAAGCAGTGCCCGAGATCTGACTTTTAAAAGCTGTTTCTGGGTGTGCTCAGTGCTCTAGTAGCAATGCCTCCATGAGATTTTGCACTTGTGCTGCTTCTGAAGTCCATCTGTTACCCTCAGAGTAGCAAGGTCGGGCTGGGCTCCATTTTTGTTCACTCCAAAGGATCAAGAGAAGTGAAGGAAGATGTGATGACTCATCTGGACCCATTCTTCAGCAGGAGGTAGAAAAGATGCAAGTGGGAAACTGCTAAGTCTGCTTCCTCTAAAATCTAACTGCACATGGCAAAATGGGCAGACAGAGCATTGATTGTTACATCCTGTAGAGCAAACAGGATTAACAGCTCTAGTGCTAGTCAAACACAGAATTTAAAAACAGGGATGGAAGGGCTCGAAAAATGTTTTGTTCACCCCATTTCCACAAGGCACTGTCTGCTGTGCCTAGTATGCTCTTAAAAGCCTCCCACGATGATGTCACTGCCTTTCTAGGCAACCTACTCCACTGCTTTTTCTGCCATTGCTGTCAGGAAGTTTTGTCCTCATGTCAAACCTAAATCTCTCTTTCTGCAATGTAAGGCCATTATTTCTTTCCCTCACTAAAGCAGGCAGGAAAAAAAATATGTATTCCTGTTCTCTGTACCATGGCTTTTTGTGCATTTGGAAACCATTGTCATCTCTGCCTTCGATCATCTCTTCTTTCATTTAAGCCTAGTTCTTTCACTTTTCCTCCTTCATTATGTTTTCCACTGTATGTCACCAGTTGGCTCAGAACTCGAATCTTCAAGTGTGGTGACGGTGCGTCCAGAAGAGGATCCAGCAATCTTCCGACTGATGGTTTTCCTCCTTGAACCATATACTATTTTTCAGAGTCCCATTAGCCATTTCAAATCCTGCCTTCCAGACGTGTGTAGAGCTCTTTCCAGCTCACCCTCATCTGATAGATTTAAAAATTCCCTAGGCCATCCACCAAGCCGTTTTAATGAAAACATGATATTACAGGAGACACAGAGTACCCACTCAATAAATCTTTACAGTCTGACAGTAAATCATTGAAAACTTATCTCTAGATCTGTTTATCCTTTTTCCATTAGACTATTCTCTAGTTTGCGTAGCTAGATGGCTATAGTAGACTCACATCCTTCTCTTGCCACAGTTTGTACAGTCAAAGCACTAGAGTGTAGTAGCATGAGTAACTCTTTCCAAGAGAGTTACTCTAGGTGCACCCTCCAAAGAGGTGGATTTTTCCCTTGCAGGAGCTCCCAGCACAGCAATATGGCTATAGACAGTTGAGCTCCACATCTAGTAACAGCAGTAAATGAAAGACTGGACTCCACAGTGTATTTAGGAAGGGAAAGCTTTCCGGAGCCATTAAGTTACTAATGTCCATGTACGCAAACCTGAAAGAAAGGTGCTGAATTGATAGATGTACTTGTCATATTTATGGTTGGTAGCAGAGTGATGAATGTGCTTTGTGGTTTATAATGCAATGCTCATTTAACTCTCCTTTTTAAGGTCAGGGTGATTTATAGAAGCCAGTGTTACTATTGTGTTTCAGTGGGGTGACAGGGATAATATTATAGTGCAGAGGTTTGTCAATTAGTCTTGTATGACAAAGCCAGGCTCCAAATGGCTGCCTCTGATTGGGAAGATTTAACCCTGGCAAAAATGGATTCCTTTTAAAGACATCTCTGGTGCTGGACTGACCCACTGATTTGTGTCCTTGCCCAGCATTTTGTGGAACTCCTAATTTATGGGGCTAAAGCTCCAGCTGTCTCAGTGAGTCAGCTCACAGAGGTGCATTCCAGCACACAGCGCATCTCTGGCTGCAGCTGACCAGTGCAACAGATGTTGGGTACCACAACCCAGCTGTAACAGCACAACCCCAGCACAATCCCTGCACTACTTTTCCAATGAGGGCTAACAGTTTGGAGTACATCTGTTTTTATTACCCAGGGCAAAGCACTCGATTTTCTGAAGTCAGGGCTTCAGCGTGCACCAGAAAGGGTGGATGCAAAATCTCTAATCATGTGAGTCAGTGCAGGCATATAGTACTAATGAGAGCTTTGATTTATCAGACTTAACACACACCAGCTTCCATGTTTCCAACCTCTGCTTTGCCATGGACCCTCCGCTGACTTTTTTAGCAAGTCTCTCCCTCCTTCAGCCTCATGTTTCTCCTCTTTTTAAAGCTAATGGAAGTACTTAGCTCACACACGTAATTAGCGCTGGGGCTGCACTCTAAAACCACCAGGCACATATGTGTTTTAAGCTTTTTCACCTCAGGAAGGAAAATGGCAGAAAAATAAGCCTGTGTGTAACACAAGATAACATCATACTATTTCTGGTAGGATCTTCCATATTCATTTAACTCAAAATGCTTTGCAAGGTTACTGGAAATGCAGCTAGTTATCAAGCTAAATATAGCAAAACATCTGAGGTGGAGGCAAGAAATTTAGAAAAGTGAAATGTATGCAGACAGAGAAGCCAAGATGGCCCATTTAAATATGCCAACATACCTAGCTATTCTTCATTTGCTTTCTCAGACCCTCTGGACTATGTTTACTGCTGCAGATTTTTATGACAGCTGCCCCTTGGGAGTCCATTACACACTCAATTTAGTCACTGGGACATTTTAAGCAGCCCACTGGTGTGAGAAACAAAAAGCTGGGTGCGCAGCTGCCTGGTGCTGGACAGGCACCCAGAGGTCAGGATGAGAAGTGGAGACAGCCTCGTTTTTGGAGGGGAGGAGCAGACCTGGCCAGAGGCGCTGTTGGGGATGGGGGTGGAAAGGTGCCTGCTAACAGAAGGGTCCCGGGGGCAGAGCTGGTACAGGGCTGGTGGCATAAAGACATGGTTGGGGTTGGAGGGGAACCTCACCAGGCTGTTTGAGGAGGCTCAAACAAAACCAAGCCCTCATGATATAGGATGTTTTTGGAGGCTGCTGAGAGCACCTCAGCTCCAGCACCTCCTGAGATAGCCCCAGGAAAATGCCTCCCTATCAGTGGAAAATGCTCACAATAAACTATCTGTCAGCAGTGATGTGGCAGTCAGGCTCTGTCACCGGAAAGGCCCCAGACAAACTATATATTGCTCTGCTGTGGGTCTCCTGCTGCTTAGTTCTCACTGCTATTTTTAGGCTGAGGCACTTCATGCCTCCAACTTTCCCCTTTTTTTTTCACTATCAAATGTTCACAAACTCTCTCACAGTTGACAGAAATTTGTATCCTTCAGCAGTAATAGATCCATCAAGACTAGGCTGAGGTAACTGAATGCAGAAATGCATATTTGAGATGCTGTTCATTTTAATAAACTACACTGCATGAATGGAATAGATATTGAATTTAACACATACTGGCATGAAATAATTCTTACTAAGTGGTGCCTGGAGTCAGTTTTCAATCTAATTTCCCCTTTGTAGATTTTTTTCATAAATACATTTTATAAAGATGAGCAAATTAATTTTTTTGGCACGTAGCAGGTTTTCCCTATGATGAAGAGGACAAGTAGAGTTAAGCATCCACCTGTACACTTAAGGGACTGAGATTGGTTGTTGGCCCTGACAAGCTGAAATTCATCTGAATACATCTCATCAGAACAAAAATTGAATTTTTCAGAGGTCCAGCAGACTTTTGGAAAGCTAAGGCTTGTGTCAAGGTTAATTAGAAGATAACTTTGGAATGGCACCAAGGTAGCTGGCCCAACAAGGAAGACAGAGCCATCAGGCTGGCCCTCACCCAGCCCTGTGAGGCTCTGTGAGACTGGATGCAGCCGTGCAGCTTGGGAGCTCCTTACAATGCCCTGGGGTGAGCTGGTGGGAGGGATGGCTTTGCTGAGGTGAAAGGCACCTCTCCACAGCCACCCCTCTCAAAGCTTCTGCCCTTTCTCCCTGCTGCACCCTTCAAAATGGGGCTCCAGCTGGAGGGTAGGAGTCCCATAAGACGTGGTTTCTTTCTCCAGACAGTATTATTATTATTCAATCCATGAACTGTACAGGTACAAAGCCAAGAGGAACATCATGATTATCCAGCCTGCCTGCAATGGGCAGTGGGAAGAGAGGTGGTGTTTATCCTCATCACCAGCCTTCAGAGAGGACAGCCTGTGCACAGATGGACAGGTTTGGTGGATGTTTCCTATTCAAACAAATAGGGGGAGGACAATATAATATATCGCAGTCATTAAAAAGAGAAAGATGTTGATTTCCCTGAAGGCTTTACTACAGGACTTCAGCTCAAAGTAGCTTGCTCCTTGTGCCACATGGCCATCATCTGTCATCTGTCATTCCACCCCCTCGGTGGAGCCAACCTGTCTGAGTAAACCCCTCTTTCTGGCTGCTGTTTTCACAGTGAAATCTGAGCCAGCCCTTTCCTCCATGACAACACGCTGAATCCAGCCCAGCCTCTTAGCAGCTAGAGCTGTTGCCATCTGATGTGTGGTTGGTTTCGGTTCATTTCCTTGCTGGGGGAAAAACAAGCCTCACCAGAGGGTCTCCAGCTTTTGGCAGAGCACCCAAGATGGCACAGCATGTGGAGCACCCTGCCATTCCCTGAAGGTGTACCTCTAGGTCCAGGCCACTGCAGGGATGCATTGCCCCACTCACCTCCCTGGAGAGAGCCAAGCACACTCCAGCTCTGCCCACCAGCAGATACCTCCAGCTGACTATTCCTATGAAGAATATGCACACACTAGGCTTAATCCACAGGTCGTGGGACTTGAACCACACCTAACCTTTCAGTCAAGGCACAGCCTTGACAGGTTTGGGCAGAATCCAGTGGAAGAAGGACTCTCCGCTGCCCCAATTTCTTGCAGCTCCAAACCAATCAGACAGCTGTGGTAAGTAGCAGAGACCAAGCTGCAGGCATGTCAGCAAATAACTGCTGTACAGACTGTTTACTGTCCACTTGACATCAGTCCTTGTCAGCATCAATATCCCAATTTCTCTTGCTACAAACAAAGGTTAAGTGAGTCCAATTACTCTGGTAAGGTAATATCAATAATGCTACTAATTACAGCAATTGCATTATGGATCATTAGTTAGTGATTATGACTTTGTCAAGTGCTTGGCAATTTTATGCAAGAATCACTCACAGTGTGTCATGGAAAAGAAATATCTTCTTGGCATTGCTGGTTTCGAGTCTGTATAAATGATCTTAAAAGTTTGCGTAAAGTCTGCCAAAAACTTCTCAGGAAAAGAGATGTCTGCCTAGTATTTGCAGTTCCACAGCACAAAATAGGAAGAGGGCGATGGTAGGAGAGGGGTGGAGGAGTCCCACTATACACAAATAAAAATTCATTATTTTGAATCTTGAAGAGTTTAAGAAAACGGGATCCCATACAAATTAAATGGACCGAGTTTGTGTGAGGTTTTCACATGTTTTTCTAATAAGACGCATTATTATTCTTACAGCCTCCCTGGAAAGCCTTGGAATGTCTTATTTTATTTGAATAAATAATTAATTTAGTTTAATTAAGATCATCCAACAGCCTCAAGGCAGGTTTTACTAATTCAAGATTCTTGGGGGGGGGGGGAGGGGGCTAAGTACGTAGATGGTATCCACAGAGTGATTTTTTTCTTTAAATTGAATTGGAGGTGGTTAAAACTCTCTCTGTCCTGTAAATTTTCCTCTGTAAATTTTCTGTAGCTCTGCTGTCAGAGCAGGGGAGATCAGAGACAGTATGTTCCACAAGACAACTTGTGGGAACCCTCTCTGTGACCTCTTCTTTAGTCACAAACAAGTGAGCTCCAAGTGCCTGGATCACACAGAGAAACTTTTTGCTGATTAAACAGCTTTTCCAGGGTTTTTACCAAGACCCTCTCCACCTGATCATATCCCATATTTTCAACCCCTTGCTTAAGTGAGTACTAAAATCACCCCAACCCAAGTTTAATGAAAAATAAATGGGAAATTGAATTTAAAGTCAGAGAAGAGACCATTAAGATCCGCTAATCTCACTCATGCACATGACAGACCATAAATTTCACCCTCCACTTCTTGCACCAATATGCAGTAGAATTAAAATGCCTCTTCTAGAAAAGGTCCTTGTCAGGAAGATGATGAGCTTCCTCGACTCATCATCCCATCAACAATTTCAAGGACTCTTTTGCATTTTGAAGGATCTTATGAAGGTCTGGAAACCTTATGAAGCTAAAGCAAACAGCTGGAAGCAAGATTTATTCACAGACAACCCCAGAGTGCTGGAATATCCCTAGAACATGTAGGCATCTTGTCTATACAAGGCTTGACCTCTACATTATGCTCTTCACTGTCCTTCTGAACTTGTAGGAATCAAACTGGCAAAACAACCAAGGTGAAAGTCCAACACACAAGAATGCTATAATCTACTATTACTCATTATATTTTCAGAAATAAAGAAAAATCTTTCTTGACACTTCCAGCCTAAGAGTGAAATTCATGGCTAAATATATGTCAAGTTACATGGCTGGACAAGTGGTTCAAAAATTCAAGGACCTCAAAGAGCATAAGATGGTAAATATGAGATGAACATGACTGTAGAAGACTGGCACCCAGAAAATACAGCATCCCAGACCAATTTCTACCATGTTCTGGCAAAACTAATCTGAAAAGGCACTAGCCCTCTGTTGGCCATAAAGATGTAATACAAGCAATCATGTATTTACGCTGCTTCTGTCAGGGTTAGAGCAAAGCAATGCAGTAGGATTGTGATATATTCAACTCACACATGTTGAATATACCACAATGAAAACTGAGAAGACAAGGACTTGACCTCATTTGCCACTGCATAACCCCTCAGACTCAGGAAGATGGCTTAGGCAAGGCTAAAAACAATATTCAGTCCATAATCATGTGAAATATTTAACAGAGAAAGCAGATGCTTAATATGATTTTAAATGATTCATTGGAGGAAACCTTAAGCAAGAGACAATATACACAAGCACATTAAACAGGACAGCAGCATGGTTTTTCCTATTCCCTTTTCAATGTACAAGCAGGCAACCGAAGAGGAAAAAATTCTTAAACTATTGTAATAATGCATCTCCTGTCCACATCATAGGGATACCAGCTGGAAAAAGACAGATAATTCACCTCCATTTTCATTTGGCAAGATCAGAAGATCAGATGAACTGTGATGGTGTGCAGCTTTGGGTCGCAAGAGTAAAATCTGCACTGTTTGTTCTCCGCGGTCGGCATTGATTTACCCTCACTTGAACTGAGAGGTTATTTAAGCAGTAATTTCAGCTTCCTGCAACACAGAAGCAATAAATGGATTCTCTCATGCATTTGAGACATTTTTACTAAGCACATTCATGGGGAGACAACTGTTGATTGTACTCCAAAGGCATCTGAAATAATAATTATGATAACAAAATGTCACAAGAAAAGCATGGCTTCAAGCACACCTGCTACTTGTTTCTCCCTGATGTGCTCATAAATATCCACCTTCTTCCTCTTCTTTCTTAGGGCTTCAGGGAGAGAGGTGGCAGGGTGGGAAGAAGAGAATGAGATGCAAGCATCCAGGCTGTTTATGGCATCCCTGGTGACTGAGGTAACTGGCCCTTGTCATTCATTAGTCTGTGCTGAGCAACTTCATGGCGATGGAAAGTGCTGCTGTACAAAAGCATTGGCGCTTCATTTCTTTTTTGCCATGGGACCATTTGGCCTGTCCTGAAGACCCTGCATCCAGTATATTGCCTGGTTGTGCTTCAAGTGATCCAAGAAACACAGTCCAGACCTGATGTCTCTGTTTTCCCCTGCCTACAAGGGCACAGAAGGGACCATAGCCTAGTTCTGTGTGTCAGTGTGCGCAAATCCATGACAGGTGGCTGAAACCACTGATATCCAACCTGCTACTTTGTGGTTTGTGCAACCTGATTTTTACCAGTCCCATTAGCAAGGGGAATTAGCAAGGGGAAGGTTTATCTACCCGGTCCATCAGAGTGCACCAAAGAGACATCAGCACCAACAATTCCCATCCAAATAATAAGGACATGGTTTAGTGGTGGAGTTGGTAGTGCTAGGTTAACAGTTGAACTCAATGATCCTAAGGGTCATTTCCAATCTCAATGATTCTATGATTCTGTAATACAGTCTGAGGCACAAGGAGCAGCCTTTATGAAGGCAGGTACAGACCCTTCCTAGCTGGGCTGCAACATTTCCACAACCTCACCCCCTGGAAATGTGCTCTATAGGATAGCCAGGAGAATATCAGGAACTCAATTAAGTGCTGCCTCTGAACTAAGAAAAAAGATTCTCTTCACTCCACAGCACACTGTATGCACACTCCATTACCACAGTCAGGCACAAGACAACAGTGCCTAGACAGTGCATGACTGTAGAATCCCCTTCCACCTACTCCCTCCAGTCCAAAATTTTGCCTCATGTAGTTGGAAGAGGGCTGTGAAAATTCACAAAGCTGCCACTCCAACTCCAACATTGGGAACATGCATCACACCGCTAAAAAAGGAAATGCAGCTAACTGATTCCTGCTTCCCCAGTGCATCCATTCCTAAGCAAAGCATCCCTTGCTCATACTATGCTAAGACTAGTTCCCTGGCTGAACAAAACCCTGCAGGCTGCAGAGCTGTCATTTTGCCACTGCTCATCAGCACTAAATTCAGTTTTGAAAAGGAGAAAACAAAAAAGAAAAACGTATCTGTTGGTTGTTGGCACTAATTAGTGAAAATCACTTCAGTGGCACCAACTGAACGTAAAGGTAATTGAAATGCAATGGCCAGCGGGCTGACCACCTCTAACAGTATATTCTGTGTGCCAATTTAAGAATTATTTGGATTTTTCTCAAGGGATTTTCATATGCATAATTACATTTGCATATAGGACCCCTGTAATATGCCAAGTCAACAGCCCTAAAGATTGCCATCCTCTCTTTTTAAATAAAACAGATTAAATCCAGGGAACAGATGCTGCCCTCTCAGGGAGTCTCATCCTGTCCGTCAGAGATGCAGCTACTCTAGATTGTTGTATAGTTACTGACCAGCACTGGTACAGGTGCTAGAGTAATCAAAGACATCTAACAAAGACATTTAACCCCATGTCTCTGCTTCTGGCCTTTAATTGGAAGCAACCACCCTGTGGTTCTTGAGCCAAGACTTGATAACATTTCAAGTGCAGCTCAATTATAGGATGTCCACAAAAGAGGCATAGCAGTGCAGGAGCTGCAGGTGATCCAAATCCCCAGATGTGATGGGAAAGGGATTAAAACACTGTAGCCCTATTCTCATGTTTGAGTCAGACACTGTGGGAGAGTAGTGGAGAGAAGGCTCTCAGCCAGGCACAAGAAGTAGGACACAGTGATAATGTGGATGATGATGATTAGATTTATTGCTAATACAGTATCTAAACGTTGCCAATGCAATATCTAAATAACAGCTTTATCATCTGTTACAGTGGATTATAGTATAATCAGGTTATGGTCCCTCCTGTTGAGTCACAAGCTTCAGTGAGCCCCCCTTGCTGTCTAAACTTCTCAGCGAAGTCTAACTGCAGATAGGTCCACTTAGTGTCTGATTTGGTCAACAGCTTAAAGAGTTATACCATAAGCAAGTTTGGCTGAAACATAGAAGTTTTGTAGTCTTTGGCCCTGCAGAATTCACAATTACAAAACAACAAAGCCCCTATGTAGCAACCTTAGGATTTTATCTCTATTTGACTGAATCTTAGTGCTTTTTACACATCTGTCCAAAAGTGAGTTTTCCCTACCTTTGGACTAGATGTACTTTACAGGCTGCAACTTTGGGAGACCAGCTTACCCAGCTTTCCCAGTCTCCAGCAGCAATTTATGCCCAGTCTGGCCCTAGCTCTTGGCCAGAGTGTCCAATCTGCTTATACATGAGATGCTAGTGTTTCTTTCTGTGACTAAAGAGTCAACAAAGCACAGATCCCAAAAACAGAGGCTTATGGATTGCAGAGGATTTTATATGGCTGTCTCCATGTATCTCAGCCTGTGACAAGCAGCAGTGCCAACCTCACCTAGGTCACTGGTTTCTCTCTTTGCACACATCTGAATGTGGCCTTTGGGGATAAGAACCAGCACAGCTCAGTGGTTCACACAAAACCGGCCTGGGCCGAGTCACCTCTTCTCAG
Organism: Pipra filicauda; assembly: GCF_003945595.2. Classification (NCBI taxonomy): domain Eukaryota; kingdom Metazoa; phylum Chordata; class Aves; order Passeriformes; family Pipridae; genus Pipra; species Pipra filicauda. The sequence continues at coordinate 892,087 of NW_024104379.1, read as the reverse complement.
AACAGAGCTGGGTGTAGTATGAATGCTGCGTGTAAAATCAGGTAACAAAAACCCAACCTCATTACCAGCACAATGGCCTCCTAAAAACTTGGTCACCCCCAGTCTCCTCTGTATCTGAGCCAGTTTCATTCCTAATTTCCCAGACCCAAACTATCTTTCAGTGAGTCTGCTTTTGTGATTTCTTACTGTGCAGAATGAGAAAACTGGCTTCTTAAAACACCCAGGTGGGAAGGGTTAACTGCATTGAGCATCTCCTCTATCTATAATTCAGGTACAGAACAGGGTGCAAATACAGGGCACAGCAGAGTATGTTGATTATTCTGTCAGGAACAACTTAAGACGGCAAATTTTAGGCTCTTACTTCTGATCATGAAATGCCTGCAAACACATCAAGACTTTTGTACGTGCAAAACTCAGAATTATTTGATAAGCGTTATGTGCAAACATGTTTAACTGCATGCGGATCATCCACAAATCACTTGGTGAGACCTTCATTGGAGAGCTCAACATTCACAGACTGCCAAGGGACCTGTCAACCACACCATTCTTTTCAGCACTGATTTCTTCAGGCTGAAAAAAGGGAACCATTCCCAAAAAGAAGACAAGCAGGACATTACGCTTTTCTGTGAGATAAAATATGCATTTTGGATGGTGAAGGCAGGGCTCAAATTTAGAAATATTTTCATCCTTTCCTGTCTAAAGGATCAAGAAAAGCAGAAGCCTGATCAACAGACTGTTTGAAAAACTTCACCTCATATTTTCTCTTCATGGTCTCAAAAAGTTATTGCATTTGCTTACATGAGGGTGATCCTCTTTGCAGTGGAATCTCTCCTGCTCCCTGCCTTTCACATCTGCTAATTGCTTTAGCACTGCAGATCTGACTAGAGCTATTAAGCGGCCTGTAGTGTCATGCACTCCTCTTTGTAACACAGGTCTCACAGATGCACCCACTCTCCTCCTTCTCTATTTGCCTGTTTTAATTTTGTTCTCTTTCTCCTGGAACTAGAAAAGTAGGAAAGAGGAAAGAACCACCTGTGACATGCACCAGTGATATTGCTTGATAAAAGGAGCTCCTACACCACAGTGATGGGTGAGAGGAACCTAGGAAAAATCAAATTTGACTGACAGCATCAGTGCTGAATCTCTCGCCTGAGGTATTGGCATTATAGTGCTAAAGGTCCCCTCTCTAACACAATAATATTTCATATACCTGCCAAGCACGCTGATTTGAATGTATTCATCTCTCACTTTCTGTCACCACCTATCATGGTTCATCACAGTCACTGTTGCATTATTAATAATCCTTCGTCTGCGTATATGTGTATGTTTGTAGCCCAGATGGAAAAGAGCTCCACCTGATCAACAGCAATCTCAGTGGAGGGCACCGTCTGGGGATTTGGAAAAAATTCACAAGTCTGCTCTTCTATGTCAGTTTGAGAAACAGTCCACCACTACTTGAAGCATCCTCTCCAGCTGGCCATGCACAATACACATGAAGGATGAAGTGACAGAGAAGAGAACAAGGGATTACTTATTTTAATGGAAGTAATCAGGAAGCTATCCTGATAAGATCAGAATGTAAAGAATGTGCAGTGGGATTTTACCCCAAAACTCTACAGAAAACCACACAGATAACAGCTTTGCCCAGCCAAATTGGTCACTGGGAGGACATCATGCAACATTTTAGTGAGCTAACAGCATTGTCAATAGGATGACATTATCCCATTCTGACTGGTGAGGTGGGAAAACTTATGTCTGGTGGCACAGCAGAGCAATAAAGAACCTCAGCTATTAGTCATGTTGAGGAAAAAAAAAAAAAAAAAAAAGAAGAGTAGCCAGAAGATCATTGGCATGAAAAGAAATGTTAGGGGCACTGACATGAAATCCCTACTTCAGAAAATACTGGGAAAGGGCATTAAGAGCCTTATGTTTCCCTTAAGACTGGAAATGTCTGATGACTCTCCAGGACACAGGAATGTGACTGCTGATGTTTCCAGTGAAGAATCCAGTGCTAATAAGCTTCTCTAATCTGTGTTTTGCCAGAGGGCAAGCTCTCTTTCAAACAACTGCAAATGTTCCATCACCATCTTCCTTTGAAAACAGAATGGCAAACAAAACCATATCCCAGTCCCCAGAACTTAAACCTTAGCCCATGATTTCCTCTGAGTGTGCCATCTATAGCACATTAGAAGGCTCTAATTTTATCTTTAGGGCCCAGCTTTAGAAATGGTAAATCCTTCATCATTGGCATAATCACCCTGGAACTCGTGTCACAGCAGATTTGCAACTTTATCTGTTCTTTGTTCACTATTTTCCCAAGCAGGTGGAGTTTCATGGCCAATGAATAATGAAACCATCTCTTTCCAATGCACAAAACATGATGGTTGCTGCCTTCCTTAAGAAAAGGCAAGGCCAAATGAATGTGAGAGCTGAATCCATGTTTCAGCTCTGAACACAGACCCCAGTTACTCTGAAGAGTGCTCAATAGCCAAGCACTGGGTTTGGCATATATTCCTTTGACAGAAGGTTCATCTTGTCAGTATGACAATAATGTTTGATTCTCACAAGTGCTTCGTAAAGCACCATGTACATCACTAACATCTTTTTCATCTGTCCCTTGTGGTATTTCAGACTTTTCCACCCTGGCTGACTCCTTGGCTGCAGAAACGCTGTTTCACTGCCTCTGCAGCCATGTTCTGCTCTGGCAGCCTGCTGCAGCGTGAGGTTGGCAGTGGTGGAACTGAGGCACAGGTGCACTAATTCATAGCTTAGGGCAACTATGAAGGTGAGTTTTTGTTAAGATCCCATCCTGGAAATGAGAGAAGCCATGTTCCCTTCAGGTGACTCCAGAGGCAGAGACCCCTCACAAAAGAGTGGTGCACAAGGGTGGGCATGTTTAAACTCACTCCAGCTGCTTGCCATGCTCTGACAGGAGCTGTGCAGGGAGATGTCCACCTTGCCTTAGGATTTTTCAGGTTTTGCCCCAAAGCATGTGATTCAATACCTGTCATTTTTGCCTTGCTTCAGGTAGCCACAAATGTTGTAAAAGGTTATGAAATTAGTCCAGCCTCTTTAAAATCCAGCCACAGCCTTGGTATCCATGACCTCAGGGAGAGGGACAATACATTCCATGGATAAATTACATGCAGCATTTTTTTAAAAAAAAAATTCTTTTTATCAGCAATAAAGCTGCTGCCCTTTAATTTCAGTGAATGACCCCTTGTTCCCATGTTGCAGGACAGAGTTTAAAGAAAAAAAAGAAAGGAAAGAAAGGAAAGAGCAATCAATTTCACTTTCCATCTTTAATCATTGTGAATGTCGCAGACAAGTCTCCCTCCAACTAGTCATCATTTCTGGCTAAAGAGTCCCTGCAATCTCTCATCATCTGTAAATTCAATGACACTTCCATCTTCACTGACCTTCTCTGGACCTTTCAATATCTCCTACATTTTTCTTCACCTGACAAACAATGATTTCTGACCCACCATCACCTCGATCCTTCCTGTTCTCCTCTACAAGGGAGCCTGTTGCATTATTCAGCCAGTCCCTAACTATTGCTTCCTTTCTGCTTATTTAAAAGTAGATACTTGAGTCCCTGTTTTCAAAGCAAAGTCCTTTATTTTAGGCAGATTGTCAGTGCAAGAACAAGTTGATAAAAACTTTACATAAACTCCAGAAGAAAGCTTTCAAAGTGAGTTATCCCCTCATTCCTACTACTAACATACACACTGTCGCTGGGTATCTGTCGAAGGGCCTCGGTCCGAGGGGGAAAGAAGACACACAACACACACGAGGGAGTGAGACAAAGAGGTGTCTGCCTGCTCAGCGCAGCAGGCAGCCTTTTATTAGGTTCTCCCACTTCTACTTTCCCACACACACAACACAAACATATTTCCACAAAAACACTGAGGAATGCGCACCTGCACTTCAGCCACACAGCTCAAGGCTGTGTCCATGGGAACTATCTAGTTAGCTTCACTGCTCCCATGGAAAACGGCCCAACACCTTGTAACATTCCAAACTCCTCAAACTTCAGTTGTGGGGCTGTGACTTCACCCCACAACACACAGAGCTGGATATTGCTGTTGGCAAGTCTGTAGAGAAAAACAGGAGCAGTTTTCATCGCTATGGCATCAACTTGCTTTGGAAACTGCTCATAGTTTAGCTCTTTTGGACTTTTTTGCCCTTAAAAGAAGCTACTGTTTTGGATTAGAGCTCAATATGGGTCATGGAAAACACAATATCTGTTGCTAGCAGAAACTGTGAGTGCATTGGTCTGTGTATTCTCTTGCTTCATTGTCCTTCTCTATAAAATAGTCAATGATGCTGTTGACCTTCTTTGAAAGAACATTGATGGCTGCTAACAAAGAGCTCTAGGAAAGAGCTGGCTGTTATCTCACTGACTTTCACTTAGTTTCAGATTGAGTGGCATACAGAAGAGCTACACCTCCAGAACATTACAACTCTCCATCCTCGGGGGACATGAAAGCAAGTACATGTTCTCCCACAGCCCTGCCCCCTTGTGTCTTACAGCATGTAGCCCAAAGCATTGCCTAGGCCACTGGTCTGTCTGACAACACATGAACTCTTTTGAGCCAAGCTTTCTCCTTCTTCTCCCCAGGCTTCTTCGGTCAGCAATTTCATGTTGAAGACACTGGAAGTGTCAGGGCTGGCTGTGAAGATGGCACCTACTGAAACAAACCAGTGTCATTTGTATGCCACACCTGCTTCTGCAGGCTGCCAGCAAACTTCTTCAGTGCGGCAACACTACACTAGTTCTTTCTTTTGAAATTTGCTGCAGACCCCTGGCAGCAAGGCACTGATTTTTTTTCCATGAAACCTGAGATACTGAAAAGCAGCTAGAGGCTTCTGACAATCCTTCCCTTTCATCTCCTTGCTAAGACTTCCTGCTTCCCACAATACTGCTGCACTGATGCTCAAACTACCCCAGTTTAACTAGTTTCTGCTGCCAGCTCTCCTAAGGACAGGTCTCTGATAGTGCAGCGATGGGATGAGAAGAGAAGTTTCCTTTCTATGCCTGACACTTGGAAAAGTGGCTAAAAGTGATGATTACCAGGTGTTGTGCTAGCAAAGGCCAGGATGAGTGACCTCCTAGAAATTCTGTGCCATATCCTTTTTATGCTGTGAACCACTGACCTTGAGTAGAAAGTAATCTGCTGTTGAGCCACATTATGATGGAGTACATGCAATGTGGCACCTCTGCTGATATTTGCCTGTCTTTGTTTTACTATTTATATCTGTAATCGTCCTGGAGAGAGAAATTAATTACAGCCTGTCTCGCTATCCAGAGATTTTGCTCATATTACAAACCCCTGAAAGCACAACTCAAGCAGTTTCTGATTATCAGTGAAAGCCTCAAACTGGAATACAAGCTTCTTAATTAATCTCTCCCTCTCTCCTCCTTTCAAGTGATGATTTCATGATGTTTATGGAAAAAAAGAAGAAGAAGAAAGCAGCAGTGAGAGACTGAGAGCAGAAAACAATTTTCTTCCCTTTAGAAGATAATTGCAGGGGAGAAGCTGGAGGTAGATGCTGGCTGAAGATTTCAGGCATCATGTGTGGCATTTCTCCTCTAGAACAATTATGGAAGTTGGACAATAAAAACTGAGCATCCCATTTTCATGGTCCTTCACATCCCCAAGGCATTCAGGGTGTTTTAGTCCGTCTTCTACTTGCTGAAAAATCAAGTATTTTCTAAGGAAATGGGATTCACAAAACTATGCTTTGTGCAGAGGAGTTAATGCACATGTGTTTGTCTGTCCAGTTGTCTGCCTTTCCTTCCCTCAATACCTTGAGCTCACTGGACAATTTTAGCTGATTTTAACTGACATGACAGGCATAAATGAAAGATTTTCATTAAAAAAAAATGGAGGATGTCTGGGTAGAGGACAGAGTCCCTGTGTCCCAAATTATGGAAAGTCTGCAGGCTGAACTCACAGCTTATTAGACTCAAGACAGCCCACATGGACAAGAAACCTTATAAATGCCCCAACCACAGAAAAAGTTTCAGTTGGAGTGACTCAATCCAGGTCTCATTAGTTCCAGTCGTCATCAACTATTCACTTTTCTCCTTTCCTCCTGTGCCTCTTACGGACTCCCAGCAGGTTTTCAGTACCTTTTCAGCTTTCAGCAGTGTCCTCTCCAGGCACTGACTATCCTCCCCCTTTTTGGTCCCTAACAGTGAATAGGGATGGGGAAGGAAGAATTGCCACCTCTGCCCCCACTACATCCACTTGTCCCTCCGGATGCTTAGGCAGAACAGAGGCTGTTTTCCCTGTTTTTCTTGTAATGATATAAAAGGAGGAAACTACCCTTTGTTCCCACCCTCCTCTAAACTGTCCTTGAATGAGAGGATAATTATTTTTCTTTATGACTATTTCTTCTCAGGTGAATTCCACTTACTAGGTTACTACTAGCCTATCTGCTAACCTACAGCCACTCACAAGGATGAGACCTTGTCAAGGCCCAAGGACAGCGATGGAGACCATCAAGGGCCATTTATGCATTGCACAGCCAGCGGGGGGTGGGGAGGGCAGGGAAGCATCACTAGCAAAACTCAAGCATGTGCAGCTGGGGTTGCTGGCAAAGGCAGCAGTCCTTGAACCCCACCTGACCATCAAGTCTGTGGATGTGAGGCAGCACAGCAAGGGCAGGGACTCCCTGTGTCAGAGCAGTGCCAATAGCCAGGACAACCTGCTTAAGGCTGCTGAGGTGGTTAAGTAGGTCGGTTTAAGCTGTATCACTGTCTCTTGCTAGAGGGTTCACCACCTGACTGCTTGCTTTGGAAGGGAAGCATGTGATGGAGTGCCTTCTAAGGGGTTCCCATGGAAAGCCTCTGCTCAGCTCTTAGATAAGTAGCTTGTATCTGAAGGCACTGTTTATGTCTGAGTTAATTCCTCTCCCTTAGATGTTATGGAGGGATTTAAGCAGTTCATTCTATTCTCTCCCCATGGTGTTACCTGTGGGAACCCTGAAGGAAGCTGGGTGCTTCCTATCATGTAGGAAGCACCTATTCCTGTCTGATCGCTAAGTCAGCAAAAGCTGTGCAGCTACAGCTAAGGAAAATTCATCCTTGGGTTTTGGAAGGGAAAGCCAAGCTCACTGTTAATTAAAACAGGAAGCGTAGTTTTTTCTGTTAAGACACTGTAGATAGGACCCCACATGAGATCATGTCCTTGCTGTACAGTGGATTAGGAAGAAAACAAACAAGCACGTTGGGAAAAGCAAAGATTGCTCGTTATCAGCATTTCCTAGAAGACTGTCTACAGAGCAGACCATGAGACCCACAGGCGTGTCAGGAGAAACTAGACGCATAAGTCATGTCTTCAGGTGGATAATTCACTGGATCTGCACTTGTTACTTTGCTTTCCCATGGAAACAAATCTAATAAAAAAGGCTAATAAACCCATCAGGCTCCAGTCCTGCTGCCTTTACTAGAGTGAATTCTGAAGGGGCTGATTGTAGGACCAGCCAGGTTGGACAAAGAGGGTCAGAGACTGTTATGGCCCAATAAGCCGGTGAACAAAATCTTTCTGAGTGGTGGAGAGAGACTCTTGAATAGCACAGCTGAAAAAAAGCCTTTGAGAGTGAGCTCAGTGCTCATAGAGATTAAAGGAAGAGACTCCTGAGGATACCCCAACCATAAGACTGTGAGGTAGAACATATCACCCCAAAAAGCACAAACCCTAAGGTCACTGTGCTGGGAGGCTCACACCTCCCAGTGCCTTTCCTCCTGCCAGGTCTTTTCTGTCCCCTGCCTCCTGGAGATCCCTCTTTTGAGCATAAGGGCCTAAGTCTCAGCATCTGTGTCCATCTGTGCCTGCCTCCTGAAACAAGAGGAAAAACTGCATAAAAGTAGAAGAGGAAGGGTAGGAGTCAGCTATTTAGAAAAGCTAGATAAGACCCAGGAGACCCAGTCGGCAACTACTGAAAAGGAATGAGCATCATACCGCAGTGAAAACTGCTCAGCTTTTCTCACAGATGTTTCTGACAGATGTGTTCAATACCCCATGTCTCACTTCATTTGGCTCCCTTCTCATCTGTAAGCCAGGGATTTTGATTCAGACCCTTTCATCAGACCTTTTGCTGTCTGATGGCATTTTTCGTCCATCCCCAGGAGTCTGAGACTGGACAGACCTTTGAGAATAGACACCAAAAGAAGGAGGCCATACCACAGCTGACCAACTGATCTGTGAGCTGCCTTACCTTGAAATGTAACTTAAACTAAATGACACCAAGCAGAGAAGGTAAAGCTAGCTTCAATAAAAAGCAAATTCTGAGGTGAATGCTCCAGTAGCAGTGTTACTTGGTGAGAAAATCAAGTGTAGTGGAAAACATAATGAGATTAAATCATTCATATATCACTTGCCCTCTTTGAGTTGACATGGAAGAACAATCTTTTTTCTCTGATCCCATCTTGAGCTGAGAAATAGAAGGAAAAAAGCATCTTCCTTGAATAGAAGGAAGCATCCCTCCATGGCAGTGTGCACTTGCAACCCAGGAAGCCAACCATATCCTGGGCTGCATCAAAAGCATTGTGGCCAGCAGGTTGTGGGAGAGGATTCTACTCCACTCTTGTGAGACCCCATCTGGAGTGCTGCATCCAGTTATGGAACCCTCAATGTAATAAGGACATGGACCTGTTGGAGTGAGTCCGGAGGAGGCCATGTAGAGCTCCTCTCCTATGAAGAGGGCTGGAGCACCTCTCCTATGAAGACAGGCTGAGAGAGTTGGGATCGTTCAGTTTGGAGAACTGGCTGCGGGGAGACCTTTTTGCAGCCTTAAAGTACTTAAAGGGGGATACAGGAGAGATGAAGAGGAACTTTTTACAAGGGTATGTAGTGATACTACAAGGGGTAATGGCTTTAAACTGGAAGAGAGTACAAATATATTAGATATTAGGAACGAATTACTGTGAGGCACAGGAATAGGTTTTCCAGAGAAGTTGTGGATGCCTCATCTCTGGAATTGTTCAAGGCCAGGCTGGATGAGGCTTTGAGCAACCTGGTCTAGTGGAAGGTAAGTCCATGGCAGGGGAGTTGGAACAAGATGAGCTTTAGGGTCCCTTCTAACACAAACCACTCTGATTCTATGATCTCTTTTAAGCACTGTGATCTGACAAGGACTAGAACAATGGAATAAACATGGAGCCACAGAGTGAGCTTTTTAGACCCTGCTTTTCAGAGCAGGAGAGCACTTGAAGGCAAACTTCCTGGAGTTCTGCAGACCTGACAATGCAGCTATTCAAATTCAATGTGTGATGTTCTTTATAACTTGCAGCATGGCTGACTCATGTGGTATGTGTTGCATTTGAATGCATTTCATTGCACTGCTAACTGACTCTTAATTTATCCCTGATGGGTGGTCAAATAAAGTACGGCTTTGTAAATTATTACTATTAAAGATGCTGCCATGAGTTATTCTATACATTAAGTAAGCTGGGTTGAAGTAGACACAAATCATCCCTATGATCAAAGCTTTTCAAGTTCAAAATTTTGTTCAACCATGTTTTCTAGGAAGCTTTTGCTTTTACATCGATAATAAACTGTTATACTGAGGCCCTCAAGGAGCAGCAATTAGGCTTGAAATCACAGACAATGATTTTTTTGTGTTGGTACATATTGTACAGTGAGAAGATTTCAACTTGACACGCATGTTGCTCCTTCACACTTCAACACTCACTACTTCAGTGTCACTCCTCACTCTCTGTCTAGTTCCCTGTTCAAATAACCAACCTTGCATCCTGTTTCATAAAGCACTGTATCTTAGACCTGTCACTTTTTACCATGCACCATGACATTTCCCTTCCTTCTCACAACACTGTTGCACATGCCTGTGTTGTCTGCTTGGCTGTATGAATTTGGAAAGACTGTAACAGGTGCTGAGGTATGCAAAACCTCAGGAAATTTTTCTGTGCTCTTTTAACCCCATTAGGATGTTTTAAATGATGTGTAAGATGGCAGATTCTCAAAGTTATTAATCCTCTGACACCCACTGAAATGGGTGATATCTAAGCAGCTAGAAACCAATAAGGACCATAAACATTATCCTTTTGCACTCTTATAAATCTTTTTGTATGCTTACTCATATTTTCCAGACTGTCCTGGACTCTCACCTTTTATAAATCAATGCCCTGTTGGTTTGCACAACCCAAGACCTGAGCCAAAGAATCAACAGCTTGTTTTTCTTAATCTAAACTCTCAGTTAGAGTGAGGAGTCTACACAGACCCCTGCCTGAGTATTGTGTAAAGCTTTAAAATATTAAATCAACAGTCCTTCTGAATTCAACACTTCCCTTGTCCCCTCTTTTCCCTTTGAGTGACATAATACAGCATAGTCCCACAGCAGGAAGAGTTTGTGACTAGCAGCTGGATAAGCCTCCATAGCCACAAATTAAGGGCCCCAGGGCCTGAAGCAGAGAGAACTAGTCTGTTTTTGATCATGATCCAGCTTTGTTTTACCAACGATTTGTACTAAGCTCACAACTGAAGCAGCGCAGGCATCAACACAGTAGTTCAATTACTGGTTTGATCCCAAGGCACTGACATGGGCAAAGAAGGAGACACCAGCCTGCAAGCTCACCCTCAGGACTGGCCTTTCCCACCATCCACATTGTGAGTCTTCAGATGGGACTCATGTGGGTGCTCTGTGCATGCTCTGTGAGTTGGCATGCTGTAGGGAGTACATACAGAGGCTGTTTGGGAGGCCAAGGGATTCTGCCAGTCCTCCTTCAAGCTGTTCCTGCACAGCAGCATAGACCCCAGAAATTTCCACAGCTGTGGGAGGTGAGGATGTGGTGGCAGCCTGCAGCTGCTCAGGGGAAAGCACATTGGAGGCCTCTAAGTTGTGCAAGGCATGAGCAAAGCTGGGCTGAGGAACATGGGCTATCATGGGAGTCCTCACAGTTCCGAAGCAACATCTACATGAGGACAACCACATCTGTTAACCCTGGAAACACCAGGGATGCCACTGGGAATGCCACTGAACCAGCAGGATCAGTGTGGTGCAAAATGTGATAGGGGCTTCCTTTTTGCTCATGGCAATGTCATGAGATGTGAGATTCTTTTGGACCAGCACTCTCTGGAGACAGAAAGCTGGCAGACAAGCACCCTGCAAACTTCTCATGACTCTTTCCACCTAGGCTCACCATCAGATGTGTCAGATCTGGCTGTTTCTCCTTTTGTGGCCTGATCCACGCAGCTCACCTTGTCGCCTGTTTTATTCAAACATGGTAGTATCTGCACAGCAATGACAGTACTCCTAATTTTGCTGTGCTCCCGTATATTTTAGTTCTGAGTACAGATTGCCAAAAACTATTGTCAGTCCTAGCCTCCCTGTCCTTTCACCTGCAAAAACAGGTTATGCTGCAACAGGAAAAAGTTCCACCTCGATTTGAAGATCAACTTTTTGTCATAAAGTGAACAACCGTGGTCACAAGGCAGCTCCCAAGGCTCGGTTCAGCAGTTTCTCTCTGATCAGCAAAGCATTTAAGCACATGTTTACCTGAAGGTTGATGGTTATACCCCTTAGACCTTCCAGAGCTATGCTTTTCTGCCTCTGGTTTATGGAGCCCTAGAGACTCAGAAACTATTTCTAAGGGGACCTGAAAGGTACTTAAGAAGAGCAAGCTTCTCACCAAGAGGCTTGTTTGCTACAGAGAAGGTCCAGACTCCTGCTCAGGGAATGAACAGAGTGAGGACCACTGCCTAAGAGCAGGACAGGTTACCTGAGCTAGGCCTTGGGCTTTAAGAAGCTGTGGTGCAATCTCACCCAAAGGGCTGAGATCCCACCATCTCTAGGTATGTCTTCATGGTATCTTGCAAATCGGTGTTAACTTGTTCTGTAGCCAATCTGACAGGATGCAGTCAGCTCCAGACCCAACATGGAAGAGCGGTGGTGAGCAGGGCTGACTCCAAGCTAAGACATGATGTTCTGGGATGGGGATTAACACGAGCCTCCAGCTTAGGGTTCGTGTCCGCTGGTTTGGAGCAAAATCAGGACACGCATGTCTGCCTGCAGAATATCTAATGGATACTTCCTTAGCCTGAAAGCTGTGAAAAGCTTGGTGTTTCTTTTCTCCACCATCTGGACAGAAATTACATGAGCTGCCCATTTTTGCTGCAACAAAGCTTTTCTCACAATGCTGATCATGAATAGGCACCTGATTTCAGCCCTGAGGGCATTCTGCCCATTTCTTGCTTCAACCCCCCCATGCAGCCAAAGCAAAGAAGACTGCAAGTGGTAAACTAACCTGGGCCCATCCAATCTTACTAAGTAAATGTCCCATGTCTGCCCTTTATCGATCCATATGCAAATGTGCATATGAAGGTAGGTAATTCGTGCTGAGATTTGCTAAAAATATGTCTACCTCACCTTGTCTTTCAACTGGCCATTCAAATTACTTTCAGAAATCTATTATTTGCATTACCATTTTTATTTTCAGCACAAAGGGGATTTTTTTTCCCAGCCAGTCAAGTTACTGTCTACTTTTATAGAATAAATTGCTATAAATTAAGTTAGCAGCAGTATAAACAGAGGTAATAGATCCCTGTCTCTGTAGTGGCAGCTGACAGCATTATGGAAATGAAGAATGTCTATTTCTGAGTTTATTCTAATGCTGATGAGTTTGCACTGATGTTCGTCTCTCTCATTTCTCATTTTATCACCTCTAATGCAATGATTTCCCCCCCTGCAAGCTTCTCCTTCCTGAGGTTTGATTTAGTCAAGTAAATCCTAAAGGCTATTTTAAAAATGAGCTATAGGAAAAAGCTTAGAGTTGGCATAGTGGGTACCACTTAGGCTTTTGTTTGAATAACAAAACTTTGTTTCAAAATAATAAAAGTTGCTACAATTGAATGCATTCAGACCAATAAAAGTGTAATCCGTTTTCCCCTTGAAATATGCTCATAGTAAAAGAGAGCATGTATTTTTGCTTTAAATCTATTTCAAATTTCCAACTCCTGCTGAAGAACAGCATGGAGAAAGTGAAGTTGGAGGGACAATGACAAAGTGAAAATTTGCAGCTCCAAAACTGTGAGTGTTTGGGTGTGCAAACACATAAAATGGCCTCTTCTTCTGCTTACTACTTTTCCACAGCTCTGGCCATGTAAAAAAAGGCTTTTAAAATGTGTGGAGTAGAACCAATTTGAGGAATTCTTTCCGCAACCAAATTGTAATAGGAACACTGGTGGGAATAAGAATTAAGCCCTTTACCTTGTCAGAGTTTCCAGATGCACCAGCCCCCATCAATTAAAAAAAAAAATTGTAAATTACAGAGGTGACCTTGGAAGACCCTTCATCCAGGAACATGTTTGATGACCCTTAGCTTAGAAACCTCTATCTGCCTTTTGCAGAGCACAGAAGCACTTTTTGATTTTGTGAGAGTTTGGTAAAAGGGGTCTTGAAGTCTGTGACAAGAGCCATGTCTTTTCCGGTAGGTTTGAACACAGCTGTCTTGGTCCATCTCCAGAAGCAAAACTTCATTGAAAAGAGCTCTTTTAGGAGGAATAAAAGTGTGGGCTCCTTTTTTTAGTTGGTGGGGAGGAGGGTGATTTTCTATTAAAAAAACAAGCCAGAGGAATCACAATAACCTTTCCTTCTTCCTCCTGCCCTAGAGCTCAGCTTGTCATTGAAGCAGGCAGGGAGGGAGCTATTGAACCCACAAAGACCAGATCCTGACCACCAGAGGAAACTTTCTCCTGGTTTTGATACTGACATCTGAAGCGTTCCTGAAGACTGCTCTGGTTCAGTGAGGTTTCTTGGGAAAGCAGGCAAAACAACACTTGACGTGGCCAGCCAGGCTGCTTTCACGCCTGTGCACAAATCCATCACACTGCTATGGAATCTCAGAGTCTAATGGTTGTAGCTGGGAAACTGCCTGGAAATTATTCCTTTGCACAGGAAATTCCAGAATTGGGAAAGTTGAGGATTGCTCCAGACCAAAATTATTCTGCATCTTTTTATTCTCCAGTGTATAACTCTCCTCTTAGCATTTTGCTTTTATCATTTTACTGAGCAAAGCCAACTGCAACAGTGGAACGACAACAAATAGTGCCATCAACAAATTCCTACTATCCAGTTTCATACCTGAGCCACGGACTCAACCTCTGCTGTCCAGAGACAGTCTCTTCTCTTAGCCAAAGCTAAATTAGTTACCTTGCATTACCTTGGAGGATATAACTACCATAAGAACACAGCCATTAGTATGTGTATATACCAGTGTCTGCAAGCTACAAATTAGGGCAATTCTGGAGAAAAACAAGGAATCTGGAGAAAAAATAAGGAATCATCCATTAAAACCCAGCCTTTGTGGAGGCACAAAATGGAGAACATAAACCTCTTGCTCAGGAAGAGGTAAGTACTTTCTCAGTAGGTATAGCTGCCTTTGAATACCCTGCAAAGCTGGGAACTCTGGCTACAAGGTGCACCCCAGAGCATGCAGCTATGACCAGGAGTTAGGGCAAGAGGAGACCAGGAATGACTCTGCTGCCATCTGGTGATTTTGTAACCATTTGAGCTTAAGGAAAGATGCTGTGAATCTTGGCAGGTAGCACTAGCTTAGCAGTGCAGGATAATATATACATAACTGTGAACTGTAAAGAGAGGAATACGGTGAAAAATTCAGTGCTGGATGTCTTCAGCACGTAATGAACATAACGTTGTGTAGATCCACGTTCAGCCCAAAAGATATTGCTGAGACATTATTGTTAGTAGTGACCAGAGCAGGAACATTTAAGAAATGCTGCATTTGACATTTATGTGATCATTTGTCTCCTGGGAGCATTTCTTGACAACTTCTCAGAATCCAAGTATTACTTCTGTTCTGGAATATGGCAGGGCTCTGCTTTCCAGAATGGAAGAGTTTAAATAAAAATGCATTTGCGACTACAGAATTAACACAAGAATTAACACAAAAATTTATATCCTTGTTTAAAACTGTGCTCCCGTACTCCAAGAAACATGAAAGCAGGGATTCCCATCGCCTCCTTTTGTCATGGAAGGCAGTCCTTTTATCAGTCTTCTGTCTCTCCACTAAGCTCTCCTTTCTTGTTGTTTCACAAAAAAACCCCAGTGATTAGTGGTCATGTCTTCTCCTGTACTCTACCTTACGTGGTGCACATTTCCCATCCCTTCTCCATCTTTTCATAAATGTTTCAATCTTTTTTTATAGAGGAGTTTTCCCATGACCAGTCTCATCCCAGTGGTTTGACTCAAATGCCCTCTTCTTCTCCTTTGGAGTAGTTCTAAATTGAACTGAAAACTCTGGCTGAAGGCATAGCATCGATTTGCATAATAGCACTGCAATATCCCACATCCTATACATTTTGCTTCTCTTTAACCACCAATTTTGTCCACCCGCAGAAACTATTCATTTGCTGAATGTGTTGAAAATATGCAAATGCACTTAACAGAAATGGAAGAATGTCTGTTGCCTTTCTCCTTGTTAGATCTGAGACACTGTCCTCATCCTCCCACATATCAGAGCTTGTAATTTACCAGTGCTGTTTCCAGGACAAATGTGTCTAAAGAGTCCTGAACTTCAGCTCAGTAATAGGATTGCTAAATCCAAATATAGAATGATCCAAATAAATATATAGAGGTTTTAGCCCAGCCTTACTCATTTTACTAGAACATTGCTGTGGGGGTGTTTCGAGCTGTGCTAATTTGCAAATTTCTTGGTAATAATCATCTTTTCTTCAGGTTCCTTCAACTGGAAACTAATGCATTTCAAGAAGGAAAATGTGAAAAAAACCAGCAACAACTGAAATAGACTCAGTGGGGGAGGTTTTCAGATTTGTTTTTTATTTGGCCATTTATTTCTTCAGAAAAAGCAAGCAGCTCAACTAAATAAAAAACTCCTTGCTTATGAAATCTAGCAGACAATACAATGCTCTCAAGTGAGGTGGTAAAAGCTTCCATTACCTGAGACATTTAACCGTGAATTGAATTTAGCACGGCAAAACATCCCATTCTTTCTGTGCTCCAAGTGCAGCACAGGTACTCAATAGCCTCACCAGGCTGGTACTGTTAAAAAGAGAAATGAGTTATGACTGGGATACACACTGATACAATCTCTCTACTTCTCTCTACTTAAGTACACTAAGTGTTGCATCTCCTGCATAGAAACAAACAACAGCTTTCTTCTTTTTTTTTTCTTTTTTTTTTTTTTTGACACGCTCACAGTCTGAAATCATAACTAAAACCCACCAAACTCTTCCCCAGGTTTCTCATCAAAACAAATGTGGGGCACGCAGACTTACATGCCTCATTTGGAACCAGCCCTTCTTGGGAGAATAGTTTATCCTCCTTGTATAGTGTACAAGTGATCAGAGCACAGCCCAGGCACACAGCAAGTATTTGAGAATCACTGGGAGGCTGGTCGAAACTGTTTCTCAGGCTGTCACAGCTTCAGCATCCCCAGACAATGCTGAAAACCCTCAACTTCCATCTGGACAGCAATTAATGAAAGAAAAGAAGAAATTTCAAAATATTGCACGGTGCAGTGAGCAATGAGCTGAAAGAGCTTCCACTCCGGTTCATCTTGAAGCACCTCAACTTCTTCTGAAGGTTTCTGATGTGTGCCCTTGCACATATAAGCCAAATTACCAGGATAAATATCTTCCCTTTAATAAATGTTATAAAAATCTCCCATGTTTCTACCTCTGTAATTTCTTTCCATATTCTACTTGCAAATAATTCAAGTCGTATGATCTGTCTGGCATAATACAGCAAACAGTTAATTTTTCAGACAGTCAGAACTGGTACCAACCTAAATACAAATGCCTCCAGCATAATAGTGGTGGCCCAACCTGCAAGGTGCTATCATGGAGTGCTACCTACAGGCAACAACAGTCCGTCCTCCATATGACATGTGTTGCAGACACAGAGTAAACCTAGAGTTGAGTAGGCCCTGTTCTGGTCCCCAACAGGCCAGCAATAAGCTGCATGTGTTCTTTGTTTGTCACATCCTTCTGTGACTACTATTTAGGAGGGAGCTAGGAAAGCATGCCTTGTTTAGCCTAGCAAAATGAGAGATGAGTGGAGGTATGACAGCTCTCTATAAATACTTCTGAGCAGAAACAGCAACAAGAGACAATAATTATATTAGCAAAAATAAGATGTTGACACAAGAACAATTCAATGCAAGTTAACTATGAATACATTTAGGTTGGTAATCAGGAGATGGTCCCTAACCATCAGACAAAAGAGGTTCTGGAACAGTCTCCCACTGAGCATTGTGGGGGAATGAGATTACTTTTAAGATAAAGATCGATCAGTTTACAATAGGATTGAATGACAGTGGGCCTGCAATAGCAGGAAACAGCACTTGATGACCCAGATCATGTTGTCCTGTCCAGTGACTCTGAAAGCATCGCACAGTACCTGTCACATAAAACATATAAAATGTCCTGCAACGCCACCAGTTTCTCCCAACACACACCACTCTGCAATGCATGTGGGTGTACAAGGTACTTTTTGTTATTCCTTACCCAGTCTTCACACCAGTACATCTTATTGTTTTTGCTGTGCCTCAAAACTTAGTGAGTCCGGAGTCCTTTCCACATGTCACCTCTTGCCCATATTTTTGCAGCAGCTCCATAGACCATGGTACACCACGGTGACAAGGTTGGAATTACACCAGCTGGCATCTCAAGAATTCTGCAGGCAGTACTGTCCCGTTGCCAGCCTCTGCAAACTCCACTGCCACTTTCCAGCTGTTCAGGAAACAGCGAAATCTTCTCCTCTTCTGTTCTGATCTCCAGCTATGGCATCTGTAGCCAGAAGCAGAAGCAATATGCAGGCTTGGTCCACAGAAATAGCCATGACCCATCCACATTATTTGAAGACAAATTTTTGTAATACAGTAATTTCTGCTACACAGTACAGGACAGATGTCGACGCTGTGGGTCTGTCATAAACAAAAAACTGCAGAAATGAAGCACCACAGAGTAACAGGCTTTTGTCCTACAGTGAAGGATCATGCCACACTGTAGAGCAGTGTCAGTCTGACCTGTACAGAAGAGAGCTATTATGGAATAAGGTATGAGAGGAGGAAATTAAATAAATCAACAGATTCAAGGAAAAAAGGGAAAATGCCAATCAAGGATACAGATAAAGCTGAATGCCTGATGTTTTATGAGACCAGGGTTGTGAGGAATTACAGTCAGTAGAGGCCAGCAAGGTCTCCAGGGACCAGGCATGGAGGGAGAGCTCAGTGCTGAAAGCAGTGCAATAGGCCTTGCACGTCCCTGTGAAACTCAGATTAAACCATTCTACCTCCTTGGCAGGTGGTAAGAAGGGAGAGTTCAAAATCAGTGAAAAGAAGCAAATTCAATGCTGACTGATTGCCTGCATTTAGCCTTTCCTCTATGCATATCGCCCTGGTATGGTCCTTTTCCCTTTGCCTAATCATACCCACTCTGGACCCCACTAATCCTACTGTAACTCACCATACTTTTTCCTTACCAGATGGACATTCACTTCCCATCTCACCTTAGCTCTCTCCGAAGATGAATACAGAGGGTGCAGCACCAGGAGCAGGGGGAGAAGGTGTTGTCCCCACCGTGACAGATGCTGCGGCTCTGGGGAACATTCAGGCTGTTGTATTCACATTACAAATGAATGCACACACCCTTGTGGTTTCATTAATGACTATACTGAAAGATGAAGAGGCATGAAAATGAATGCATCCTGCAAGAAAACAAAGACAAATGGGAAGTAATTTAAGTAAAGCCTCGACACTGAAACAATGCACATAACAAATCTTTTGAAGTTTTGCTTCTCTAAGGAAGCAAGTTCTTGTATTCAAACAGGAGTCACCAGTCGTCTTTATAAATAAGAATAAGGAAAACTATATGGCTGAGACAACTGGCAAGCAAGCAAGCAAGGTCCATTACACCTAAAGTCCACTGCAACATCGTGGTCACTTCCTCCATATTCATAGCCATAAGCCTTTTAAAATGTATCTAGTTTTCATAGAACCTATTTAATTGTAACAAGCTGTCCTTCCTTTTTAAGAGCAGCTTGGTAGCTGGTGACATAGAAGTCTTGTAATGTGCACAGAGAAGAGTAACTCTCTTCTCTTCCTATGTTTGTGTAAAACAAAGCAGGCTTTTCATGGATAGGTGGAGATCAGAGGTTTTAATCTGAGCCCCATTTCAGTTAATGCCAAATCATCTTGGAATCTAGGAAAAAAATATGGAAAAATGGGACAGAAGTGGAAAGAGATTTATGAGTTACAAACTATAACAGGGAAAGTTGATAATTGTTCATCCAGCTCTGAGTGCTGTATTTAATTCAGTACATAACTTGTTTGTAAGTTTGTGCTCCTCTTATACTCATTGTACTTGAGACACAACAGAACTAAGTACTAAAAACCAATGAAACAAAAAAGAGTTACTAATCCTAGAAGCTTGGACTGTTGTTCAGTCGGGAGAAAACAAGCAGAGAAGGATACATGGTGGATAAAATGTGGGGAAAGCAAGACCATATAGGGAGGCTTCATGAGTGGTAAGCCCTTAGCACACAACTAATCTTGCATTAAGCATAGGAAACTATACATACATCCTAAAACATTCTGCACTGGCAAGAGCACGTTATACAGTATGTATCTCACAGACAAGAAGACACCTGAGGGAACATATCATGTACCATTGTGCAGTTTCTCTCCCTGGGATATAGGCAAAAAGAATGCAAGATACTCTGAGCAAAAGGAATACGCAATATTCACACAACAGTCTGAGACTGACTGAAGCTGCACTTCAGGCCTTAAAACCTATGGGGACTGTTTGATTTTCTGATTCACTCGCTATGACCTCTTATATTCCAGACTACAAAGAAAAAATTCTGTCAACTGTTAAGGATTTGAAGGGGTTGTGACTCTCTTAAATTTGCTATCAGCATTCTGACATTTTCCCCACCTGACCTATTTAATCTAGGTGTACACTCTAAAGGGATTCCTGGATTTTCTAGAAAACGGAAAGGCTAAGCTCTCTGATAGCACCCAAGAAATGCCAATGGTTTGTGCTGGTCGGTTCCCTTTATCAGCTCTGAAGAATGGATATGATTGCAACGAATTTTTCTGAACATTTCTTCACTGATGAAAAGTGCAGTAGGAGTGCAACATGTTATTGTTGTCACTATTACAATTATTATTATTATTATTATTATTATTATTATTATGATGTTTGTTCTGGGGGAGGAAAGGAGCATTGAAAGATCTCACCAGGGGAAGTCTGAATGATTGTGCTTCAGTGGCTTTATTGTGCAAGTATCCTGCTATATGCTCATTTTTGCAAATTCACCTGCAAATTCATTCTCTCTCCTCCACATACAGTCACTGACACAATCTAATACCTGTGAACCATCCAGCACTAAAAACATTAAACTGCAGGGGAGCTCAAATGCCTTCTCATTCTAGGGTGCAGAATATTAAACATACCATCCTTACATTTTACTAGCTATCATTACCAAATGCTTGCTATCATCAAATACCAGGCTAATTTAAGCTTTCCATTTTGAAAGCAATCTGAATCCCTGTTCCTTTGGGCTGTACCTGGCCTCTCCCAACCATGCTACCAGCTTCTTCTAACTTGCTCCCATTCTGTCTCCACCTGACCCACAAGCCAAGTGCTCCCAGGAGTTAACTGATGTTTCTGTTACATCCGTAGATGTTTTTGTACCATGTGTAATACGAGTGAGAAAGCTGAAGACCGTAAAAACACAGGAACTGTGTTTTTGTTGTGTTGTACATTGTCAAATGGGGTATGAATCCATCACTGGGATCCCTAAAAACAATTATCATCAACAATCAGACAAGGAGCAGGTCACATCAGGATCAACTCGGGCAAGATCCTGGTCATAAATTTGCAGAGGGACTTGTCCACCTGGGTGATTCATCCCTGGGTTATGGGTTGGAGGACAAGGAGTGATTTTAATGAGCTTTACCAGCAGCAGGCACACGTGTGTACATGTGTGAGAACATCTGCATAGGCTTTGCGCTCAGCCTAAGGGCTGGTGGTTTTTACTCTGATGTGTTACAGCTGCTGCACTTGCAGACGTTGATCTGTGTATACAGGCTGTACCTCCCACTTTGGATCAAACTACACTTTTACACAGCATAACAGGCACTGACCTCTGTTCTCTTCAAATTCCTCCAGGCCCTACTGGACTGCAAATAATTACTGTCATCATTATGTACTTGTCAGGACACAGAAGCATCAGCAGGACCAGAAGGCAGATCTGTAAGGGCTGGGGAACTGCGTGTCTGTGATGGGTCAGGTTTAACCTCAGGCATGGCTGGGAATTGTAGTCTGCAGACAGCATGTGACTGTGAGCAGCATCTGACAAAGAATCATGCGACTATCTGCCGGCATCTAAATAAAAAAAACTCCTGCATCAGTGGAGATGATGAGGTAAAGTTGAACCTCCCGAGAGGTCAGAGTAGATAAAGGCTAACCTAGTGGGGAAAACGCTTGTCTTTTCTGACTTGGCTGTTTCTCGAGCTTTTTTACCTCTGTCTTGAATCCTTTGCAGTAATTAACGAGCCCATTAGAAGATGCTGAGGGTAACTTGCCTTTCTCTTGCCTGCTACCTTTATACAGTTGATCAGAATGGATGTGTGGGTTGCGTGATGCCTTCACGGTAGCAGCCCCGAGTGTACTGTTCAGACGTGCTTCTCTCTGCCCCGTCTGGTCCTGACTCTCCACCTGTGCCGTGCATCCACTCGAGCAATCAGACGGCCTTGCGGGAGATGTGCCCGTTCATGTGCGTGCGTGACTAATCTCATGGAAGCGCTGGCTCAGTAAGCGCTTAATAACAGGATTTCACCCTTTCCCATTGACCCACCGCTGCAGGCACGAGGAGCCAACAACTAAGCCAGGCTGCAAGCCCAGCCAGGTCAGCCTCCTACAGACAGGGACGATGAGAACGGGGAAGCTGTGCCGGGACGCACACACGCGAGGAGGAGGTTGCGCCAAAGCCAGGGGGAAGGTGGGTGTGGGCTCCACAGGTGCTGGTCGGGGTGAGAGCCGGGACTGTGCTGAGGTGCCCGGCGCGTGTCCCTCCCGTGTGTCCCAGGCTCCCAGGGGATGTGCGACTCCCACCCAGCCATCGATGCGCTCGGCAAGGCCACGCCCCGCCCTCTCCCACACCCCGCGGGCGCCGCGTTGGAGGCACTCGGCGCTCGGCCGATCGGCCCTGGCTGCGGCCCCTTGTCTCCCAGACTAAGATGGCGGCGGCGGGTGGCGGCGCGGCGGGAAGCGACGAGGCCGAGTGAGGCGGCTGCAGACCGTGCCCACCCTGCGCCCGCGGCTCGGCGCCGCCGGGCCGTTTCGCCAGTGAGGCCGCTCCGCGGCCGGGGCACGCCCGGGCCTGCCGCAGAGCGAGCGGAGCCGCGGGCTGGCGCGAGGCTGGAGCGTGCTCGGGTGAGGGGGCGCGGGGCAGCCGAGCCCGCTTTGAACGGAGGCGGCGGCGGGGACCGGCCCGGGGGGTGCTGGGGCGCATGCGCGGCCGGGCCGGTGCCCGCGGAGGGGCCGGTGCCGGTTGTCCCTCGGCCCTGGCTGGGAGCTGGAACGCCGGCGGGAAATGAGGCGAGGCAGCCGCTTCCCGCGGTCTGGCGGCGGCGGGAGCGAAGTGCGGGGCGCCGGGGATGCAGGACAGCAAGGCTGGGGCTCGATCCCCCGGGCGTGTGCGTTAAGGAACGGGAGACGTGGAGGGAGAGCTTCCCCACCGAGCCTGTGCGGTCATTGCTGACACCGAGGAATTCGAAGCAGGGGAACCTAATTAGGATTTATAGGATGAAACTAGTCAAGGGTACGTTTTGTGTTTGCTGGGTGGGAGGTCTGGATGGTGAGCCCCTCTGAGCAGTATCTACCAACCTTTGTACCTGCTAAGCAGGTAAGATTGAAAATAGAGTAAAAGGTATGCATGTAGCTGCAAAGAAATCCCAGTTTCTCCAGGTCATCCATTCATGAATGACTGTCTCCGGCTTTGTTTTGCTGAGCAGTATCTGTATTAGGCCCTTTCCCTCTTGAGCATAACGCTTTAATATTGTGTGCCTTCCCACAGAAGTCTGTTTGACAGATGAACATCACGAGATGTTGACAACATCTGGTTCAAGATCTTGAGCCCACAAGTAGCAAGATGCTTTTATTGCAAAGTGTAGTGCTCTAGTACATATACATGTGCAGTGGTCTTGTGTGTTGGCAGAATTGCTGTGCTTGCTACCGGCAATGGATAGGGGTTGGAATACTGACTTGACATCTTGTGATGGATGGTTTCCCAAAAGCTGAAGAAATAACGTGTATGCCTATGAATTTAAGCAGAAACATTTCCTGTGTACCCTCATGCTTGATTCAGTTGTGACTTTGTTATATCACTTGAGTAACCGCTATAGAAATGGATATGTTGTACATTGTACATCAGCCAGTTGTCTGTAAAACTGAGGTGTGTGCAGGGATGTACAAGCACAAATTCTCTGCTCCCCAAGCATTCCAATGTAACTTCAGTGTGGCACAGTTACCGTGACAGCTGGAATGAACAAGCTGCATGGTCTTCATGGTTGAGTGTTTACACGTGTGCACATACATACAAACACACAGAATCAGTTGGGTGTGACTGGTTTAATCACCTACGAGCAGAAAGTTGATCTTTTCTTGCTAAGCTGGTCACTGACTGAAGAACAAAAGTTGTTTGCTCTGCGAAATCCAGTGTGTGGCTATTCCATAATGGTAGTGTCATTTTATATGCCAATAACTGTTGAACAGGGTGACTCAGTTAGAGGAGGCCTGAAACGTGTGGGCTGGCAGAGGTTAGGGTGCTGGAGAAGGCCTAGTGAAAAGGAGTGCTCTCTTCCATCCCCTCTCCCAGGCTGGCATTGAGAATGGCTGCAGTGGTAGCATTGGGAAACACATCAAAAGGATGCACACCTTTACTACAAAACGTGTGATCCTTTAGTTAAAATGATTTTAAATTATTGGGTTTTGTAATATAATGATTTCTGCCTGATCCCTTCTTTTCCCTCACTTTATCTGATATTCAAGGGTTTGAAATCTCTTTTTAAACATCCTAATCTTTGCTACAATGGCTCCTGACAAAAAAATGGCTTTGGCACAGTTTGGGTACAGTTTTGTGTGTCATGAAAATCAAATTCAGTTGCCTTCTCACCCTCTTCTATTTTTGTAAAGAAATTACTTCAGTGATTTGGACATTTTATAAGGAAGAGGTGGTCTTTTTCTATCTTGAAAATAATACAACATCCATTTTACTTTAAAAAAAAATCTGTCAAGCCTGAATAATAAACAAAAACCCATCAAGAGGTAGACTCCTTTCACACTGTCTTCCAGAGAATCTTCACTTTGTTCAGAGAAAGTTTCCCAATTTACATAGTGATTCTTCTTTATGGGAGAGTTATTTTCATTCTCTGTTTCTCAGACCTTTTCCTATAGATGGGAACGGGGGAAGGAGCCCAGACGTGGCAACTCATTCACAGGCTCCTGCCGGACCACCATGGCTTATGATGGCACCAAGAAGAAAGAAGGTATGACTGCTTCATAATCTCAGAGAGATTTGCAAAAGAAAAAAAAAAAAGGGTGTCCTCCCTCTGCAGCCTTGCCAGGCCATGCAGTCAGAGTGGGAACAGAAGCTAGTGTGCTGTGGAGCTCTTAAATTTAACCTGGCCAAGTTACTGGAGGATCCCAAGCCCTTGACTTTCAGGTGTGAAGTACTGGGATCAGAACTTGAGAAAAATGGGTGGTATTTTCTTGTGCAGACACCCTGATTGGAAACTCTGCCACTGCAGCCTTTCTTTTCCCTGCCAGGTCAATGGAACTGGGGACCAGCAGTAATGGTAAGTTTAGTCATGGTAACATTTCTAGGTCCACTTGTCTTTAGGAAGGAATATACAAGGGTTACAAATTAAATCTGGAGTGATTGTGTTAGAGTGTTAGAGCACCGAGCCCCATCTCTGTGGTCAGACAGTACAGGCCCCTTTAGGCCCCTGTGCTTGTTGAGTTTTGCGCATCATTCAGTGCCAACATCTGCTGTTCGCTTATTTTGTGCATGGTCCACACGCCTATCATTCCTTAATGGAGTATTTCATTTCTTCCTTTTTTCCCATTTCACATAAACGATAGAGTTCCTAGAGAGTCACCGAGGTGTTGATGACGGGCTGGCAACCAGCAGGATACAGCGAGAGAAGAAGCGCTCTTACAAGGATCTGCTGCAAGAGGAAGACGAGGTAGCAACTCAGGTAGGAAATCCTCAGAGGAAAAGTTGAAGGTGTAAGGATGTGTGTAAAGCTGGTGATGGAATGGGTTTCTTGTTCTTTTTTTTTTTTAAATTTAGAAATGCATGTAGAAGGCAGCAAGAGCAGCTAATCATGTCCTGTATTGTTCAGTAACTTTCCTGGGGAAAAGGAGGGGGTCAATCTCAGTTACAACTGATTCTGATGTTTCTGGTAGTAGGATGTTGTCCTAGTCTTGATATAGAACCTTGCAAGTCATGAGATTCCATGAATAACTTCTTAGGCACATAAAAATAATTTGGAATTTATGGTTGTATTAGTAGCCAAGAAAGGATGGGTATAATGTTAACTGATGCACTGTTGTTTTCCTGATTCTGCAGACAGCCTGAAACAATAGCTCTTGAGAGATATGAACTTGCCCTGTTCACCTCTTTGGGGCCTTAACTTTTGAAATCACATAGTGGCAACTTAAGTGTCTGCAAAACATTCCTCTTTGAGCTAAAAGTTCTGCTGTTAGTTCAAAGGTGACTACCTTGTGATTTTTTTTAATCAGGAAAACAAGTTCTAATTTAAAATTCTTTTACCATGCAGATGAATTCTGCAGAGGAGCTTCAGTTTCGGATCGTAAATTGGTCAAGACACAAATAATAATTAGGGGACATGACATATTAAGGACATATTTTTGGCCCATTCTAGTTGTCATCTCTTCGTACCTCCTGTCAGTTCTTTTATCTTATTCAGCATATTAAACATGAACTGCTCACCTCCATTTTCATGGCTTGACAGTGTATGCATGCTTAGTTATTTCTTAGCTTTATTAAGAGGTAGATGTTTGTCTTTTATCAACTCATCAGCTAATCTCCAACAGCTAGCTTTCACTGCCCATTTCTTAACATTTTCAAATGTGCTTTTTCAAGTTTTCTTGTGCATTGCTCCTCTCACTTTGGGGGGACCTCCCTCTAGAGATCTGTCTTTCAATTTGCTTGAAGCCCTGTTGTGCTGCAATGCATACAGAAAGTTTGATGCTGATCTGGTGACTGATGTGCTGAAACCAATCCTGACTAATACCATTTTTTGTATTCTTCCACCTCCTCATAACTTGAGTTTTGTTTTACTTTAAACCTACACTGTGTGCTCTTGGGGACAGAGCATGTTTCCTTTCAGCACCCAGAATGATGATCCTGGCTCATACCTGGGGTTCCTTGATGTTACAGTAGTACAGATAACTCTTGATATCTCCTACGAATTATTATCTCTGTTAATAGTCCGCGTGAATCTCATATTATTTCCCTCTTTTTTGTCAGCAACTTTCTTCTTCTTATTCCAGGACAGTGAGTTTTTTCCAGGGACAGAACCTCACAAAAAGAAGAAAAAGCACTCCTCCGATGAGTTCTGCTACAGAGGTAAAACAGTAAACAGGCAAGGAAGGGGCTAACAGATCATGACTTTGAGGAAAGGATGCTCTTAAACCAGTGTCATGAAGCTTTATGGTTAGCATTTTATGGGGAGTCAACCTGTCTAGAGCAAGTATTCGGAAACCCGACGCTGATCAGCACCAGACAGCAGAAGATTAGGGAATTATATTTTCAGAGTCTAGCTTAACAAGTTGCCATTGTTGGGGGTAGAGGTCTTTCACCCCCTTTTCATTGACAAGCTGTAGCTTTCTAACCCTTGCCTTCCCATTTGGCATTTGCTTCTCTGCTCAGTTATTCCCACAGTAAGTTGGCCAGAAGATGACAGTTCACTTCATAAAAGCTTAACATGTTTCGAATTTTGTTTTTGGCACAATAGAAGGAGAAAGCCAAGCTGAAATTTCATGAAAATCTGTCTAGAGAATGAAAAAGCTCATATTTTCAATTAATTGGTCTCACATTAGCTAAAAATGGCATGAAAACCTTGCACTCAAGGTGTAATTTCAGACTCAGTAAGATATATTTCTATCAAAATAAGTTGCTTCACAATAGAATAGAATTTGACAAAACTTCCGGAACTTTCCTACTGTCTTCCTGCCTTAAATTTTTTTAACACCAGCTCGGGTGTTACAGCCTCTGAATTGTATCAGTAAGACCATGCTGAGCTGGCTGCAGTCTTGAGACATGTTCTGTTTAAGCCAGGCTGTAAATCTGTTAGCTGTAAATTGTAAGTCTTGCAGGATCCCCACTTCCCTTCTTTGCCGTCTTTAAGGGAGTCATCTTGATGTACATTTCTCTTCATCTTTTTCAGGTGTTTCGCCTCTGGATCTACCATCAAAGAAGAAGAAAAAAGCAGCTTCTAGCCCATCCTCAGCTGATCCAACCATGGATTTACTCAAGGCTATCACCTCACCTTTGGCCACAAGCTCAAAGTCTTCAAAGAGGACCTCTGAAAAATCATCTCATTCTTCCTCTGGCCATTCTGAAAGCAGAAAGGAGCACACCAAGAAAAAGCTGAGTGGGAGCAGTGGGGAACACTCAGTGGACGATGGCAGCTCCCACAAATCTAAAAAAATGAAACCTCTCTATGTGAACACAGAGACACTTACTCTTCGTGAACCTGATGGCTTGAAGATGAAGCTCATCCTCTCACCAAAAGAGAAAAGTAGTACAGCAGATGATGATGCTTTATCCTACTCTTCAACACCAGCAGCTGCAAAGAAATCTTCAAAGAAATCAGCTCGAGATGAGCAAGGCTCATTTCTGCTGGGTCATGAACTGCAGAGCTTCCTGAAGTCATCCCGAAAGAAGCACAAACCACCTTCTGACTCACATCCGCCTTCTGAGAGTTTTGGTGCTGACACCTCCCTTCATTCAGAAGGCCACGGAAGTGAGTATGAGATTCCAGGTACGGAAGCGCCACCAGAATCTGGTTCTTCTTCTGGTGGAGAGTTGGAGGCTGGAGAGCTAGTGATAGATGACTCCTACCGGGAAATCAAGAAGAAGAAGAAATCAAAAAAAAGTAAGAAAAAAAAGGACAAGGAGAAACACAGAGAGAAGAAGCACTCTAAGTCTAAAAAGAGTTCTGGGCATTCTCCTGTGGCGGTAGCAGAAGTAAGGGTGTCACCACCACCTCCCAGTACCCCCTATGTTGTTCCTCCACCTCCTCCTGCTGTTTTTCACTCAGATGGTCAAGGTGAGAAAAGGAGGAAAAAGGAAGACAAGGAGAAAGACAAAGCTGAAAAATGGGAAAAGGAGAAGGAAAGAGACAAGGAAAAGGAGAGAGACAAGGAAAAGGAGAGAGACAAGGAAAAGGAGAGAGACAAGGAAAAGGACAGAGACAAGGAGAAGGACAGAGACAAGGAAAAGGACAGAGACAAGGAAAAGGAAAGAGAAAGAGAAAAAGAAAGAGAAAAAGAAAAGGAAAGAGAGAAGGAAAGAGAAAAAGAAAAGGAAAGAGAGAAGGAAAAGGAAAGAGAAAAGGAAAAAGAAAGAGAAAAAGACAAGGAAAGAGAAAAGGAAAGAGAAAGAGAAAAAGTAAGGAAAAATTGGAGGGAAAAGAGAAATTGGGTGGTGGGTAATGGTGGATTAGGCATTCCATTACAAAGGCATGTTAAACTGAAACAGAAGGATAACTAATACCACTATCAATGGTTTCACTGAAGCATGTTTGGAAAACTGTCAGCCACTGTGATTTCTGTTTGTAGCAAAAGGAACATATGTTGGTTTGGGTTTGTGGCACAGGTAGTCTTTAGCCGATAGAGGTTCTCTGGAAAGGTTATACTTAATTTTGCTTTGTACAGGTCAGGTATCAAGCACAGCTGCATCATTTTCTAACATGACTGGTTCAAGCTATTGCCAGGCAGACTTTTGGACTAGTGATCTAGTCCATCATCACAGTTCCTGTACATGAAAAGTGAAGATATTTACCCATTTACTCCTGTATTCAATGAAATTATAATTCTTATAGACTACCATGTTCCCAGTTTTGTCCTGTACTTATAAATTCAGTTTTCCATGGTTACTGTGTAAAGAAATGAGTAGCAGAAATGGTAACTAGCATACAAACAAGTTTGCAAATTATGTAACTAGCTGTGTAAGTTTATAAATGGGCAAAAGCAGTTTCTGCATGCTCAGATAGAGAAATGTTGCTTTGTATGAGGAAATGGGCAGACAGAGCCCAAATCTGTTCAGGCATTATCCTATTCTATTTGGGAAGTTTTCCTTGATCATAGCTTGGCAACTGCAAAACCTCTGCTGTCAATGTACTTACACAGTCTGTTTTCTGCCAATTTGAAATACTTTGTAAGGATGCAAGAAACGGAACAAAATATTATCATGAGAACCAAATTGTTTTGACAGATCTATAATAGGTACTGTGAATAGTATAACAGATAGTGGTTTTTATTTTAAGTTTTAAAACTGAGCTACATTAACAGAGTGGTATGTTGATCCTGAAATTAGAATAGCAGGTTGCTGTTGAACTTTGTAAGATAAGCCATGTACTAACACTGGTTCTGGCTGATTCCTGTGCTTTCATAAACACTAAATTCAGCCAGAACATGTAAAACACTGCTTTTTAAGGTTCCTGATTTAAGTGTCATACTTTTCTTTAGGTCTTCAATAAATGCCAAATTCTTATTAAATTGGAGAAGGTCTCATCAGGATTAAAAATCTTTGTTTCCTTTCTTCTTCTGACTAGCCAAAGAAGAAAAACATGTCTGCCTATCAAGTGTTTTGTAAAGAGTATCGTACAACTATTGTGTCTGAGCACCCTGGAATAGGTAAGAAAATAATTGAGCCTTCTCTTCTCTTGCTTATACACCAGTCAGATTAATTAGGAGAACATATCATCTCTGTTTCAGACCAACCCCTTGCTTTTGACAGAATGCAAAGAATCTGCCAATTTAGAGTAAGAGGTGGAAAAGGGGACAGGAGTGGATTTTCATAGAATCGTAGAATCAGCCGGGTTGGAAAAGACCTCAGAGATCATCAAGTCCAACCCGTGATCCAACACCACCGTAGTTACTAGATCATGGCACTAAGTGCCACATCCAGTCTTATCTTAAAAACCTCCAGGGATGGTGACTCCACCACCTCCCTGGGCAGCCCATTCCAAATGTCTGTAAAAAATGTCTTCCTAAAAGATTTTGTGATTGTATTATAATTACATTTTAACCAAGCTATGAGTCTGGATAAAGAAATTGCTAGCTCTTTCTTTCTTTACTTAGAGACTTACCTTTATTGTGTCACTGTCCTGCAAATACGCTGTCACTTCATATTCCTGGTATCAGCTTTTTTTTTTGATTTTAAACAGTAATGGGAATGCACACTGGCACTCATTTTCAGGACAGCATGGAGAGTTCCAGTTGTGCAGTGGCTTGCTTCCTAAATGTGTATGGATGGGCCTGTAAGTTTCCTATGTTCTCTCCTTGATTTTATGATCTAATTTGTTTTAAACATTTTTCTTCTTTCTTTCTGCCAGATTTTGGAGAGCTAAGTAAAAAACTGGCAGAAGTGTGGAAGCAGCTACCTGAGAAGGACAAACTGGTGGGTGTGTGTGTGTGAGATGTTTCTGTAAACTGATTTCTGTAAACTAGGTGCTTAGATCAGAATGTGCTGGCAGCATTGCCACCATACCTTGAAATATGCTACCTATGTCCCCAAAGTATGTAAAGATGGAAAGTATGGAAACCTTGCCCTTGCAAACATAAAAGCCTTCATTTCCTTCTCATGGTATTGCTTCACCCGTTAGCTACATGACATCATTCTACCTCCAGGTCCTGGCATCGGGTAGCAGAATTACCTAATGTTATGAGTCTCTCTTTTCTTACCACGATAACTACAGATCTGGAAACAGAAAGCTCAGTATCTCCAACACAAGCAGAATAAAGCAGAGGCCACTACTGTGAAGAGAAAGGCATCATCTTCAGATGGTGCACCAAAAATGAAAGGTAATTGTTGCACTTTATTTGCCCTCATCGTTTTTCTTGGTCAGGGAAGATAGTGTTGCCAGTGGAATAAGGAGCAAACGTCCTTACCTGCTTCACATCCCTAGCAGCTTTCTCACAAGGTTTGACATTTAAATCACCATACTACTCAAATCAATTTTTTTGTGAGAGCGAGAATGATGTCAGCATTTTTCATACAGATTTCCTTGTCTAATTCATAGAACGGCGTTGTTTTTAGCACTATAGGGATTGAAATGTAAAATAAGAAAAGGCAGAAAGGAAGTTGTAGTGGGATTAATTTTGCTGCTAGAGGAAAATTTATTGTTCTTGATTTGGCATCACTGATACCAAATCTCCCCAATTGCATTCAGCTGAGGTAGATGTTTTGTACATGTGAAAAAAAGCTTTGACTCCAAAGACCACAGGATTGGGTCCACAGAACTCTTTAAGCATCTCATGCCTTTGAGATTTGAACTTTACTAAGTCAATAGGCTTGTAAGTAAAACAGTGAAAGAAATGAATTTGGAATTTTAATTTGCATGTTTCCAGCTTCTCCAACAGGAGTGATTTCCCCTCATAAGAAATCCCCCACAAGCACCGTGGTGGTGCCTTCCTCACCAGCCAAAGCCCCTGAGACAGATCCTATTGATGTAGCTGCACACTTACAGCTGCTGGGTGAATCCCTGAGCCTCATTGGACACAGACTGCAGGAAACAGAGGTGAGTGTAACCAGCAGTGTCACCGTGATGTCCTGTGATCTACACATTGGATTGTGGGGGATGATTATTTTATTTAATTTAGAAGTTTAACCAATGATTTTCATTTAGGAAGAGAAACTGGAGGTGGTGTGCCATGTTTTTTTGATGCATTGCTGTTTATGGTAGTTTTCTGGCAGTATCATATTGCCAGTGCTTTGGACAGGGGCTACTATTGTTTCAACTTACCTAGTAACATAGAAGATGTCATATTTTAATGGTTTCCTACTGGTAAATGATAGTGATTCTATGAATGCACATACACACGTGCACTTTCAGAACTCAGCCCAGACTCTAAGCAGAACACATATTTGTCTCAAATAATACCACTGAATTTTATGGGTAGCGTGATCATCTCATCGCACTGTGCTTGCAAGAACATTTATTTCACTGCTGATAAAAACAAGCATTTTGTTTTTGGGATGACTGAGGTAATTTTCAGAGGAACAACCAGAGTACAGAAAGGCACAAAATTCCCCTTCCTGAAAGTATATCAATGACTAAAGCATTTGTTACAGACATAGCATTTCTTTAAACTTCATAAATTGAAAATTTTTGTCATTAGGACTCATGTGGTTAACAAAATAGATGGTATGAAATGGCAGAGCTCATTACAAAAATTTGGGGAATTCAGTGTTTTATGCAACTCACAACCTTCTGACCTTTTCTTTTGTTCCCTACCTTTTTCTTGCATCAGTATGTTGCCTACTGAATTCTTAAATTTTTTGACTCAGCAGTCTCCCTGTGAAGCACAAGGCACAGTTTTGTTACTGTGTAAATAGTGAAAGTGGACTAGAGGAGCTGAAGATACTGTATCTGCACGAGGATTGATACAGTTGAGAAAACCATCAGTTCCACCACTCATCCCCATCCAATTTTTTTTCTTTACTACCAGGGAATGGTGGCTGTTTCAGGAAGTTTGTCAGTACTTCTAGATTCAATCATCTGTGCTTTGGGTCCATTGGCATGTCTGACCACACAACTGCCTGAGCTGAATGGCTGCCCGAGGCACGTTTTGGTGAGTTCCCTGTGGTTATATGTTACCATTGTATGACACTGTGTAACTTTTTATCTACCAGTGGCAACTGACCTAGTATTTGTAGCATTAATTGCAGTGTGGGTAGGTTCTGTTTTAGTGATGAGTCAATCGTGTGAATCAAATAAAAGTGCCAGTACATGTACCAGTATTTTTCAAAGTTTTGATTTTCTGTAAACGTAAGCCCCCCCTTCTAGCTGCTCTGTATCACACAAGCTATTTTTCCTTTAGAAGCATAAAAAATAGTTTGTGATGTCAATATTCCCCATGTGATGGTGTAGGGTCTTTTACATGTGGCTGAAACCTTCTCCGAGGAAAGAAAAATAGTCCCTTTTTTAAGGAACTGCATAGCTATAAGTTCTTTTCCACTTTAAATTACACTTAGTATTGAACCCTGATTTAGCAACAGCTTGTGGCATCTATGTAGCCTGATGTGACAGATTCAGATGGCAGCAGCATAAAGGAATCGGGAGTCATATCCCCAACAGGAGACATGAATAAAGCAGCGAAGGATAGAAGCAAAGATCAAAAATATACAGTCTGCAAAAGTTGAGAGACTGAAAACAAATCTGGCAGAGAGAACAACAAAAATGGATTATGAATTGGCAGGTCATAATAGGGCAGCCTAAACATTGATTCATTCTGAGAGCAGACTGTTAACAAAAGGAACAAAGTTGACAGCTTAGGCTGTGAGCTCCCACAAACTGGCTCTCTGCACAAAAGCTGAATCAGTGGGATGTTCCCATCCTAAGCCATGGAAAAATCATATGCTTTTTTCCTTCTTGCTTGCCAAGTGCAATGACACCACGTGACTAATGGTGGGTCTATTGGAAACGTGATCAACTTATTGTTATAAGGAGCAGTGGAGCTTTAGGTGAATTAAAGCACCTACCCTTCAATTCTGAAAACTGGTGTTCAGGAGTTGATAATAATTAAATAATTCTGATTTTTACTGTCAGATTCATAACAAAAATGGATAAAATTCAGCAGTTGTGTTGCGTGTAGAATGCATTTTATCTTTCAGGCAGTAGGTGGCATTGTTAACTTCTAGAATCACAACTGGTACAGCTCTAGCTCCTCCAATTAAAAGGTGGTGTTCTAAGGCCGTCGGCTATCCAGCCACAGGCTTGAGCTTACTGAAATACTGCACTTGAAGAAACATAGAGCTGGGGACTTTTTTTCTGAGGTGCATGGAAAGATTCTTACTCTGAGAATTGTGTTATGTTTTGCAAGAAAAACTGAAGAGCACTTTTTTTTCCCATCTGACACCCTTTTTGGGGTGCGTTTAAGGCTTTTTCTCTTTACTTTTACACTACAGAATTTCATAGAGAAATTACGAGTGTAAAGTCAAGTAATTTTTTTCTATATGCTGCAACTTTGATCACCTTGCTCAAATCCTTCATCACTGGTTTTTCTATGGTTGATGTGATGTGGTTACTGTGGCTTGCAGAGATAAGAGTATGGAGTCCATAAGGAGGAAGTCACTTGGGAAAAGCCTCAAGCATTTTCAGTGTTTCCAGGCGCTTAAAAATACTGAGGCTACCTTTATGTTTAGTTAACCTACATCTCCAAAAATGTGAAAATAAGCCTAGTGATCGATAGGCAGATTTGGTTGTCCCATCATATGATAACTTGTAAGACAAGTGAATATGCTTATTACCCTCATCAGTGTAATTTTTAAGGATTTGGAGTTATTGCCTGACACTAAAAAAATACTGAATTTCTTTTCCCAGTCAAACACACTAGACAACATTGCCTACATCATGCCTGGACTTTGATGGGAAAGGATCCTGGGATGTACTCAACCTCTGCGTAACTGATTTGTGTACATATGCACTACGCGGCGCTCCTGAAGGGCTCCATGTGGAGGCTTTTAAAGTTTTATATGTGTATAGTATATACATAGGATTGTAACTATTTGACTTCTATTTTATGAAAAGTTGTGAAATTAAGCTGAGAAAACCCTTTTGTGTCAGTGGGTGAAATGTCCTCCAGTCTGAAAGTACTTTGTATGAAGAATTCAGAACACTTTTGAGATACTTGCCTTAATTTCAGATCCTTTAGTGGGGGAAGCAGGCAGAGAATGGACTTCTCGATGTAAAGAAGAAAGCTGTCACCATGAGAAAGGTCATTGAAACAGTTGGCCCAGAGGGGTTCTTGACTCTCCATTCTTGATGGTTTCAAAAATTGAATGAGCAGCTTCCTCTAGCTGGACTTTCTTTAAGCAGGAAGATGGACCAGATGACCTCCTGATACCCCTGCCAGCCTAAAGTATTCTGATATTCTATGGGCAGATAGAGATGATAATATATTTTGGACCAAGGAATAGAACTGAATTCTTCACCAGCCGTATTTGTAACTCTTTTTCAGTTTAAAATCCACTGCTTGAGGGGAAAGCTGGATAGCTGATTAAAGATACAGAGGTCTTTGCCTCTTGGTCGCTTCCTCCAACCCTCACTCCTCAGTCAGTAATAACTGAAAGTTGTCAGTGTCAGCTGGCTGGTCTGGTAGCTGGCATTTGAAGTGAAGTAGAAGATGTCAACAAGTTTAATTTTTTCTTGTGGACTCATACCCAAATCATCATTAGCACAATGTATCAACCAACTGCATTTGCTTGAGAGAATGAACCTCCTGCTGGCTTTTTCCAGGGCATGGTCAGCCTGCTTTGATGGAGAGGAGTGCAGAAGCAGATGGGAAAAACTTGGATTGCTTCTGCCCATCTTGCACCTGTTTTATGAGATTGGTCACCCCCCATCCCTTTCACCAGCACTATTGAAAGAGCTGTGGTGCTGCTGCAAGGCAGTGACTGCTGACCAGTTTGAAGCAGCTACGGCTGAGTAAGGCACATGTGGGTTGATTGGACCGGTTCCTCCTCCTTCCAGCCACATACTTGGAGTTTGGTTTTCTGCTCCTCTAGAAGAGGAGATGCAGAAGAAGACTTGATTCCTGTTTAGACTTTTGTCTGTCTTGTATGTTTATGTGGTGTTCATATCACATGTATTTAACTTTTACCGATATCTGTAACAGATTTTAATTTATCCTGTATATTTCTCTGTGTGTGTGTGTGTATATATATATATATACATAATTTAAAAGCAAAAATCCCTCCCTCAGCCAACAGTGTGTGGAAAATAGGAATCAACTTTGCCTCACCTGTTCCTGCAGAAATCAGCTATATGTGGGAAAACACCAAGAAGATTCTAAGTGTTTGTAAAAACAGGCCATCTTGTGAAAGAAGGTAGAAAAACTGAAATATAGTTTGACTCAAACCTTTCCAGCTCTGTCACAAGAAAGTTTTAAAATTACAGAACAGCCATTTTTTACATTCAAGTAAGTCTAGCTTCTGTTTTTCAGGATAGTTGAAAGTGAACTGTCCCTCATTCTGGCTGAGCCCCAAATCGGAAGTAAATTAAATCCTTGGGAGTGCAGGAGGGTTTTTCTCCCAATACCTCTTCACTATGTATTCCCCAGATGTGCCTGTGTACAAGGTAGTCTCTCTCTTACAGAGTTTTTCTCAGTGCAGTGAGAGGTTTTGTGAGTCAGTTAGTGGAGGAGGCAAAAGGTTCTCAGACCACTGGACCAGAACACACGTTTTAGCAACATATGACAAATCCCAGTGAGCCTAGAATTAGGAAGGTCCCAGGAGGGATCCTAGCCCATACAGAACCATCTGCTGCTGGGAGCGGCACAAAATAACTTTTTTCCAGCCCTTTACAATTGAGAGCATTGTGGTGAAGGGATAGATCTGCTCTCGAAGAAACAGAAGGGGATAGCTTTAGCTTTGTTGTCTGTACAATGAAAAACTCTTGAAGAGTGAAAAACACACACAACCCTGGTGTATTGTATTTTTATTAAAATTTGTACACTTTGTATAATCTGTATCTTGTGGTATTTGGTACTATAGGGAAAACTTTGGCAAGACTTAGCAGTTTTTATATTTTTGTTATTTCTTTGCTGTTTGGTCCCGATTACATTACAATTATACACAGAAACTTTTTTTGTACTGTACTTACAATATAATTTTTTTTTAACATTTGGAGTATTGTCGTTCATTTCTGGCATGCACTGCTTTCTGCAGCTCTTGTTACTACTCGTATCTAGTGTTTCCCAGCAAAGCACATCCAACCCTATCCTTGCTAAGCTCACTCAGTTTGCAGGCAAGCTGTACTGTTTGCAGCAGCACACTGATCATCACTGAAAGACCCCGGCCATTTGGCCCTTCTTTCTGAAGGGAGACAAGCCATTGAGTACCACGGATAGCATTGGGGCATTCCATTCAGGTTCGTAGTGACAGATGAGGCCAATACCTGGGACTTGAGTGTGTTCCATGGGATGTCAGGCGTGGCAGCGTTAGAGCA
The DNA here is from genome assembly GCF_003945595.2 of Pipra filicauda. Taxonomy (NCBI): domain Eukaryota; kingdom Metazoa; phylum Chordata; class Aves; order Passeriformes; family Pipridae; genus Pipra; species Pipra filicauda. The sequence continues at coordinate 854,811 of NW_024104379.1, read as the reverse complement.
CGATTTGTGCTGGTTGTTAACATGTCCTCATTTTCCGGGTATGGGTGTTGGTTGATTGCAGCCGCGGCTTGGGCAGGGTGCGGTATTAGGCCAGGAGCAGGTCACAGAACACTGTGCCTTACTAACCACCATCTATGGGGCCACAGGATGGTTTGAGTTGCAAGGGACCTTAAAGGTCATCATTCCAGCACCCTGCCATGGGCAGGGACACCTTCCACTAAACCAGGCTGCTCAAAGCCCCATCCAACCTTGAACAGTTCCAGGGATGGGGCATCCACCACTTTCCTGAGCAACCTGTTCCAGTGCCTCACCACCCTCACAGTAAAGAGTTTCTTCCCAATTCCTACGAGTGTGCTCCCACACCAGGCCGTGGAAAACTAAAACCCCATCGCTACAGGCGTTCCACGACTCGGGCACCGCTCTAGGTGTTCTGCACGAGCTCGGTGTGGCTGCAGAAAGTGGCGGAGGCTGCCGGCGGCGGGAGCCCCTCGGTTCCCGCGGGCCGAGGCTACGGGCCGGCAGGACCCCTGTCCCGGCATCCGCCGCCCCTCCGCACGGTGGCTCCGTGCCACGCTCAGCCCGTAGCTCGGCGGGGCCGGTCCGGGGCCCCTCCCGGGCGGCGGCGTCACAGCGGGGCTCAGCGGGCCCGCCCCGGCCGGCGCGCGGGTCACGTGAGCGGCGGCGGCGGCGGCGTCAGCTGATCGCGGCGCGGCGGCGGCGGCGATGGACTTTCTGCTGGGGAACCCCTTCAGCTCCCCCGTGGGGCAGCGCATCGGTGAGACTCGCGCCCGCGCCCCCCGAGCCCCCGCGCGTCCCCGCGTCCCCGCCCGCCCCCGCCGCCCCGGGGGCGCCCGACCGACCCTTCCTCGGGGAAGCGCCGGGCCCCGCCCCCGCGGCGGGACCGAGCCAGCATTGACCAATCAGAGCAGATCTCCTCTCTGACTGACGGGCACTGCCGGCCAATAGCGAGCGCACAGCCCGAGGCGGCTCCGCCGGGGGCCCCGCCAGCCAATCCGGGCGCAAAGGGGTCTCGGGGTGAAGTTTGCTCGCTTAAAGGGGCCGCGAGCCGGGGGTCCGGACCACGCCCCCCGGGGCCGCCAAGGCCCGTGATTGGCTCGGGGCCATTCCCGCCCGCGCCTCTTCGGGGGCTTCGCAGCAGGGGCGGGGCCACGCCGGGGGTACGGTAGGAGCCGCTGATTGGCTGGGCTCCCGCTGCGGCGGCCTATCGCGGCCCGGGCGGGAAGGGGCGCGTGACCCGCGGTGGCGCGAGGGTCGCCCTCGGGGGCTGAGGGGACAGAGGGGACAGTGGGGACAGAGGGGACAGTGGGGACAGTGGGGACAGTGGGGGCTGCAGGGACAGCAGCTCTAGGTTGGGCTGTCCCTGTGACGTGGGGCTCACCCACTTGGACCAGCGTCCTGCACTCGAAGGTCATGCGCGCTGGGCACCCAGGGCGGCTGCCCGAGCCTCTCCGTGCTGAGCTGTGGGACAAGCGTCATGGCTGTGGAGAGCAGCTCCCTGCGGCACGGGCCGGCTCAGGGCACTGAGCACCAACTCTGGCAATTAACACGGCGCCCACGCTGTGACCTCTCCGGTCTCCCGCAGTCCCTGCACTCAGGGCAGCTCGGGGAACGTGGGAGAAGGATGTGGTCTGAGAAAGCGGAGCAGCGATGCCACAGTTAGAACAAGACCATCAACAGCTGCACTGGCGTTGGAACAGAGATTCTTAAAATCAGTTCTTTGAGCAGTTCTTAAAATAGTTAGAATGAATTATTCCTCCCATTTCTCCCATGCTGTATTGCCTAAGGGCCTTCAATTTGCACTTGAACATTGATGCCCAACTAAACTCTCCATTTGTCAGTTTATGCACTTCCATTCTTGCTGTTTGTCACCCTTCAGACCTTTGCTCTTCACTGTGAACATCTGGTTCTGGGTTCAGTTGTTTTTGGTGAGCTCACATGGGTGAATGGGCTATTGTGGCTGGGGCAGGAAGGGAGCAAGCAGCTGCTCTAAGTAATGCTTTTGTAGGCACTGCTTATTTTAGAGGCTGCCCTAAGTGCTGTCCAAAAGTGGGTTGGTGGCACTGTGATGTGCCGCTCTGGTGTTGGGACACATGTGAGATGCACTACAGCAGGATGGGGGAAGGATCATCAGGGATCATTCTGTTATCAAAAACCTCCAGATGATCTTCAGCATCTCCCCAGAAGAATGTCACATGTTCCATCACACGTTCCAGGAAAAACTGACTCCTGCCTTTTCCCAAATAAATGCTCTTTGTTCTCTCAGTGACTGTATCAAATATGTCCTTGTGCTTGGGTAGAGGCAATCTGAAGATGTCACAGATCCCTTGTTGCCCTCCAGATCTTCTCGTCAGTATAGTAACCAGACTGTAAGTGGGGTTCCTCTGGGCTTTCCTTCAATTAAAGAAGGGATTCCCAAGCAACAAACCAACAACCAATAAGAGGGAAAAAAGGTATTTCAAGAGTGTTGTCAAAGAAGAGTTGGGAATCCTTAGTAGCAGAGGTACGATAGCAGGGAGATCTTAGTTACTGGGGTTTGGGGTTATCTGAGTCCAAAGGGTTGGAGGAATTACAGCATATGTGTAAGGAACTCAGGCTGAAGGGCTTGAAAGGACTGGTGGCTGAAAATATGAATGTTTTCTCCTTTTGAACATTACCTATCAACATCCTGGGGACATGGATAAATGCTATCTGCCCTGTTTAATTTGAGACGCGAACATGACTTACCCAAACTTGTTTGGTAGGTCCGTGGCAGCTTCGTGTCCAACCCATGAGCCTGATCACCAAACCTGCATAGTGCTGCTGCTTTGGGCTGTCTGCAAAAAGCTAATGCTGCGTCCTTGTAAATTACTTAGGCAAAGTCATGTACGCTTGATATAGCTTATGAGGTCTAAAATAGCTTTAGATGAAGGCTAAGGAATATTAAAAAATCCTCTGTGGCACACTGCAGCGACGTTCTCAAATTCCTTCATTAATGTTAATCTAGTAAGACCTATTTATTTTGCTGACTAGGAATCCAATGCTGAGATAATCTCAGTGATGTGTCACAGAATGAGTCAGTTGCAGAGGAGTAGGTTTTCTAGTTTCTTACTCACAGTTCTGAGATTTAGTCACAAAAGTTGCCTCTGTCCTGTTTTTGTTTGTGATGTCTCTTCCCAAGTAAGAGGAATACAGACTTGCTTGTTTGTTTTTTCATTATTTGTTTTTGCTTTATAAGTGGGTTTTTAAACACAGTACTTCTGACCAGTGGGAAATTTTCCAGAGTGATGAAACATTGTAGTTTGGAATCCCCCCTCAAAAGGGAAATCCACTGCACCTCCATCAAAGAGCTAAGAGAAGCTTTTTTCCACTTTCAAAATGGAAAATCTAATTTCAAGCAGGTGAATTCCCTCTGAGTGAGAGACTGGAGAGGAAACCATCAACGCTCTCTCCTCACCCTCGAAGTCTGAAATAACTAGTAATTATAGCAATACTGAAAGGGACAGAGACAGGTTATTTCAGTGCGTGAGGGCAGGCAAGGGAGAGGAGTAACGGTGTAGCACGGAGATGAAAAGGAATTTTTTGTGGTTGGGAGTCGTTTTAAGCATGAGAATCAGTAAAAGTTGAGAGTGTAAAGAGGGAGCAAGTAAGAGAGGCTCATGGGTGAGGAAGAAGGGCAGATATTGTGTAATATGCTAGAAAAATCTCCACAGCCATTTGGATCCCACCTTGCAGGTGTCCCTGCACCGCTCTGTGAGTTGGGACCTTGGGAGCTGTTGTCAGTAACAGTCTCCTGTTGGAGCCAGGTGGGTCCCTGCAAGGCTGTGCTTCTCAAAAAAGCGTTACCTTGTCTTCTGTGCCCCCTCTGTGTGAAGAAGGGGAAAAGGCAGCAGTTGAAGAGTCAGTTGATCCCTGAGAGTTTGAGCTGATTCGCAGGAAAGGAGCAGGAGTTCAGAGACCCAAAAACCCACAGCTCTGTGTCAGCATAGTCTGTGTCCATCACTGTCCTGGAGTTAGGTTTGGAGCCGTATCTCTGTTCTCTCTAGAAAGCATTTTGTCCCCTCAGTCTTTGGAGGAGTGATACAGTTAAATGGTGGAGTCCTGACAGAGCTGAAGTTCCCTCAAGGGAAGTGAAAGCATGAGGCTTAGCAAGGACACTTTGTACAGGGTGCTGATTTGGGCCAGGGGCTTTATGAACTGAAGGGAGGTTGGGAGAAAGGACTGTTGTGTTGCTTTATGTTGAACCTATGCTGTCTTGTGCAACGGAATGTTGGTGCCCTCAAATGCCTGTTGAAATGGGTGAGAAGGTGCTTGATGCTTTGCTGAGGAACTTAAAGCCAGCAAGACTGATGACTGTAGGGAGCACTATTTAAGAGCTTGACTTGGAGAGGCACACAGTTTTTGACCTGCTATGGCAAAGCATATCACAGGGAAAGGGTTTCTGAACGGCGCCTGTCTGGTTATGGGTGCTTCAGATCTGGGATGGGGAGCAAAGGGGACAGGAGCCCACACAGAATCTTCTGTCCCTGGCTCCTGTACTTCTCCACACTATGGACTGCAGTGATGGTATGCTGCTGCAGGTTGGGTGGGATTGCCAGACTTAACAATGGGCTCTCCCCTGCCATGCACAAAGGCAGAGACAATAAACTTGAAAAGAAACAAAGTTGTGAAATTTACTCATGGCACAAAGCAAGGTGCAGCTCTGTTGGTCAGTTATATTTAGCTCAGAGTTCTTTTTTATCTGATGATTCCAAATAACTTTTATAACCCAGTTGCAATCCGTAGGAACACATCAAATGCCAGGCAGGAAAAGAGTCGATGCTCTGGCTCAACCCGTACCACAGTCCTCAGTGGTGCTGGGTCATTCTGAGTAATTTGTGAGGCAGCAGACTGGAATCAGACAAACCCTAATGCTGTCACACCCAGGGAACTGGACTGGCTGCCAAAACAATGTGGCTTTGAAGCAGCCCCGTGAAGGGGCCTCCTGTACATTCAACAGCCAGTTGGTTTTGGGTTTGGAGGGAGACGGCATTCATAGATAATCTCTGCCAGGGGGAATTCTCCGCTGCAGGTCAGGCTCAGCTGTTAGCACACAGAAGGAGATGCTACCTGATGAGTCCCACCAGGCAAAGTGCTGGGCATGTGCTTGTGGCCTGCCTCCTGTGCTCCCTGTTTTTAGGGACTTGTCGCTGCCCTCAGCCATCCAGGTCTCAGATTTCATGAGGGGCAGACAGCTCATGTGCTAATTACAGCTCATGAAATGGGGCCAGCCACTCTGATCCTTCATGTGACTAATGAATTATACTTTGTTTCTTTCCCTTCTGCAGGCTTTAGAAAAAGGATAAAGTTCAGGATTTCAGAGGAAACCCCAGCATATTTTATTAGGCTCGGGCAGTCCCTTAGAGCTTGGAAGAGAGCAAGGAGGATTAAAAGGGCATTAGCTCCAGCTCTCCCAAGGCCAGATAGGCCAGGCCTTAATCTGTACTGGGTGAATTCAAGTACTTTGTCCATGGAATTGCCTCAGGGTCACATTCTTGTTTTCCATATACCCTAATAGTGCTCTTCCAGCTTTTTATTTTATAAGCCAAATTGCATTTATGACAGGTTTACTGCTTTCCTGCAGCTCTTCTTTGATGACTGTATGAACAAGGGTGATGGTAGCAGGATGACCACAGCATTGTGAACCAACAGCAAGGCAGTGTGTGTCACTTCTGAGGAAACCAAGTTTTGTCATAAGTGGCCAGAGCATGCATGGTTTATTTGCATTCGTGTCTGAAAAGCAAACCTACTGCTCGACCTTGGCAGGATTGGTGTGTTTAGAGGAAAAGGAGTGGTGGGGAGCAGGTTACAGAGTGCCACCAAACATTGGGAAGCAAGGGAAAGGTGTTTGCAGATTCAGTTCATGTTTATGTACAATGCCAGTGAGAATGAGGAGGGCTGGGGAGATTTGAACAGCAAGGACTTGATGGTTAAAGGCAGTTTTTATTTTGTCCTTGGTTTCTTCTGTAGCTCAGAGCTTCCAAGCAGGCTCAGCCCTGTTCCTGAGTTGTGGGTCTTTCCTTCCATGTGCAGTAAGAAGACTGTGAGAAGAGAGGATGTAGACTTCCCTTTCAGCAGAGCAACCCCTATATGATGGATTTGTGTGATTCATTGCCAGCAGCAGCAAACAGTACAGAGAAACTTCTGGCTTGTTCAAACCACGGTGTGTTGTGAGCAGGGAACGCCAGAGGAGAGCACAAGTGAAGGGTGGCTTTGTGACCATGTGTGCCAAAACCATCAGACTGACCTGAGCTGGAATCTACCTACCGGCAAGGCTGGCTGTGTGGTGTCCCAGGGCAGGAGGAAACCTGGAGCTCTGATATTACTGAGTCCTGATCCCAAAGATGCCCCAATGGAAAACATTTTCCCCCACATGTTACCACAGCTTCACCTATTGATTGGTATATGCCCTGGTGCACCAGACATGCCCATTGCCCTGGATATATTCTCTACCAAATCACCCAATGTGATGCTACCTCCTATGCCTCACTGAGGAGGCTTGGATCTGCCAGAGATCAGGATTCCTATGTAAAATTAGTACTCAAAGTGACAAAAGATCACCTGAATCAAGGAGCCTTATGGATATTACAGTAGTAGCCAGACCTTCAGAAAGGTGGAAGAACATCAAGAACATTCTGCCACTCTCCTTCCCTTGTCTGCCCTTTTCCATCTGGCTACGGCCACAATGTAATCAGCATAATCACAGTGTAATCAATACATTCTGCAGCCAACAGAAAAGGTGGTGGCTGCATAGTGATAATATGCAGATAACTTCACACTGTGGTGTGCAATCTGTGGGAGGTTCACGTGTATAAGAGGCTGCATTGCACAGTGCTGTGAACAGCTCTGAGCCTGACCCTTAAGAAACAGGACATCGCAAAACATGATGGATGTGCTTACCCAGGCAGGAGTTAAAAAAGTCTTCCTGTGTGATGGCCTTATCCCATTACTGTGTGAATGGGCATTTAATTTCATTCCTGCACAGGGATCATTAGCTTCTGGGTCAAAAGGAGAAAAAGGCAGCTCTGCAGAGAAAAGGGCTCTCCAAAGGGATAGAGGACCCACAGCAGCAAGGGACAGCCCCAGATTTTGCAGGGACAGCAGTTTTGAAAATGCAAGCACTTCTGTTGGGTCTGAGCTCTCTTGAAGAGCACTTGGTAAGTGCTAAACCAGTCTGGCCAGTTTTAGTTCTCTAAGTCAAGTGTTTTGTAGGATGGGAGAGCTGGGAAGGATGGTTCTTGCCCTCTGCTTGCCATTTGCTGCGTCTCTGTGTTTCCCTGTGGTCTTGAGAGTGCCTGGGTCCTGCCGGCCCCGCTGGCAGTTCTCTTTCCCCCAGACGCTGGTGGTGTCCCTGAAGGCATCAGTCAGTGGTGTGGCCAGGACGGAGACATGGCTGATTACAGGGTGGAGACACTGGTGCTCTCAGTAATAGCTGCTCATTTCCCAAATCTCTGCCTTGAATAAATAACATCAAGGCTGACTAAGGAATTCCTAATTAAAGGGAACACAATCAAAGCTGAAACAATATTGCTTTGACTTCAGCCTGCAGTTTGCTTCTGCCCACACTCCCCAGAGGCCAGAAGTTCAGGGGAGAGGTGTAAATGTTAAACAAGAGAGAGCCTTGCTTGGGTTGTTTATGTTTGCTTATTTATTTTTATAGGCCTGGTGTACAAAAAAAAAGGGGGGGGTTGATTCTTTTGTCTCCTTAAGTGGTACAAACCAAGAGTGACTTTAGAGCCATGACAGTGCGAATGAACAAAACTGACAGTTTCTGGCCTTGCAGTAACAAAGCAAATAAGCCCCCTTTTCCCCAGCTGTGGAGCTGAAGTCATGCTGAGCCTCTTCCCTTCTCTCCAGTGATCACACAAGGTGTGTGTCGGTAACATGGGTAGCACGGGTGCACCCACCCTTTCCAGCACCAGCCAGCCATGTGCTCTGCGGTGCTGACATCTAGTGGGCAGCACTTGGTGACTCGGGATTTGCAGCTGGGTTTGCCTCCTTGCGTATTGTAGTGGAACCCAGCGAGGAAGAGGCCGGGATCTGCGGTGAGAGCTTAACAGCAGCCCGTGAGAGTGCCAGAGCTGCTCTTAGCCCTACCCTGTTCTGGTTTCTGTTTTCCAGAGAGAGCTACCGATGGGTCCCTACGGAGCGAGGACTGGGCTCTCAACATGGAGATCTGTGACATCATTAACGAGACTGAAGAAGGGTAAGGAGAGCTGGCAAGGGTCCATATCCGGCAGCCGGTCCCAGCACACCCTGTAACACTACATGCCTAGGCTGCAGTGGTAGCATGCATTGGTGGAGATAATAAGCTAGGCTTCCCAACAGTCCCTTAGACAAGACTCTGCTAGGAGGCCTAGAGACACAGCCAATCTGCCACAGCATTTGTTAGATGCTTCTGTATAATCTTAGTGAGTACTGGGAGCCATTCAAACAGGCCTTCAGGGTCCCCAGAGAACCTTGATTCAATCCAGGCTGTCTCCCATGTCCCAAAGGCATATTTGTAATTCTTCCACTTTGGTTTATTCCTTCTTCATACCACTCTCTTTCTTTCCTCTGGGAATGCAAAAATCTGCAGGCTGGTGACTGAAGAGAGAGCTGCTATTCAGTCCTCTCACTGTGCAAGTCCTGCTGGGGTTTGCTGCTCAGGTATTTTCATGTACAGTCACTCAGACTCACACAAAGTGGGTGGGGGAGCCCTTGTCTCCCTCTCCCTGCAGGGAGATGTTCATAAATCTGCCAGACTTGTTAACTCTGGACCTGGGGATGTGGCAATGAATTCAAGGGAGACTGCTCCTTCTCACAGTGGAGATGTCAAGAGCAGCATGTAAAAAAGAAGGTGCTACATGGAATAAAACATGTAGGTTTCACTCCTGCTGTCCTACCCCACAGTGATGTTGACAGAGGATTTGCAAGCCCAGTTTTCAGCTTCACAGTTGTATGAAAACAAAGTCAAACATCTCTACTCACAGATCTGTCACCACTTCTTTTTCATGCTATTCCCATGGTGCAAATACACAGTTTTCAGTCCTGATCTGTGGCCACTTTTTTCAGTCTTGGCACCTGATAACACAGCTGCATCCTTCTGGGATGACAGGCTCTCCCACTGCCCTGCTAATGCCCATCCATTGACACCAGGCTGCCCCATGGGCCAATACACTCCTTCCCTCCTCACTGCCTCAGTGTCTCCCCACCACTCTTCTCCCCTAGCAGTGCTGCTCTTCCAGCTCAGCCTCATTTCCTGTGCTCTACTAGAGCATGTTGATTCATTTGTGCCCTCTCAAGATGAGTGGTCTGAGACCATGGTGTTTCTCCCCTCTGAGAATGGTTAAGGGGGCCCTACTGTGCTGCTGCTCTCTTTCCCACCTGCAATATAGGCAAGATTTTGCCACTGAATCTCCCCTGCAGCTTTTTAGTCTCCTTTTCTCCAGGGAAATGTTGTTAAACAGCTTCTCTCTGAGCAACAGAGGAATTGCTGTAGCTTGCTCGCTCCTTCCTGTTTCTAACCCATGCCAAGCTTTTCAGTGACGTTCTCCTTTTCAGTCTCTCTGCCATGGGATTTTGCTCTATCCCCAAGCTGTGTGTTTCTAGCATTGCTTTTACTCTGTTCTCTGTTGTGTCCTGAGCACCTTGAGTTGTTGCAGACATCAGCACAGAGGCCTCCAATTTCAGGAACAGCACTCAGGGACATGGTTTAGTGATGGACTTGGCAATGTTAGGTTTGCTGTTGGACTCGATGATCTTAAAAGGTCTTTTCCAACCTAAATGATTTCATGATTAGCAGGGCCCCACTACTCTTGCAGAACCACAGGCAGAAGCTGCTTTACCAGTCATTGCTTCAAGCCACCCTGAAAACCTGATGGGGAAGGACACCTGCATAGTATGAGGCATCCAGAGCCACTGGCTGTTTTGCTTTGCCTTGCTGTAGGTGGGGCTCAACCTTCTGATGATCTTTCTTCATCTCATTTCTCCCTCAGGCCCAAAGATGCCTTCCGAGCCATTAAGAAGAGAATTGTAGGGAACAAGAACTTCCATGAAGTTATGCTGGCTTTGACGGTGAGTGGTCAGGGCTCTTTCTCGGCTCTGCTGTAAAGCTGAGTGCTGAACATGAGCTTTAGCACATGTACTGAAAAGACGCGTGTACCTAAAGCCAACAAGGCAAATAAACACAGGTAGGCAGAGAAGGCTATAGCAACTGCTTCATTGCCTTTGAAGGTCCTGGAGACATGTGTCAAAAACTGCGGCCATCGCTTCCATGTCCTTGTGTCCAGCCAGGATTTTGTAGAAGGTGTCCTGGTGAGAACAATCCTGCCGAAGAACAACCCACCTGCCATAGTGCACGACAAGGTGCTGACCCTCATACAGGTGAGCCAAGAACTGTGAGCATCTGCACCAGTTCAGAGAGTGTTTGTCTTTAGGTTTTTGTACAGAAGAGTATTGTATTGATGATGGGCTGTGCTGTCTCCTTCTCCCCAGTCCTGGGCAGATGCCTTCCGTAGCTCACCAGACTTGACTGGTGTCGTTGCTGTCTATGAAGACCTGAGACGGAAGGGCCTAGAGTTCCCCATGACTGATCTGGACATGCTGTCACCCATCCACACACCACAGAGGGTATGGGAGCATTGCTGAAGAGAAGAATGTTGGGCAGCTGCCATTCTGGAGCTATGAGGGGGCTTTAAGGACTCTGTCTTGCATTTAGAGGGCTTTTGGAGAGTGAGAATCTCCAGGACAGCCAAGAACTGTTGAAAGCAGATGCCATCAACATTTCTCCTCTAATGTCAGGTGTGAGTGTCTAACATGTTCTCTGTCACTTTTCCCACCTCTGTCTGTAGACTGTGTATAGCACTGACTCCCAATCCGGACAGAACTCACCTGCAGTCAACTCCCCTCAGCAGATAGAGTCCATCCTCCACCCTGTCACCTTGCCCACTGGAAGAGGCTCATCCAGCGACGCACCCATCACACCCACACCAGAGCAGGTGAGTTGGACACAAGCCCTGTGACATTCCTGATTCTCCCTGTGTTTGGGGGCTGTTTCACAAACACTATTCTGGGACTGCTGTCCTGGTCCTTCCCCAGCCTCTGTCTTCAAGAGCCGTTCTTCTAAAGCACAGACCCTCAAGAGCTCCCCAGAGCTCCACTGTGGTCACATTGATGAGCTGGGACACCACAATCATGGAGTGGTTATGTTTTCCAAAGACAGGGCTGCCTGCAGGTAGAAGGAAGTTCTGGCTATAGGGAAGTGGGGACTAGAGATATCGAGGTTTAGAGTGAGGTCTTTATAATGCAGTTCAGCAAAAGCTTGCTCAGTAGTTGTCTCCTTATCATCTTTGTTTATTTTGCCTCACTGCTTACTTTATACAAATCAACCTTGTCTGGCTCTGTGGTTTCTGAAGGCTAGGGCTTCCTCACTTGTTTCCCCATCCTCTTTTCTCCTTCCTCACTCTGACTTCATATGACACCATGTTCAGCACCAAACCTCCAGCTGTCAGTGTGTTGCATTCTCTTGCAGAACAGAGGGTAGAAACTCTTCTAAAGAGGCTCATTAGCAGCTTATGAAAACAGAGGGATAAAGATTCAACTGCACACTTAGCTGAGGCTCTCCTGTTGAATGGGAATTAATTTTTTCCCTCTCTTACACTGCTTTGGAAATTAAAACATTTAAGCGGCTGCCACACAGGAACTGCTAGCTGGAGAGAGATCTGAATCACAACAGCAGCCTATGCTGGCTACTAAAAGTCAAGGCTGGGCTAGTAGCCAAAGGTCCCAGGTGAAGGCCTGGCATCTGTTACCAGCAAATGAACTCAATGGTAAGTAATGGAGATTCTTTCTGCTGGGAGCTCCCGAGAGCTTAACTGAGTGGCAACAGTGGTGACAAATGAATTCTCCAGTGGCTGTTCCCTTCGGCTCTGTGAACACACGTACAAACATGGTGCTATTTACTGCCATTCAGAGCTACCTCAGCTACCTCCCCAGTCTTCCCAGGTGGAGCTGTCACTTCACTTCCTTTTGCAGATCGGGAAGCTGCGCAGTGAGCTGGAAGTGGTGAATGGGAACACAAAGGTCATGTCAGAGATGTTGACGGAGCTGGTGCCATCCCAGGCTGAGCCTTCTGACCTGGAGCTGCTGCAAGTAAGGAACGCTGGCAGGGGGGAGGGCTGGCACATGCAGCAAAATTTAGCAATGACTTGATGGACTGAGGCATGATGCCTCCCAGGCATGGGGAACAACTGGACAATTTAGTGTGGGGCTTATCAGGGAGTAATGGGATAAGGGAGACACAGGGTAGGTGGAGGGAAATAGCACTACTGAGGCTGGAATCATCTCACATGGGGACTTGTCCCTGAGGGCCTTTCTTTCTGGGCCATGTGTTATATAAAAAGCATACAATTATTCCATGTAGAGCCCAGACTCAATTTACCTCTCATACCAATATTTGTTGCCCATCAACAAACAGTTCCTGATAGATCCCAGTAGCCTGTGGAGTCTGTCTATTCCAGTCAGACTCCCAAATCTGTGAGTGCTCAGCCTTAGCGTGAGCTGTGTGGTAACTTCCCCTTGCTTTGAACAGGAGCTGAATCGGACATGCAGAGCCATGCAGCAGCGTGTACTGGAGCTGATTCCCCGTGTCCTCCATGAGCAACTCACTGAGGAGCTGCTTCTCATCAATGACAACCTCAATAACGTGTTTCTGCGCCATGAAAGGTACCTCTCTCCTCCTTTCTCTGCCCTGCTCTCCCACAAGAGTTTACTGCCCCTTGAAGGCTGCCTATCCCACCCTTTTGATCTGCCCATAAGTATAATACTCAAGATGTATCAGTCTGTATCTTCCCTCTTTGAGAACAAAGCCAGTTCTCAGTTTTTGCTGACTAATTCCTGTCCCTTCAAGACTGCTGTGTAAGTTACTCATGGGATATAAAGATGCCCTGGTGGCATAACCCAGAAGAAGAAGAAGGAACTGCATGGAAAGAGCTGGTTTTCTGGCTCTGAGGCAGATGGGGACAGAAATTGCCCAGGTGGGATCAGCACCCCGTTTTTTTCCCTACCATTTTATCAAACACATCTCTTTGCTAGGATGAAGTCTAGGGAATTTAGGCCCTGTGTCTGTATGGAGAGCTATGTTTAAAGCATTTTGGTTAGGAGTAGCTCTGGAAGATCACAAGGAGCTTTCTCTCTCAGAAGACATCAACTGTGTGGGTCTTCAGTCTTGAGAGGAAATTAGGCCCTGAACCATGTTGCCCTCTTCCTATTATGCAGGAAGGGACAGGCTGTGCCAAGCCTTATAAGAAATCTGTGGGTGAATAAGCACATGCTATTGAAATGCATCCTGTCATTTTTCTTGCAGGTTTGAGCGCCTCCGGACAGGACAGCCTGTCAAGGTAACTCAGAGCAACTTCCCCTCTGTGCAGCTTGGACTGCATCCCACAGGTCCAGCCAGGTCCTGCTGAATTGGAGAGAGGTTCAGTCTGGCCCCCCAGAAGTGGTAGGCTTTGCTCTCCCAGCCAAGCTGCACCAGACCCCCTGGTGTGCAGGACACTCTGGTTCCCACTGCTAGCCTTGCCCTCCCTGCCCATGGGAGTCTTCCCCTCACCCAAAGACCAAGAGCAGAGCAACAGCAGTTATAGTTTTCCAGTACTGAGTTTTGGGAGGACCAATTCCTATATGAGCCTCCTCTGAGCACTGCCCTGTCCTCTGAACCAGCATCTACCCTACTTACTGACATCCAGCAGAGCTGGGATGTGTCCCAGGGCTGGCTACTGAGGCCAGCCCTGGGACACTATTCCCAGCCAGTTCTCTGATCACTGTCCCCCTTCTCACAAGCAAAGGCTTCACAACTGGCATCTTTCGACAGGTATAGAAGGGCTTTCCTCTCCAGTATTAATGAGCTAGGATTGTAGGGCCAGGGTGTCCAAGCTTCAGAAACTCTCCACCATTTTCTTTTTTCTTCCTTCAAAGGCACCAAATGAGACAGAGAACAGCCTGATTGATCTGGGACCCAGTACTCCTTCTGCATTAAAACAGGCTGAAGTCACCAACAACCTTTCCTCTCAGCTGGCTGGAATGAGTATGTTTCCATGCACTTTTCCCCTCAGTCTTTCTCCTGTGCTGCACTGGGAATCCCTTCCTACCCTTGAATCATCTCCCAGAATTATATAATCATATTCACAGAGTAACCTAGGGAAATGGTGTGTGTTTTCAACTAATAAACCCATGAAGAAACTTGTATATGCCCCAAGGCACTCAAGCATATGTCTTGGCATCCACACCTCACATTGTGCAGGAGGTAGACATGACTTAAGAAGGACCTCAGCATTAGTCTGTGGCTAAGGACTAGGCCTTCCAGCAGGGTAGGGAATGAAATTGCCCCTTCTGCATGCCTGGCAGCATTGCCTAGTTGCCTCTCATGCTGTGTGGTGTCAGGCTGACCTCTAAGGTCTAGAAGAAGAAAATCAGCTGAAACTATGCTGTGAAGGCAGCCATGAGCATCTTGGGCTCAGGACTCAGGATTTGACAGATTGTTTACTCAAAAAGCCTTAGAGGTCCTGAGGGTTCTTCAAGATATACCAACAGCCTACATAACACTGCCTGAAGCTCTCATTGCCTGGGAGCACATTCAATACAGCTTGGATGCAGCTACCGAAAATTGGCAACACCGTTTTTACAGACAAGCCAGTTGAGATATTTTTCAAGTCAGGTTTTTTTCAGATGATGCCTGAATCATGAAAATCCACTCATCTGTCTCAGAGGTGCTTGCCCAGAAGCACAGGTCTTCCACAGGTTATGGAGCAATTCCCTCCCAAGCTGTCTAAAATGACTGGGAACATCTAGTCTTCAGCATCAGTTCAGTAAATTGATGATGATGCTTCTGCCTGAGACTGAGCCAAAAATGTCTACTGAGCAGGCAAAGAAACTGCTGCTTTTACTTCACTCACGACACTACATGCACACGTAGCCTGTGCTGTAGCTGAGGGGCAGGATAGAGGAGTGGGCCTAGAACAGTTTAGCCTGTTCTGATGATAGCTTTCCATCTAGCACTCTCCAAGCCCACAGCCCTTCATTTACTGCTCTGAGCTGCCTGTTCACCCTTCTTTCTCCCACAGACCTGGGCTCGAGCAGCGTAAGTGCGGGACTGCACTCCCTCGACACCTCTGGCAAGCTGGAAGAAGACTTTGACATGTTTGCCCTGACCCGTGGCAGCTCGCTGGCTGAGCAGCGCCGAGGGTGAGTGCAGCAGCCCACTCTGTCCTGTCCTGCCTTCTTGTAAAGGAAGGAGGACTCAAGGCAACTGGAACCATGACCCCAACCAACAGCAGTTCCTGGGAGACAGTAGGATGCAACAGAAATGCAGTCTTTGGATGCACGGTGTTTGTAGGATGAGCTCTGTGCTCCCAGTCCTTTTTTCTGCTACATCATCTCTCCTTCACAGTATCCTCCTGGGTATGGAGAGAAGGAAGTGGTCCCTATATATGAGCACTGTGGTTCCACATGTTCTCAGGAAATTCAGTGTCTGGAGATGAAGGTGTGGAGTGGGACTGGCTGAGTTTTCATGTCTGTCTCCGAACTCATGTGCCCTGACTGGGGTGATGTTGAATTTGGGAATTGCTAAATACCAATGCAGCCTAACAGGCTGGAGTGCAGGAAGAATGCGGTCAGTTGTGGCAGGGCAGGGCACTGCTCTGTGCCTCAGCTTCCCTGTTGGCAAGTGTGACTGATGTTTCTTCCACCATAGTATGTTTGAGACCTCCTGGTGTAAAGCACTAAGAGCTGGGTCTCCATAGTACTGGCCGAAGTGGTCTTCTCCACTGCAAAATGGATTCCTGAATCCTTGTTCTGGAGGAGCTGACAATGGCTGTGCTGACCAGATCCCTTGGGTTTGAGAGACTAGCTGATCTCACACTGCTTTCCTGTCAGTCATTCCCTGCTCTCCATCAGCTACCAAGCAGTAGAGCCCACAGGCAAATGGCTGTCTCCAGCCCTCAAAGACCTGTGCTCCTGCATTCCTGCATCCACTGGGGTGCCTTGTTCTGCAGCTGGGCAGTAGCAAGTTAAGATCTCTTATATACATGTCAGGATCTCTTAAGGACATCTCCTTGCATTCCTCTGCTTCATACTGCTTCTGATAAAAGTGGTGGGGAAACCTGTGGCCTACACATGACTTCATGTGTTTTGTCCATGGGTTTCCCCATCACTTTTATGGTGGGATGTGCTGCCTGAGGGCAGAGGCAGTACAGCACAAAAACAATCATGCCAACAGCACCTGATCTGGGGCTGAAATCTGAGCCACTGGCATGTGCTGAGTGCTGGAGGCTGGGGGAGATCTGCACAGGGGTGAAATTGTATCCTCTTTGCTGTGGCGCAATCCTTAACAGGCTGAGGCACAACTAACAAGACATCTTCTATTTATTCCTCACTGCCCTTCATCTGCCTGCACTTGCACTCCTGCCAAGTAATCTCTACTAGCTCAGGCTTCACATTTCGCTCATCAGCATCAGCTCTCAGTGCCTCCTGAACAGACCCATTGCCCTACAGCTCCCAAACAGGACATGCTGGCAGGAGACATACACAAAGCCATTGGGGTTTGTTCCTGACCCCCCATGCTTCATGTGTGCCTCAGTGAAGCAGTGCTTGAAACACTTCAAGCCTTTCCTGCCATTCTTCCTCATCAGCGGCATGATAGCAGCACTGTACTTCATCCTGGATGCCATTGTCCACAGCGGCCCCTTCACAGATGAGCACTTCTTTGAGAAATTTGAGCAGCGGTGGCCCAAGCCCCTGGCCCCCAACAAAAACAGCTCCACTTGATGGTCTGCTGGATCTGCGGAAAGGGGCCCAGGAGCAGCTGCAGAGGTGACTTGTGGAGAGTTTCTGTGAAAGGCTTCATTCTCCTAGCATGGATGGAGCGTTTTCCCCATTCTACATGGATCAAATGCCACATGGGGACATGTCGCATTATCATGTGTGCTGGCAGCCTAGAGAAATGGAATGAGGGAGTTTATGGGTGAGGAGTATCTGCATGTGGAAAGAGGTTGCTGTAATGGTGCACTTGGAGACCATGAAGCAATACTAGGATCTTCTGATCATCCAGTCTCACCTATGTAGCATGGGTCAGTGAGCCTCTGCCACCATCAGTTCTTGAGTTGTATCAGTTAAAGAGATGTTTTTGAGCTGTGTTTGTGTCTATGAAGGTAGGTGAGTATGTAGGGGCTTGTTGCTCAAATCCTTTCTAAAGTAGCTGTAATATTCTGGTCAGTCTGTGTTAGTTTTCTCTCTTTATAGTCAACCCCAAAGAAGGTAAGCATTGTGGTTGATGCACCTACCTCTGTAAGTCTGTGTCTTAGTTTCATATCATACCTTGTCATCCTCCTGTCATGTGCCACA
This sequence comes from Pipra filicauda, assembly GCF_003945595.2. Taxonomy (NCBI): domain Eukaryota; kingdom Metazoa; phylum Chordata; class Aves; order Passeriformes; family Pipridae; genus Pipra; species Pipra filicauda. The sequence goes on along the minus strand of NW_024104379.1, from coordinate 837,396 downwards.
GTTGTCCTGTGGTATCCCATAATAATGTTGCAGTGAGTAGATTAGTCTGTTTTGTGGTGAGCTATACCTTTAATAGGGGTTTTGCTCACCTTTCTAGAAGCTCTTGGGAGCAGAATGGCAAGAGATGAAAAGCTGTGCCGTCAGAAGAACTGAATATATGTTTAGGAGTTTCTGCTCTTCACTCTCAGGCATCTCAATGGCCTCTGTGTTATCTAATTTCATGCTTTCAGGGTAAAGTACGAAGATCCCCAAGCCACCAAAGGACTCGCTGGTGCCCTGGATGCCCGGCAGCAGAACACAGGAACAGTAAGTGGCCACAGAGCTTTTAGTGTATTGCCAGGAATAAGAGTATCCTCCTTGCTCACCAATGCAATAAATGTTTTGTCTGTTTGGAAAAAATCAAGTGTTTTACATTACCAATGATAACGTTCAGTCTTCACCAACCTGCATGTCCTACCTGGGCTACATACCTCATTCTTTAAACCCCTGAGGTGGGAAACTATGGAAAGTCTAGGGTTGACTCAGTCAGTCACAGGATGTCCTCCCTATATCTGCAGGGAAATTCCCACCTGGAAATGTATGTTTCATTCATCTTAAGCAGGTTTCCAAGTCCAGTTGCCCTCTCTCTGCAATCAGAGAAGTAGGCCACCAGTACAATGTGTTCTTTCCCCCACCCTAAACCCACTGCCTCCCCTGTCCTTCATACTCTGCAATGCAGGCTCTCTCTCATCCAGGGGGAGTCTGGTGCCTCTAATGATGGAGCCCAGCTGACTAAATGGATGATGCGGCAAGGAATGGTGAGATCTGAGATCGTGGAGGGCCAGCAGGGAGGAAGGAGGCTGGGGCTGCTGAAGTAGAAGTGGTGCTGGCACAGCACATGAGGATGCACAGCAGACATCAGCCGAGATTGCAAACTGAAATGGGGCAACCCTGGCCTGGGCCAGTGGTGGAGACCAGAGTTGGGAAAGAAGCAGGCAGAGTGTCAGCCTCAAGTAAACATGTCTATAGGAAAAATCCTAGGAGCTCTGAGGCCAAGAGAGCACGTGCCACTCTGAGCTAGAGGATGGCCTGTTTTGAGGTGGGTATCTGGGGCAGAGGCACTAGCTGGTGGCATCATGAGGGAGGCTACTGCCATTCATTCCCCTTGTAGCCTCTCCTGCTTAGCAGGAGCTGCCCCATTTGGAGGAAAACACGTTGTGACTTTTACTGTTCAAGGCCTCCTCCTGTAGCTTGAGTGTTTGAGCTTTCAGGCTGTTGAATTTGGTCTTTTAGTAGCAGGAATTCCTACAATTACATTCCCTCAGGCACATGGAGGCTTTGACAGCTCCCAGGTCTGAAGCTTGTTAGCCTGTCTTCCTGTAATGGGCACTGCCCAGACTGATGTCTGCTTTAGGAAGTTTCCCCACATGCTGTCCCCTTGGCTTGAATGCACTTCTACTCCAAAGAGTTTCTCTCTGGGTAGGCAAAGCCAGTTCTCTTCGAAACTTCCCTAATCTCACACATCCTCTTCCATCCCCATTTATCCATCTGCTAGCTGTGGTAACTATCTGCACTTGCTCCCTGGTTTGGGGAAATCGGCCTGTCCTTGGTAAGAAGGTGGTGTTCTTTTTCTTGGTCTTGGTGTTTTCCAGAGGGCAAGGGAGCTGTACATATTAGAAGACTAATAAATAAGTTACCACAAATACTCTCATGCTTCTGCTTGTGGAACCTTTAGCAAGGGCTGCTTCTTGCTCAGCTTTGTTCGGGAGCTCCTGAATAGAGAAAAGGATCAGACTTGTTTTCCTTCCAGGTTATCTTTGTCCACTAGTAATATGTCTCTTTGCTGCTTAAATTGACCAGGGACATGAATTATTCTCAGATAACCTCATCCCTACTGAAAGTAAAATTTACTTTTATTGTAGATGACTCTCTCTTTGATGAATCTCTCTCAGTAGTTTGGTGTGATGTCAAATCCTGCTGTGCTTCATGATCCTACCAGGGAATCAGTTCTTGGCAGGTGTCTTTCTCCCTTATTGTGGTGCCAAACCTGGCACGTACAATATCTTCAGCATTGCAAACTTTGACATCAGACTGTCACTAGTTTTTAGAAGGGAAGAGGTGTGGAGAAACACATCTCTTGTCCTCTGGCTGCATAACGCAAGCAGCCAACTTCCACCTTGTGAGACCTCACCAAAATGGAAAGTCTGATCTGGTCCTAATACCCCAAAGCCAACTGCCAAACCACAGAGGCTTTTAATGGCATGTACCCTGGAAACTATGCATGTCTGGCCATGGATGGGGGACAGGAAGCAGGTGAGCAGTGGCACTGGTAGCTGGGAGAGCTTTGCAGTGGCACTGGCTGGATTTGGAAGGGCCTCAGCTGACTGAACAGTGGAGTGAGAGGGTGAGCCTCTGGGTTGGGCTTTCATTTTGCATAGTGGATTTCCTGGAACATCCTCTCTTTTCTTGGCCTCATCATCCTTTTTCCTTCTGTCCTAGGTGCCAGTTCCTCAAGCCAATTTCATGGAAGACATAGAAAAGTGGCTCTCTACTGATGTGGTAAGTGAGGGGCTGCTTTCCTGGAGCCAGCTGTCCTGACAGAGTTGTCTGCAGGACTGGACTTCAGGTGGTGGACAACATTGCTGAACGTGTGGCACAGGCTGCTCAGAGAGAGGAGGGAAGGAGAAGCCAAGGACACAGGGCAACAGTATAATTAGCCTTCTGGAGGGTATAGCAAATGAACAGAGGATCAGGGCCACTCTAACATATCTGTACTGCAGAAGTGGGGGGAGAACTACCTTGTCTCTCTCTGTGCAAAGAATCACATCTGTGAGACATCTTTATCTACCTTCCTTGTAACCGTGCCCTTCTCATTCTTCTCTAGGGAGAATCAGAGGATGCAAAAGGTGTCACCAGCGAAGGTAAGATATGCCAGCTATCCCTTTTCTCTAACTGTTCCTGGCAGCATGTTGGCTCTTCCATTCTTTACTAATGCTCTGCTCTTCTCTTTCTGTAGAGTTTGACAAATTTCTGGAAGAGCGAGCGAAAGTTGCGGACCGCCTACCCACTTTGTCCAGCTCCTCAGCAGGGACATCTGTCTCCCCTCCAACTGCCAGCCATCATAGGAAGCAAGCAAAGGAAGATGATGCTATGTTTGCTTTGTGAATGCTATGGACCGGTGTGCTGTGGAGCAAGAGGCTGTGTGTGCGGTTTTGCTTGCCTCCAACCAGGGGCCAGCAGAGGAAGGACTCTGTCCCCTTCCTCCATTCTCTTCCTCTTTTACCTTTGAGTTGTTTTTATTATTAAGCTGCTTTCAGACTTCAGATAATCTTTGTTGTGTTTAGGGATATCACACAATAGACTTGTGAAGGGGGGTTTCAAAGCTGCTAGAGAATGTGGGAGTTCGGTGGGCTTTTCTCTTTTTGGTACAGTGTGGGCAAAGCAGAAGAAGCTCTGGAAGAAGCTCCCCATCCTACTCTCCGATGACGTAGTTAGAGATCTTCCCCAAGAAAAAGGAGAGGCTGCAGTCTGCTGCTGAAATCATTCCTGCCTGCCTCTTCCCTTCCCCCTTCCCTAGAATGGATATCCATCCCTCTGCTCAGCAGTATTAGACTGGAAAGCACAGGGATGTGAAGCATTACTGGTGGCCAAGGAAGAACACTATTGATAGAGGGAACCTGTTGCTCTAATCTCTCTTGCACAACTGCTTGTGGTATGCAACACCTTCCCACTCACAACCCCTTCTCTTCCTTTCCTCCCCCTCCCCATCAGTTTATCCAGAATCCTACCCACAGCCCAGACGTTTCCATTGCAAGACAGCCAGTTACCCAGGCCCTTGGCAGCACACAAGGCTTGAGCTGTGAGCGGTACCCCAGGCTGAAGGAGCTGTCTCCCAGGGGGTAGGATGTGCCTTCAGCAAACCATCTGCAGTTAATTTAATTCTCCCATTATTATACTTTTCTCCCGATGTGATCCTACCCCTCTCTCTCACTTCCACTGATGCCTTCCACCACATCGTGCCGTGGTGTGGGGAGTCTCTCCGTATAGACTCCTTCAGAGTAGCTGTGCGTTCTGGGGTCGCAGAGCTGGGTTCCCTAAAGCAGGAGGCCCTTACATTGGCACTGTTACACCACTGGGGGGAACATGCTGTTGCTGCAGTAGCTTGCTCAGCTGGTGAGAACAGGGGCGAAGCGAGACATCCATCATCTCATGCCAGCCAAGCAGTCCTGCAGCAGCCAGGAGCTCCTTTGCACGTGGGGAGCAAAACCCTTCAGAGCAAACCACACACGGTGCCCGATTGTAAATGAAAGCCAGGGAGGAGGGTGCCAAGCCCAGGGCTCCTGCTCGTGGGATTTCTTGTTGAGCGTGGGAGAGTTGCCTTTTTTTACTGCACATTAAAGGAGCAAAGATTTGAGCCTCCCTTGAAGATATGGTGTGTGCTGTCAGTGCCGGCGTGGGGAGGGGAGGATCCTGTGGGGAGGAGTGAAACCATGCAGCCACATTTGCTTTCCTTGAAAAGGCAAGGACACTGTCATGCTGAGAGGAGGCACCAAGGGTGCTGGGAGCCATGGCAGGTGCTTGCTGTGTTTTACCACAGTCTCCTGGGTCGGTGACTACAGCCCATCTCACAATAGCCAGAGGGTGAGATACCTCCTCTCCTTTCCCCCTCTGCCTTGTGACCAGATCTGAATACCCACCTTGCAGCCCATAAGTCATTTATAAGGACATGCAAGAAATACAGTTGCTACGAAAGGGCCCTCTGGTATCCACAGGGCGTTCTCAGTTGTCCCCATGCCATCCCCCAGCATGCAGCTGAGTGGAAGCTGAGGGACACATTCTTAAAAGGAGGTTGAATGGGTTGAAAGTGTCATCTGAGCCCTATACTTGTGGGAAAGAGTTAAATTAGCTGAAGTTGTCCAAACCTCAGCACCTCCCTCTCCCCATGCCTGCTCTTCAGTTTCAGCTGTACCAAGCTCAGGCAGAGCCTTGAGGGTCAGAGCTGCAAGAAAGCTGGGCTGCAGCTGGAATAATCAGGGTGCTGTTTTTCCTCCTCTGTAAGCAGCTTGGGACGGGAGGAGGCTTTGTGTCTTCTTTCATCTTTCCAAGACAGACAGCACATACTATCTTTGGATAGTTTGTCCCTTGGAAAAACAAATCACCATTTTCAATTCCATTGCATTCCCAATGCCTCTGGAAGGACCCAGGAGAGCTCTTCCTCCTTTTTGAACCAGGTGTTATTACGTATTTAATATAGCTCTCTTTGAGCAGCAGTCCTCAAACCAGGGTGTGCATGCTTATCTTCTGGGTATTGGGGAGGGGAAGGCCCAGCCTACTGAGCCTGAAAGCTGCTTGTCCTGCCCCATCTTGCTGCTGAGTCCACGAGTGGCTCTGCTGGGGGCTGCCTGAAGCTGAATGGTTGTGGCTTCACTTCTGAGCTACTCTCCCTCCCTCAGCCAATTCTGTAGCAGGACTTCATCGTGCCCAGGACCCCACGCTCCACACCTAAGAAGAGCTTGGATTGAACAAAGTGTACAAAGCATTTTCTCTCTGAAGAGCACAGCTGAAGAGACACAGGCTTCTGCCTTACCAACTACATGAGGGTTTCATGTGGCAGATAAGGGTAAACACTGGGGATTGGCAAAGCTGCAGTCCTCTAGCATTTTTAGTCCCTTTTAACCACACTCACGGCTTCCTGAAGAATCCTTTTTTTTAATCTACAAATCAGGTGGGAAGGGTTTTTGGTGGCTGCCAAGTGGGGTCAGTTTGAATCAGTGACCAACAGGTCCCTCCTGCAAGACAAGGCTGAGCTGAGATGTGAGAGTCTGAGAGACCCTGCAGCTTCCCTCCTGTGTTAATGGAAATGCAAGCTAGGAAGAAAGGCAAAAGAGGAAAATACTGAGCTTCTCCCACTGGAGCACCTGCAGGAGAGGAAGTAAGAGCAGGGCCATGATGGAGCCCAGGCTGGTGAGTTTCGTAACTGTAGGGCCAGAAAGGCCTCCAGAGGAAGCAAACGCCCTGATGTCCAAACCCTCTTGCCAGTGCCTGGACTCAGGCTGCCAAACCCTTTTGGGAAGAAAGGGTTTCTGGTGCCCAGTCAGCATTTGTGCAGGATAGTGGCCTGTTCACACCAGTGTTGTTTTGAACACTGGTTCATGCCTCAACTAGTGCTTAAAGCCCTCAGTGCCTCCAGCTCCCTCTGTGTAGGGGGCATTACCTGCAGCTTCCTTGAAAAGAGAAATTAAGACATCCCTGAGTGTATATCCTGAGTGTGGGGAGTTCAAGCTCCTCCAAACTGCCTCTGGGATATCCTGAGCCCACCTCAGGATAAAGACTCTTTCTTCCACCATGACCTTGATTTTAGCTCCCCAGAAAGTGGACACAGGACCTGGCAAAGTCAAGAGGGAATCATCCCTGAGGAAGACTTGAATGTGGGAAAATTGGCTCGCTGCTATTTTCATCACAGGGCAAACAGGTGGGAAGGGTTTTTGGTGGCTGTCAAGTGGGGTCAGTTTGAATCAGTGACCAACAGGTGAAAATTTAGATGGCTGCTTGTGGCCCTCTGGGCGAGCCTGTCCTCTCCCCACCATGCAGCCAGCCATAGTCATGGCGCTTTCCACTGTGGTGCTTTTCATCCAGCACAGAGATTTATCTGACAGGGATGATGTATCTCTTTTTTAAGCAATTGAAAATTTGAAGAATGGGGATGAGGACATAGAAAGATTCCAAACTAGTACAGTCATACTTCTTATAGATTACACCAGTAATAGCTCAAATTATTTTGCAAGGTTTCTTTTGAGGAGGAACTTGGGGAAAAAAACCTGCTAGTTCTGCAAGGGATCATTTTAAGTAGAGGCTGGGTATTTTGCATTGGCCAAAACTGCTTATGATTGAAAAAAATAAAATGACAGCAGTATAAATACCTTTAAATGCTTTTCCCTGTTTAAAAGTGTTTTCTAATGTTGCTATTTTAAAAAGAACAGCACTGCCTGCTCACTCTGACCACCAGATGGCTGTGGTCCCTTGCACACCCAGCCTGGGCTTCCCAAATTCAGAGAACAACCTCTCCCTTCTCAGTGACCTGCTTAGCAGGCTCTACCACCCCTGGGAACAAAAACAAAATGAAGTTTTTCCTTATTTTAAGTGTTATGCTGCAACTGTCAGCCCAGTGAGGACTCACAGAGTGACTGCTCCAGAACAGGCATTCACATGCTGCAGCTGCATGGGGGACAGGAAGGAGTGCTTATGCTCTGTCTAAGTATTCATTAATAACCACACTGGGAACAGGATCTTGACCTGGACAGATATTTTGCACGACCCAGAAGAGTTGTTGCTATGCCAGGTGAAGAAGGCCATAACTTCCTTGTACTGGGCCAGAGTGGCTCCCCATCTCTGAAAAGTAAATATATGCTAAATGTCAATGAGAATTTCCATAATGTTTGGGTACTGTGATATCTGCCATACCAGCATTGCATTCATCGAGGCAAAAACTTGCATGCTTCTCTTTTACCAACCACTAACCTCCAAATACTTTATGATTCTTTTTAAAGGGCAGTTAACAAAAATGTATCCTGTTTTCCCATAGCATTGTCTCACAAGTCACCACAGAAGTGTCCCGAGCTATGTCCCGAGCTAGTACACTGGGAAGGTTGTTCTCCATTCCACAGGACTTTCATGTCGCTCTGCCATGTCAAAACTTCCTCAAATCTTATTTTGGATAACAAAACTCCCCCTTCCTTCACAAAATGAGAATAAAGCCACTTCCTCTTCCCTTCAGATTACTGTTAGTGGTGCTGCTTAGGGCAGATGAAGATGTTGAGAAAGGACTTATGCTGGGAGCCCAGTGGGCATCAGAGAGGTGGGTTGTGAGGAAGGAAAACATTTCTGTAGGTAACTCATTTTTATCTATGTAGTGGGCATAAGCAAATGAAAGCACAAGAAGAGACAAAAGAGCTGAAAAAAAAAAAGGGGGGAGGAAGAAGGATACAAAAAACTGTAAACATATAGAGGGAAAATATGTGCTCCACTGCTCCTTCCTCCCCAGCAAGGGAATGGAGGTGGTCATTGACCAGTGGTCACCAGTGCAACACAAGGAGTTGTACTGCAGCCAGTCTGTTTCTCCTGAAGATACTTCAAAAACCATGCAGACAGAGGTGACCTCTTGAACCAAGGTGATACCAGGGTGTTTGGTAGCCCTGAGGAGATTTCTCATTGACTCACCTGCTCTCCCCTGGCTTTTAGTGTACCCAGAGCATCCTGCCTGGTGCCCAGAGCTCTGACACGTGTTGGGTGAACAAGTGTCCTTGTTGCTTTGTGTCACCGACCAGCGAAACCTGGGCAAGGGAATAGGGACTCTGTGGCACAGGCTCCCAAGCAATAGCTTCCTCTTCTTTATCCACCACCACTGTTGCAAAATCTTGTGTGGTGGCGCACACAGTGGGCTTGGGACTGCATGAGGGGACAGATTTTCTTACCCTTCCCAGCCAGGTTGCCAGCAATCAGAGGGACGGAGGCAGGTGAGGGTGGACAGGATCACTCCCCATGAGTACAGTTTTTCTGCAGTGCTGTCTCCAGCGGCCGTTCTGTGGGGCTGGACCTTGGTCCTTGCCGAGAGCCCCTGGTCAGGGTGTGTGGGGGTGTTTTACTCTGCAATAATGAGGCTGGGAGCTCAGCCCTGGCAAGGAAACCCCCAGAGAGCAGGGATCTTCTCAGGGGGATCAGTAATTCCCTCCCAGCACAGAAAAGCTGCATGTGCCGGTATCCAGGCACAGTGTTTTCTTGGCCAATCTTAGCAGAAAGCTGTGGATCAGGCACAAAGCAAATTTGACAGTGGGGTGAGGCAAGGACACGGCTTTCCTGCGGCTTTAGGGGAGTCTCCTTCACCAGTACAGAGTGGTAGGAAAATCTGTATTTAGAAAATTGCTGCGAGGTACTTCAGTGGTATTTTTAGCTCCTTGACCAAAGAAAAAAAGAGCTTAAATACCAGATCAGTCTCAGTGGGAGATAGGTGCCAATTTCTCTGAGCTCTTTTGCAGAGCTTTAGTCCAAATAGGAAAAAAAAAAAAAGGAGAGAAAAGAAAAATAGCCAGAGTGTGGGTGACCTTCTGCCAGTAGTGCCCCTCTGCTCATCTCCGCTCTCTCTGGGCAGGGACATGTTTTGTGCAGCGATGCACACTATCAACCACCAGCTCCAGCAGAGCGATAAGGGGGTGGCTCACCCCATCACAGGCACCTTCAATCACCACTTCCCAAGCACCTTTGGTCCCTCCCAGCCTCCACCAGACCACACCAGGCAGCTGAACACTTAAATTCAACCCCTACGTTGCCTCTGTGCTCTTGTTAATGTTTTTTTAGCTAAAGAGCTGCATCTACAGCCCCGAGGTCCTGCTATGCCAAACACTGCTCAGGAGAAAGGGATCTCTGCCCAACAGAGCCAACAGCCCTGACTCCTTGGTGCCTGAGATGCTAGGGAAGGCCTCCACAAAAAAGGGGAATGTTCTCGCTCTTTTGCAGTAGCAGCTGCAGTCTGTGGTGCACAGCAACCTCCAATGCTGAGCCCACTCTTCCCCTAAACTAAGGGCTTTGAAGAAATATCTCCCCTTTCTACCCCTTCTTTGGCTTATTTTCCCTTGTCCGCATGTAGCTGTAACCCTCTCAAAACCGACAGCAGCTCAGTGGGGTAAATACAGTCCTGCTTGCCTGCTTTGGAGCAATCTTTGGTAATGAGTGAAGGAAAAGGTAGAGGGAAGGAGGGGACACAGGCTATGCCACAGACACCCTATGTGGCCGTGAATATGTCACTTAAATTTGGCACATCCTACGTGCCAACCTCTAAAATAAACTCATTCCCACACATTGTTCCTGGTTTTGCTGTTTTCCACTAGCACAGGCAAAAGCTGGGTGCCCATCCAGCACCCCAGAGAACAGTGTTCCCATGCCTTGATTCCCCCCTGTATGGAGCAGGAACTCTTCTGGCCCCAGAGCAGATGGCCACACCATCCTCCATGTCCCCAGGTCAGAGAGGTGTGCAGCTTTCCCAGCCTGGGACACCTGCTTTTCCAACCTTTCCCAGCCTACCCGGAGCAGCTCTGGGAAGCACAGCTGAAAGGGAAACATTTTGTGGCTGCCGATGACACCCCATGTTCCATCAGGAATCCTCACTCTCGCCCCAAAACCCGCAGCCTTCCTCCCGCTAATGCTGACTTGCCCTTTCCCCAGTGTGGGCGTCCTGCTGAGTCAGGGTCAGGCTGGGACACCACATAATGCTGAGTAAAGGTTTTGGGCTGTGGCGGAGGGGCTCTTTTGCTGAGTCACAGTGGAACAGGGTCCACGTGAGGCTGTTTATTACAGGCAGTTCCTGTGCGCCGCCCTGAGATTGCAGCTGCTGCTCTTGGCTCTGATCCTGCTTCTCAGGACAATTGGAGAAATCTCCAGAAACAGTCTCAGCTTTCTGTGGTCCAACATGTCTCCTCCTGTATTCAGGGGCAGGGAACCACATAGGAGTGGTTTGGTAACCTTGGCGGGGGTTTATTTGGGTGTCACTCTCTGTGCAAACTTGGCTCCCAGCTCCAGTTCCTCCCTTTCCTGAGAAAGGGATGTGAGCAGTGTGGTACAAGGTCCTCCTTGTTGCCGACGTGTGATTTTTCAAATCCAAAGTTTCACAGTTTGTTCTGTCTCGCAGTCAGGGCACACTTTGTTTTACATGGTTGTAGCACTGAAACAAAGGAGGCAGCACTGACTGAAACATTTGCATAAATGAGATTTTTATTTGCTAACTCTGCTCCGCTCCCTTCCACACCTCCTTTTGGCTCCCAAAGCACACACCCAGCAGGGCACAGGGTCAGTGAAGCAGGGCACAAGACTTTAAGAAGCGTGGTGGGCTCTATGCATCCTCCCCCAGAATTTCAGCCCAGTGTACCCATAACCTGGAGACCTGCTGCATGCTTCAGGTTGCTGCCTGACTCTGGTCAGGCACATGCCTTGCAGGGGGCTTGCTCTTTTCTCCCTCCACCTCCTCCCCACTCTGTTTCCTGACAGCCTAGAGCTCTCTCCTTGTTCAAAGCCATGTGCTGGAGACACCCATGTGATGCAGCACACATATATCCATACATCTATAAAAATATGTACTGTAATCTTCATTTCCTATTTTTATCATGCTGGTTCATTTATCCTGAAAAACCTGCCTGCACCTCCATCTCCCACTATGTTGGTCTCTGGGGTTCCCATGTGTGGGTTTTGCCCAGCACAGCCATGCCTGTCTATAGGACCCTCCAAAGGTACTAGCAGTGCCAGCCCCATGGACAGCTGCAGTGCCTGAGCTCTCCATGGGCATTTTCAGTGCATTGGACTCCTGACCTCCTTTTTTCCACCTGTGTCTTTGATCTAGATGGGAATTTTGGATGCCAACAACAGTGAGCACAGTCAGTTCTGCCAGGGCAGGGTTGAGAAAGGCAATCTCCCTTTGGCAAACACAAATTAACCCACAGAATATCCCTGAATACTCCAGCACTGACTCCCTTCTCCAGCAAGTTTTTTTCCCTGCCATGACACAGCAAATCCTGATGTCTGAGTCAGCTTTCCAAGTGCAAGCCAGGCAGCTGCATTTTGCTGTGTCACGGTTTGAAAAAGCCCATTAACCCTTCTGAGTTGGCAAAGGCTGGTTTTCCCCACAGAAGCCAAGCTGAGCTGAGCTGAGCTGCTGGGAGCTGCCTGCCAGTGCTACCCATAAGGGACTGAGGAGAGATGACTTTGTACCTCGTGACTGCCTGTGTAACTAGGCATTTCTGACCATAAATCTACTGGCAGAACAGGCTGTTAATATACAAAGAGGAGAAAATTCCCCAGTTCCCTATCCCAGATGGAAACATTGATCCCTCAATAACTTTCTGTTGCTGTTAACCATTCATCTACCATCTCTTGATTAAGCATTTCCTCAGGCCCTGGAATGTGAAGACAGAGGCTTTTAAGTCCAGTAGGAACTATTACAAATATTTTGCCTGAGGTTATTTTATTCATCTTTGTTAAAAATCTCCTGAGAAGTTTCAGTAGTGCCCTCACAAGGAGTAGCCCTGGCACCACCCAGCCACAGCTCACTGGAAGAATAGGAGATGACAGGACTAATGCCAGGCATGATGGAGACCACAGCCCTGACATTTCAGTGATATTAAGCAAAATCTTCTAGTGACCTGGATATGGGCTGGCCTCTGCTTTCCCATTGCCCACTATGATCTGGGAGCCAGTCTGTTCCTTCCACTAAAAGCACACACCTCCTTCCCCGTTCATCACTTCTGTGTTGACTTCCAAAGTTCTCTTTGAGGAAGAGACAGTCCCTTGCAAATCCCTGCTAGCACATTGGCCCACTCCATGTCATTGACCTTCCCCCACCACAAAACAACAGCAGAGCAGAAGAATATGTCGCAGAGCACTGGATGGGGCCAGGAATGCCTCAGGGCAGCAACTTGCAAAGATGATGATACCCCACTTTCAGTTCTCCTTCCATCTTGCTGCAGGATATCTGGGCCTTTCCAGAGAGCTAGGCCCAGTCTCGCAACTGTTCCATCCCAAGAAACCCAGATCAGTGAGAGATCAGACAGCATAAATCAGTTATGTAGCATGGCTTTCTTGCCTGCACCTTTGCAAAAGCTTATGGCAGAGGTGAGCTGCATCTCTTGTGACTAACCCAGGGAAAGGTAAAGCCCCAAGATCCAGAGGAGGCACATTGGCTCCACATCCTGGGGCAGTATGGTTACAAGACAGGAAACCTACCTGGAATGGTAAAAACATGATTAGACACCCTCTCTTTCTTCTCCCACTCTTATTCACACCTACCACAATCCTGGATGAAAGGGAGAAGGACTTTTTGGCTACACCCTTTAATAAGGCCTCCAAGCATGCAGCCTCTTGGAAGAAGGCAGGCAGGCAGGCAGGGGACAAAAACATTGGCTTTCAGCACCCAGAAAGTTCTTAGGGAAGAACTAGGTGCATTACCTGAGCTGCAGAACAGAGGTGAAAGGAGGGGCAGGGCTCGAGGGTTGGATTTTTTTCATGGTATTTCATAAAATGAATAATATATTCTCATAATATAATTCTTATTCTCATATGATTCTCATGTATTTCCTACTTTCCTGCATTAGAACTACAGGTTCAATTTGTACTCCTGCTTCCCACGTCAGAATAGGACTCACTGAAAAGGACAGAAAATGTGGCTTTAAGAAGTTATGCCAGAGGGAAACATTTGTTTTGGGGCTGTCCCTGTGGCAAAATGGCATCAACATTTTCAGGAGAGACTGGCCATGCTGCTCTACGCTCTGCACGTGGAATCCACAAAAGAGCCCTCTCTCTGGAGCTTTATCACTAATTGCTTCAAAGATTTAGACATCCTGATACATTTATTTTACCTTAGAGAAAAGAAGCAAGCCAGCAACAAGTTGTCTGCAATGGCATGGGGGTAAGAGTGGAACGTGACAGGACAGCATTTGCTCGTATGCACTGTTGCTTTAAAAGACAAAAGCAAGACAGGAAAAGTCTGGCTGAGTCAGGATGGAAATGCTGAGAAATCCTTCCTGAATGCTGCATGCCAGATGTCTGCCAGAGTAAAAAAAAAAAAAAGCATGGAAGCATATTTTCTCCAGGACAGCTTTTTAACCTACAGCACCCAATCCTGCTGTGACCTGGTATAGGTGCAGTGACAGGGAGACAGGTGAGGTGCGTGGCTTGAATGGCAGCACCCACCAGCAAAGCCACAGAGAGGACTGGATAGACAGGGCAGATGGACAGCAGATGCCACAGTCCTTCTCCCTCCAGCCCAGGCTCTGCCTCCCCACCACCCCCTGCACAACTGTAGCAAGGACTTTCTCACACCCACAGCAGAAGGGGAATGGTGGCTCTAAGTGCCTTGCTTTTTGGGTCGAGCACAAAATGTGTGCTTTTCCAAACTATAGCTAGCCCTGTCCCAGACAGCCCTGCTTCCAGCATAGCTACAGGTAGAAAAGGAGAGCCCAGCTTTATCTGTTGGTATCTTCACTGACCATCAGTAAAAAACAGCAGAGCAGACAGCTACTGGCAGAAGTACCTTGTCCAACTCTCTTTTTTCAGATCAGGGAAAATGATTTGCCTTTCAAAGTCTCTGCAGATCAGACTTCCTCAGTTTCCCCCAAGCCTTGTATGATATCTTTTCAGCCCACCAGCTACCTCAGCCTTCTGGGTATCTAGGAGATGGAGTGCTATTCCCCTAAATTGACCTGCACACTGCTGTGGTGACAACAGGACCCAGTTGTGAAACAAAACAGACGGTATTGTTTCCATGAGCAAGAGAGCATGGAACCAATTTCGCTGTGCGTCAGTGCTGGCACACCTGTGCTGGCCCCATGCAAAGTGACAGGGTTTATTCCCTATTGCCCAGCACTGCACAAGGGCAGTTCTGGCACCTGCAGACCAGAGCTGGTGCATGCATGTGCCGCAGCACCCAGACTACCCCAGGTGTCCATGACTGGTACATCCCCCCAGGGTCCCTGCTGTGCTCCCCAACCTGTAGTGCTGAGCTCCCCATCCCATGGCCCACAACCAGCTGTGTCACCTGAAAGACTCTCTGAAGATGTGCACAGCCACAGGAAATAAGATGCTTATACCCGAGTTGTGCTAGAGCAGATGAGGGTGGGTGCTGGATTAGCTCTCCAGGCAGGATGCAGCCAGCAGATAGACTGGGGTGTAGGGTGAGAAGGCTGCCCTCCCTACCCCAGCCTTGTAAATCCACCCTCCTTGTCCAACCCCACTGCCTCCAGGACAATGAGCACCTTTTGCAGCACCCAGGCTCTGCCTGCCGTGGGCAATGCACTGAAAGGGTTACAGAGCCAGGCACCCTCGAAGGAGAAGTTGCTGGATAACCCCTTCTTTTGTGCTTAGTTATCAGCATGCATCAGGTGACTTCCTTCTGGTCCCTTGGGGCTGCAGGCCAGGAGAGGGTGACAGCCAGGCTGGGAAGGGAAGTGCTGTTGTGTTGCAAGAAGTTTGTACTCACACTGAGGTCAGCGTTCAGCTGCTCACGTGGCCAGGCAGTATAAAGCTGGATGCGGGAGTCGGGCTGCCCGGCTCAGAGCTTCAGTGTCCTGGGGGCAGAAGGGAAGGAGGGAAGCACGAGCAACAACAGGGAAGGGGAGGAGTGAAACGACCTGGAGAAACATGGAAACTTCCCAGACACACAGCTCCGAAAGGTGAGAGCGGGACGGGAACGAGAGGGAAATGTTTTGCCAGAAGAATATTGTGTTTCTCCCGTTGCTTTTAGGCATGCTGTTCCTGCTCCTGCTCTGCAGGGAACGGCATGCTGCTGCTTTCACCTCTGGATGGAGTTTGTCAGTCTTCCTCGCCCGGGACTGCGTTTGGAAAGCTGGTGCTCCCTGGTTCCCATACGCAGCTCTCGGGAACGCTCTGCTCCGTTTTCTGTCATCCCAGGCTCCCTCGTTTTTCCTAGCGAGCTAAGATCCATTTTTCCAGAGGAAGAGAGATGGCATTAATATCTGTTTTGGTGTTCTTTCCCAGCATGTCCAAGGACCTGTCAGAACTGTTGAAGGAAGCTACCAAGGAGGTGCATGAGCAGGCAGAGAACACACCGTTCATGAAGAATTTCCAAAAGGGGCAGGTGTCACTCCATGAGTTTAAGGTACTTCATAGCAGGATTTGCTTGGGGATGGGATTTCCTCACCAGTTAGATCAGACGGGCTGAATGGGGACTAAAGGGGGGAAGATGGGAACAGTATAGGTAAGGGAAATGGGGACAGTACAGCTGTTTGGTATCAGCATCTCCTACGCAAAACATGCTTTTCATCAAACTCCAGTACCCTAAGATCTTACTGGCTTCTCTCACAGAAGGCAGGGCAGGACTGTGCATATCAGGATGGGCAGCCAAACTGAAACAGGAGAAAAAAGACAAAGAGGTTGATGGGATTAGTGCAATTGCTTTTCTCTTTCTTCATAAATGCCTGCATGTTAATTATTGGCAATGATGTTTAATAGAGATACTGTGCAGATACTTGAGCAGCCAAAATGCCAAAAAGAGAGACCATATGAT
This sequence comes from Pipra filicauda, assembly GCF_003945595.2. Classification (NCBI taxonomy): domain Eukaryota; kingdom Metazoa; phylum Chordata; class Aves; order Passeriformes; family Pipridae; genus Pipra; species Pipra filicauda. Next base: position 821,357 of record NW_024104379.1, on the reverse strand, counting down.
ATTTGCAATACTGTAGGCAGAGCTAGAAATAATGAGGGAATGGTGAGAAAGTGAAGATGTGGGATCATCTCTGGCACTAAACTTTGCATTGTCACTTGAGTTATACCAGCGCTGAAATCATGAACAATAACTCAAAAGCAGACTGAGTTTGAGCAATCCAAGTCTGCTAACAGGCAGGAGCCTGTTGCTTCTTTCAAGATAAAAGAGAAACATTTCCACATATTAGCCTAACCTGGCTAGATACGATTCCTGGGATCTGAGCCACGTAACAAAGCCGTGAGCAAAACCAAAGCAAGCACCTGGGCAAGAAATTCCTGAGAGGCTATAGGATGTGACGCATGGGCTTGCAAATAACAGCTAGCGATCCGACCTGTGGCTTAATTACTTTGTTGTTGAATTGTTTCTTGGCAAATAAATCCACAAGAGTAGGAAAAAGACTACTTATTTCTGACAGGTGACATTCAGAATACTTAGTCAAGCATAAATTTAATCTCAGGTGCTGACTCCCTGCTGTTAGAAATGTGGCATTGGTTAGGCAGTGAACTTTGAGACAGGCTGGCAAGACTGTAAAAAGTCAGACCTTCAGGAATACAGCTTGGTTTCTCAGAAGAGTTTTATATGTTGTTGGGGAAGTGAGATAGGACATGGGTTTTAAAAATTAACGACAGTTTTCAAAAGCCGTGTTTCTCATTAAACCACTACCTGCCTCTGAAAACAACCAGTTGACCTATATTTTTGCCTACTTTGTTAGGCAATGGTCTCATATTTTGTTTCTTTTCCAGTAAGCTGGGTAGCAGGTTATTGTTTAAAAACCTCTATTTTTGTTTACTCTCTTGGCAAACCCATATATCTGCCCTGCTACCTGACTCTCCAGATGGTGAATATTTGTTTCCACAACTAAGTCGCTGCCCATGTGCTTATCAAAGTCCTATTTGCTGGCACAGTGGGGAAAAGTTGAAACAGAAACTCCCTGCAGAACTGACTGCTTTCTGAGAGAGTAAACTGCTTTCCCTCCTGTAAGCAGTGTAATCCCCCCTATCCAACCTGACTCATTTGTACTGCAATACCTTCATCTTTTACCCTTTGCTGCTGGCAAGGGATCCCAGTGTAAGGAAGGGGTGGTGTAGGTGTAACAGCCTCTGAAAACAGAATGCCTGGGAAGGAAAGAACACAGCTAGATTGTCTTAGACCACGTGGAAAAGCTGGCAGATAGAAGAAAGTATCACATAAGCTGGGAAAAACAACAATAACAATGGTTTCAAAATAGAGGGGAGAACACAGGCTCACAGCATTCCTTCACAAAGGCATCTTTCAGAGGCAGGCCGTGTTTCCAGCTCCCTTTTATCTTGTCTCCCTGGGACAACCGAGGAGGCAACCCCACTTGCATGCCTGAATGAGCAGAGTGGTGGTGCCTCGGTTCCCAGGATGGTAGGATGCCAACAGGATGAATATGGTGAAAAATAAACAGTGTGTGTCATCGTCTCACAAGGCCGCACAAAGGGAAGCCACATTTTGAAGCATTCAAATTTGAACAATGCACCAGAAAATGTACCTTTGGGAATACCCTCTCTATTGACTAAGGGACTGAGAATAGACCAGAAATGATTAAACAGGGCTCAGTTTACATTACATCAAGCTGCAAGGTCTTTAATGTGAAGGCAAAGGCAGTGACTTTGAGAGCAAGTAAGACCAATATCTGCCAGAAAGGGCTTACCTGATTGCTGCCTCAAGCAGAAGGGGAAGGGCTAAACAGTGGCTTCCTGCACCTTGCAACTCTGTTTTCCAAATGGGAAATCTGCAACATCACATATGTGCATGACTCACATTGGGTGTGCCCATGAGTACCTTTTTGTTAGCAGGATTTGTCCCATAGACTTGAAGGAGACAGATAGATGCGCCTGTAGCTAATCCTCTTTCTTCTCTTTCAGCTGGTTACAGCATCCTTGTACTTCATCTACTCTGCTCTGGAGGAAGAGATTGAACGTAACAAGAACAATCCAGTTTATGCTCCTGTGTATTTTCCGGCGGAGCTGCACCGGAAAGCTGCCCTGGAGGAAGACTTGGAGTACTTCTATGGCAGCAACTGGAGGGAAGAGATCCCATGTCCCGAGGCTACTCAGAAATACGTTGAGAGGCTCCACTACGTAGGCAAGAACCACCCAGAGCTCCTGGTGGCCCATGCCTACACCCGGTATTTGGGAGACCTGTCTGGGGGGCAGGTGCTGAAAAAAATTGCCCAAAAGGCCCTCCAGTTGCCCAGCACTGGAGAAGGGCTGGCTTTTTTCACCTTCGATGGAGTCTCCAATGCCACCAAGTTCAAGCAGCTCTATCGCTCCCGCATGAATGCTCTCGAGATGGACCTTGCCACTAAGAAAAGAGTCATGGAGGAGGCCAAGAAAGCATTCCTGCTAAATATACAGGTGAGTACACAACCATCCAGCCCTGCCAGCCCACACCCTCTCTCAAACAATAAAATAGCTAGAGGGGAAATGCAAAGCCAGTATTTCTTCTGGGGAGCTTATGAGAAGTTGTGAATTAGGGCAAGCTAGTCAGAGCTGGATGGCCATGCTTTACTGGGAGCCGAGTAAAAGTATGGTCTCTGAAAAGCTCTTCTCCCTCCCTTAGTGTTTGAATCCAGCCTCTTCCATGTGCCAGTATCCAGATATGAATGAGGACTGATACTGGGAGTAGGGATCACCACCTATCTGTCCTACCAATGTAGTAAAGTTCCACAGGTCCCCTGTGGACACTGACCAGGCACACAGGTACCTTGCTTTCCTTCCAATCAGAAGATGGGCAATCACCTTATCCTTAGCTGAAAGCTTCAGGGAGAACCTGTAATACGAACAAGGAGCTTGAAAGACATGATTTGACCCCACAAGCAGCTTATTTCCTATGCAAAATAGGAGACTGGGACCAAAGGCTTGTGTCTTCCTCTAGTCCATAAAATGCCTGGGGAAGGGGCAAGGGGTCCATGAAAGAAGAAGAGGAGGCCACATAATGAGACAGTGTTTCTTATTCTCAGGTGTTTGAGGCGCTGCAGGAGCTGGTGTCTAAGGGCCAGAAGAATGGTCATCCTGTGCAGCCAAAGGCAGAGCTTCTTCGCACAAGGAATGTCAACAAATCACGTGAGCACGGTAAGACACTTAAGGGCAGGTGCTTAACATTGCTCCTTCATTTCCTTTGGCTCCCTTCCTCTGTTCTTGTTTGTAAAAGCCACTGATAAATGAGCATGAGGTGCTTGCCCCATGCCTTCTCCAGCCATCAGCAGGTAGTGGAAGGAGAGGCACTGGTATGTGCAAAGCTTCTTCTAGACATAACAGAGCAAGGATGACACATGTGGGCTCTCCAAAAAGAGAAAAAAAGACTCCCCTCTCCGCCTCTTAGACTTTAACAAATGTAAGGTTCATTCACCACAGGGAAAGCTGTCCTTGAATTCACAGAAGCAAAGGCATCAATTTTGGGCCCAGGAGATCAGCTGTGGTTCTGTGATACTCACAGAAGGCTCTTCCAAACACACAGTCCTATCCAGCGGCCTGTCCCTTTGGACTAAATCTCCATCTGGTCATTTTTCTGCCTTCCAGAAGTATTTGCTGAAAACCCTCCAGAGAGTGTGCTGGGTTTCTAGTGAGCATTGTTCTGGATGGTGAAATGTAATCAGCTTGTAAGTCAGGCTTGTAACTGAGTAAGGAGCGAGCTCAGATGTTTACAGAGGAGAGTGGTTTCCCTGATGACATGCAAGTCAAATAAAAAAATCCCTTATTATCTACCCATTCTGAAACCAAGAGAGAGATTTTTTTCAGTGCACGCTGGATTGAACCACAGTTTTCCCATAGCAAAGAATGAAAAACAAACCTCACCTTGTACATCTCCAGATAATGAAGCTTAAAGCAACTTTTTGGGGAAAGGCACTAAAAGTTCTCTGTTCTTTTCCCAGCACAGTCATAAAAGTAGAATTTTCAGAAAAGTTTGCTATTGAATGAGGAATCTCATCCTGAAATTGTACTGGGAAAATTGTCTGGAGTGCTGAGGACTCTTTAAGGTTATTAAACACCTAATTAATTAATGAGAAGTAGGAGACAAAATGCCTTTTAAAATTCTGGCTTAAGTATTTGGTTGTCCTCTGCACACATCAGGAGTCTGATGGATCTGGGCAGTGCGTTTATAAGCCTGTAAGGAGTCAAAGGAAGAGGCTGGTACTCACATTCAGGCAGAGGGGTTGTGAGCCCTTGTGATTCCCAGGTCAAGTCTGTTTCTTCCCTTCTTCACCAGGAGAGTAGAACTTGCTGCCACTGTTTCTTCTGGCCGAAGGGAAGAACTCCTTCTTCCCTTGACAACCCCAGCAAGGTCCGCTCTGGCACTGTGGAGAGCAAGTGTGCCATGCCAGCAGCTTCTTGCCTCAACCTCTTCTCACTTGCCTTTATTTTCTTTTTCTCTCTATTTGATCTAGGTCCAGCACACGGGAAAGAAACTGAGACGACAAACAGGAAAAACACAAACCTGACGCCCACCACTTCCCTGGTGCGGTGGATCCTGGCACTCAGCTTCCTAGCCATGACAGTGGCCGTGGGCTTATTTGCCATGTGAAAGAGCAGGACCTTCACCTTCTCTTTGTGCCTTCCCTCACCCTGAACTAATCCACCTTCCCCAGTGCTTTTGAGAGAAATTTTCCCTGACTGGGTACTGTGATCTTGGCTCTGCCACTAATATTAGGAGACTTTTCTCCCCAGAAATCAAAGAGAGTGCTGTAAGGGGATTCAGGCAAAGTCTATCCTGTGCTTGGTGTGAGCTCTTCTCAGAGACTAACTTTATCACCAAAAACTACGACAGAAAGGCTAAAAATGACGGCCAAGAATTGTCATTGCTTTATAGAGTGCCTACAAAAATCCTACAGGATCAGAAACACAGCTTCAACATCTGTCTTTCCTCAGAAATATGAAGGTCCTTGGAACTCTGTTTGCTCAGTTTTTTTATACTGGTAGATAATACTGTGATCACTTTCTGTGGAGCCGCATGGCTCCCGTGGGTTAGACTGTTTTATATGACACTAGTAGGTCTTTGTTAATTCTTTTTCCAATCATTTTTGTTTTTTGAAAAGCAGAAGATGGTTGTTTAAGATACAGTGTCATTCTTGTCTGGTTATATAATTTATACACATAATAAACTTCAATGTAAAGTCTTCAGGCCTGGTGTTTCCTATTATTAAAGCCTTACCCAGGGAAAAAGGTGTCTTTCTTCCACACGGTTTTCTGTATTTTGGAGCTGCTGCCTCCACAGACATGACAATAGACGGAAGTGGGAGCTATCATCAGAGCCAGACTCTGCTCCCACTCAGTGCTAACAATAACCTGTTACAAGCTGGGGCAGGTTTCTTCAGCTCCTACACATTGGTCTCTATTTCTAGAAATGGCACAAAATTCTGAGAGTGTACAAAGTATTTTTAAGGGGTGGAAGCAGTACATAAGAGCTGCTATTCTATTACAAACAAAAGGTGATGGGACCCTCAGCTGGTCAAAACCAGGACAGCTCCGTTACCAGACTGCCTTTACGAGAGCTTCAGCATGAATCAGAACAGCAAGTATGTTTTCACCACCCAAAAATTAGATATATCCTAGGTTTTCATCAAGGCAGCTAAATGGGAGACATGAGGATACCTTCACCTGAGTAACAAACCAATCCAACTTACTCCTAGGATTTGGCACACATATGACTTTGCTAAAGACACTCCAAACCACAGCACTGCTGGAGCAGACTATGCACACAGCTTGCTTTCCCTGCCTTTTGCTGTGGTAGATCTGGAGGGATAGCCTTTTTTGCCAGCCATAGGCCCTATCTGCTTCAGAAAGTCTTCCTACACAGGAGAGGCTGCAGTTCAGGTGTGGCCAGATAATGAACTGTTATGTACCACCTCAGAGTCCCTTCCTCTCTTTCCACCAGAAAGCCTCTGTGATCAACGTGTCTCCATGATGCTGCCTGTTCTGGCTGTGACCTTAATCCCAAAGACACATGTTCCTACTGATCTGTTTTAACGACCAGCACTGAACCTACTCAAAGAAAAAGAATCAGAAGGCAGGTCCTGCTGAGAATGAGCAATGGGAAAAAGGGACTGTCATTATTCTTGGACTCTTATCTACCCTATATCTCTTCCACAATCCCCTTTAATAATTCTCTCTTTGGACCCACATGCCAATCCTGGTAGAAAAATATAGTTAATTCCTGAAAAAGGTAGATGATTGAAAAGCAGGGATACAAGGCTTGATTGCTATTCAAATACCAGAACTTGTTCATTCAGGTTTATGTTAAATTCTACCAATTCAGTCCCCCTAAACCACCCCAACCAGCCACCCCAGATCATTACATTCATTCAACCATGCTGAGGTAACTAAGATCTCAAACAGGCAAACAAATGCTCATGAGCTCAGAGACACACTGTACCACACTCAGCCCCTCTCCGCTGCCCAGAGATCATGGCTGTGACCCCAAAGTTAGAAAATATGGATTCCCACTGACACCTGCTCATCGCAGGAGAAAGATAGTCCTTTGGGTATCTCACAGCCACTGTGAGATCACGCATTGAAGGACTCTAGACTGAGCCTAAAACCTTCAGAGGTGAAGACTGAAGCTTTTCTTGTATTTGTCTATGATCTTTATGAATACATCTGGTTTCTCTGTAACAACGAGACGGTCTTTATTTGAAACCTCCCTAGCAATGCACTACGCTTCCAGCTTCCTCATCATTTAGGATGCGCACCATCACGTGTTTGAAGGGCCAAAATGCGCACCAATGCCCTGCCGGCCTTCCCCCCAAACTCACTACTAGTCAGGAGAAAGGCACCCCGGAGATGCTCTGCAGTGACAGGCCCGAGGTGCCCCAGGAGCCTACAGCCGTAATTAATTCACTTTATTCCCGGGGACCACAAGCGCGCTCCCCTCGCCCGCAATGGTTTCGCCCGCTCCCCCTCCGCCACAATGGTCTCGCCCACCCGCCATTTCGCTTCCCCCCTCCCCTCGCACCCCGATTTCGCGCCAAACCGCTCGTGGCGGAGCGTCTCAGCCAATCAGCGGCAGCGGCGGGGCCGCACTCCCCCTCGTGGGGCGGGGCGAGAGGGCGGCCGGGGCCAATCGGCGGTGGCACGGGGCGGACGGGCCAATCGGAGCGCGCGGCGGCGGCGCGCGCCCTGCACCCGTTCAGTTTCCGCTGCGCGTCACTTTTACCGCGAAAAAGTTGTTGTCGGGTTCCTGAGGGCGGCGAGGTGCGGAACGGGAACGGGGAACGGGAGCGGGAGCGGGGAACGGGAGCGGGGAACGGGAGCGGGGAACGGGAGCGGGGAACGGGAGCGGGGAACGGGAACGGGGAACGGGAGCAGGGAACGGGGCACTACGTGCGTGTAGTACAGCCCGGGAGGGGGGATCCCGCGGGGCCCTTGGCGTGGGAGGCTTGGAGGGGGCGGTAGAGCCTGACCGAGCGCTTTCGCCCCCGCAGCGGACCAGCCATCGTGATGTCCGGTTTCGATGACCCCGGCATTTACTACAGCGACAGCTTTGGGGGAGATGCGTCCGTGGACGAGGGGCAGGTTCGGAAGTCGCAGCTGCAGAAGCGCTTCAAGGAGTTTCTGCGGCAGTACCGGGTGGGCACGGACCGGACGGGCTTCACCTTCAAATACAGGTGCTGCTGTGGCCCCTTTTCTCTTTCTGAGCTTTATCCACCGCTCTTTGCACGTCCAGTCGGCTCTTAACCTCCCTCCTGCAGTGCACACCCCAGATACGCGATAGCACGTCCCAGCTTCTCTGTTCTCGTAGGCCATAAAGAGAAGGCCATAAACCCTGCTCTTTTTCAGTGTAAGAGATGTTGTTTTTCCTCTAGAACCTGATATAAAAACGTAGGTCAGATGTTCTCAGAAACTTTTAACCAAACTCAGCCAGCCAGTGGCAGAGGTAGCAATAGAGGAATCTGCACTGCCTAGCTTGCACTTAGTTCTGAAATTCAAGATCTGTCTTCGAATTCTGCCACTTTCTGGTCTGGAGTTTTATCTGTATCCATTCAAATCAGTGCAGCACTGTCCATGTGTGCCTTCCAAGTCTATGAAGTTCTCTTGGCCATCCCTTTGCCTATACAGCTTGGAGACACAACTGTGAGAGAACATGGAGATATATCATAATCAAGGACTAGAACTGTCTTTTACCTCTAAATTTCATGGACACTGGCTTTTTAATAAGAATGGTGCTTGCTCTGCTATTACTTCGTTTGTTTTAAACCACATCTTAGGTATAATAGTTATTATCCTATGTAGAAGTTTTCTAATTGTTTATCTGGTCATGTAACTCTAGTAAGTGCATTGTCACTGCAAGCACTGGTGTCCCTGGTCTTATGTCACATTTCAAAGTGGGTTTGGGTGCAAGATTTGCCCAGGTCCCTCTGCGCTTCTCTTTTTGACACTCCTAATTTTCCCTGTTTGCTTTCCAAACTAAGGACCCCCTGCAGAACCTGCCTTCTCTGATCCCTGCTTTTTATAAGGTTACTGTGGGGGACTCTTGCTTTCTGCCCTGCAAAGCTTTACCACTTCCTGCCTTCCAGGGATGAGCTCAAACGGCACTATAACCTGAGTCAGTACTGGGTGGAGGTGGAAATGGAAGACTTGGCCAGCTTTGATGAAGATCTCGCTGACTATCTGTACAAGCAACCAGCGGAGCACCTGCAGCTGGTAAGGATGGAGGAGGTCGGCAACCTGGTGCACTGACACGGCCACACCTTGAGAGCAGCCCTGACATGATATTGTAACGTACCCGTTAATAACCTCATTGTTGCCTTTCTAGTTGGAAGAAGCGGCAAAAGAAGTCGCAGATGAGGTCACTCGCCCTCGTCCTTCAGGGGAGGAAGCTCTCCAAGACATCCAGGTGATGCTGAGATCGGATGCCAACGCAGCCACCATCCGCAGCCTGAAGGTGAGAAGAATTGGCTGCTGCACAGAGCACTGAGTGGCAGGGTTTGCATCTGTGTGAGTGATTGCAGGGGAGCTTTTGGTACTTCATCACACAGTTCAGAACATGGGTTGCACACTAATTTACTAATTTAAAGCAGCAGTACTCTGCAACTTAAATCTGACTGCAAAGGACTGTTTTTGCTGGTTCCTGCTGCTGGGACATTATTGCTGTTAGTGCCGTTCTACATGGAGCATTCTATCCTCTCCTCTCATGCTTTGAAATCAACCTGGCTTAAGTCATGTTACGTTACTACTGAAGAGTGGAGTGATGTTGTGCAGGCTTTTTTGTTGTGGTTCTTTAGTCCTAGGAAAGTGGGAAGTGAAGCTAAGAAAGAACTGTGTTTCTTTAACTTCTTTAGTTTTCCATCCATCCTCCACTGATGGCTTTCTAACCTTCCCTTCACCTTTTCCCTTTCAGTCTGACCAGATGTCCCACCTCGTGAAGATCCCTGGGATAGTAATTGCAGCAACCCCTGTGAGAGCCAAAGCCACCAGGATCACCATCCAGTGCCGCAGCTGCCGCAACACCATCACCAACATTGCGGTGCGCCCAGGCCTGGAGGGCTATGCCCTCCCCAGGAAATGCAACACGTAAGGACTGACAAAGGGATGCACGTGGCAGGCTGGTGGGGGAAAAAGGCTGCGTTCCCCCCTCCTAATCCCCCTCCATCCCACATGCTGCAGAGTCATCTCTACGTTGCACAAGGCAGAAGCACTTTCACTGCTGTCTGCCTCCACCCTTCGTACTCCCCCTGTGTCTGCATGCAGTGTTGAGTGACCATGTCCAGGGAGTTCTTTTTATCTATAGGGTGTTTTGCCTTTTTTACCTAAAGGTTCATTGTTGTCTCCAGCTGTCCCATGATGCTGTGTGAAACCGTCGTCCTAACTTCCTATTAAGTTCTTATCTTTTCCAAACAAACTTCTTGCTTCCATATTCCCCCTCCTGAGGGGCCTGTTTTGTGTTACCTTCCTTAGGGGTGCTTTGCTACTATCCTTTTTTATCCTGCTTTACAGCTCTTGGTGCCTGTGCAAACCACGAGCATTAGGCTGCCACTGTGCTGCAGCTCTTGAGCCAACCAGTCCTGCTGGGTTGGGTCTTCAGGCTCATACCTACCAGTATTTATTTTCTGCACCTTAACTCTACTGCAGCTTAAGGGGTGTTTGGGTTAGGGATCGTTCCTGCGTGTGGTCTGTACGGCACCTCACTCCCGATCCCTGACTGCGTGAGTGCATCTGCACCCTCATGTTACCCTTCCCAGAAGCCCTGCATGGAGTCAGGCATCCGTAGAGCCATTCTGAGATGGCAGCAGGGTGTAGAGGTGCTCTCTGTCTTGGAGAGCTTGTAGTCTAGCAAGGCAGATATATCTCGAGAGACTGGGAGGTGGATGTCAGCCTTGTCACGTTGCTAATTGCTTTCTCACCAGAATCTACTTAACATTTGCTTCGTGTATGAGGTTATAAAGAGAAATGCCCTGCTGTGTCACTGAGTCTGTACTGTTACCTTCTGTGTAATTAATGAATTACCTTCCTTCCTGCTTCTAGCTAGCAAGGGAGAGGGGGGAAGGCAGGGAGAGTGCTCAAAGTATCACCCTGCCTGTGGCTTGTTCTCATGCACGCTTTTGGCAGCTGTTGAAAAGGCAGAGGGCTTGCTGAGCCTTTGCTCTGACCCTGTGCGTCTGCCCTTACCTGCTGATGGGGCACTGTCACTGCTGTCCCCCTCCACAGATGGGCTCTAGGGGGTGGCTTTTGAGTGCTAACAGCCTTCCCCGATTGATCTCTCTTCACAGGGAACAAGCAGGCCGCCCAAGGTGTCCACTGGACCCCTATTTCATCATGCCAGATAAGTGCAAGTGTGTGGACTTCCAGGTCCTGAAGCTACAGGAGTCCCCGGACGCCGTGCCGCATGGGGAGATGCCCCGGCACTTGCAGCTGTACTGTGACAGGTACTGGCACAGCCTCCCCACCCTGATTCCGCCTGATGTCGCTGGTGCCATCCTTTCCCCTGCTACCATCCTCATCTTTCTCCTTTCTCCTCTTAGGTACCTGTGTGACAAAGTTGTCCCAGGGAACAGAGTCACTATCATGGGGATCTACTCCATCAAGAAATCTGCCCAGAGCAAGAATAAAAGACGTGACAACGTGGGGGTGGGCATTCGAAGCGCTTACATTCGTGTCGTGGGCATCCAGGTGGATGTGGAGGGCTCAGGTGAGGGCTGCTTTTGGTGTGTGTTTTTTCTGTTTTGGTAGCCTGGTGTTGGGAGACACCCCCCCTTCCTGAACAAGGTGATGCCTCCGCAAGGACTGTATGAAATCACAGCCATGGTCCTTCTCTATTGCTTATATAGCAGAATGTTCAGGCCATTCCAGGGCTCTGACTTGCCCTGGATGTTTTAGTCGTGTCCTGTAGGACTTTTTCTCAGTAATGTTAAATGAGGAGGTTTCAGCCTGAGTCCTCCAGGGTATTTAAGTGCTTTTGTTGTATTGATCTTAGTGGAAATCTGCTAAGCCATCCCTGAGGATCCAGGCTGAAGTCCATTGTTCGAATTGAGCTATGTATTTAAAACATTCTCCTGACTATGCAGACCTGCTTTGCCCAAGATCCTTGCTTTTTCTTGACAGTCTGTAAGAACACAGCCTGCCTTTTTTTGCTTAGCAGATGCTTGCCCTCTCCACCCTTCCCACCTGGTTGCACTTGGCATGATCTTGAAAAAGGGATTTTGGTGGTAGTGGGTGTAGGGGGGAGTGATGTAGTTTACTTTAAAACATCCACTGTTGCATCATTCCCCTCATCACTGTGCAGGGCATAGCTTTGCTGGCTCAGTGACCCCTCAAGAAGAGGAGGAACTTCGTCGCCTCACTGCCATGCCCAACATCTACGAGACCATTGCCAAGAGCATCGCGCCCTCCATCTATGGCAGCACTGACATCAAGAAGGCCATCGCCTGCCTCTTATTTGGAGGCTCTCGCAAGAGGTGGGGAAAAGTCAGCCTGGTGGAGAGAGAGTGCTGGCGGGGATGTCACTGATGGCATAGAGCCCTCATAGTGTCTTCTGGCAGTGCTGCCAACTGCCTGCCACTAGTCAGCAGTGCTTGGTTGTCAAAATAAAGGCTCACCATCTCTCCTCCCTCTCTTCTCCCCACCCTGTCACTCCAGGCTCCCAGATGGGTTGACCCGCAGGGGGGACATCAACTTGCTGATGCTGGGTGACCCTGGCACGGCCAAATCCCAACTGCTGAAGTTTGTTGAGAAGTGTTCGCCCATTGGGGTAGGTGGTTTGAGGCACCCACTTGTAGCACACTTCTTTTGTCCTTTCTGCTCCTTGTGTAGCACCAAAGACCAGACTGTGGTCACAGCAGACAGCTGTCAGTGCATCCACAGGTAGACTTGCTGGCAGAGGCATGCACTGCCGTTTCTGGTGCTAGCTTGGAAGGGATGGGAAATGAGGAAGGAAAGGGGAAGCAGGTAATGCCTTTCATTATATGCTATGAGCCAGGCTGTTTGCAGATGTCCAAAGATGTGACTGGTGCTGCTGTTTATTGTTGAGACTTGATCAGCGGAGGGGCTGGCTGGTCAGGACAAATTAAGCTGACGGCATGTCAGGCACAGACCTCTAGCCTTAGCCCAGGCATAGAATTATATTTTCAGCTGTGCTTTTTTGTCTCTATTAAACTCAACCTCTGACTGCATTGTTCCCTCTGTGGGAAAACAAAGCTAATGCAGCAGACCACCAAACAATGAATCACTCCCTGTTCTTTACTTAATATCTGTATTTGTGTGTCTGCACACCCTCTGGTGCGTCACAGCTGTTTAGTCCGAGGCTTGGAATGAGGCAATATTCTTGCTCTTTACCCAGCACGGCTGCATGTGCTGAGGGCTTTTCATGGAGGTTCTTGTGTTTCCTCCAGCAGCTCCAGATTTTGCAGTGCCAGGGGTGCTTTGTCTTTAAACTGGAGCAGTGGGCTCCTGGGTGCTGTGGCAGCTGATGTGCTGTCCCTTTCCTTGTCCTGCATGCCACTAGGTGTACACCTCTGGAAAAGGCAGCAGCGCTGCTGGCTTGACAGCCTCAGTGGTCCGCGACCCTTCCTCTAGGAATTTCTTCATGGAGGGAGGAGCCATGGTGCTGGCAGACGGAGGAGTGGTGTGCATCGATGAGTTCGACAAGGTACCCATGGAGCTGCTTGTGCAGGAGTGGGAAAGACAGCCCTTGGGGATGCCAGCTTCTCCCAGGAGAGCCCAGAGCTGCAGGAGAAAGGGCAACTCTCCTGAGAATGGCCTCACTTCCATTTGGGGGAGGTGAAGGGGATGAGGCTGCAGGGGAATTTGCTTACATCCTGCAGAGGTCTTCACAGAGCTTTATTGGGGGTCACATCAGTGGATGTGTAGCTGAGGTCTGGCAGAGATGACTGATGGTGACTTCTTTTCTGCTTGTCTGGTTTCTCCCACCTTGGATGAGAAGATGCGGGAGGATGACCGCGTGGCCATCCATGAGGCGATGGAGCAGCAGACCATCTCCATTGCAAAGGTGAGCTGTGGATGCATGTTCTGGGGCGTGAGCCTGAGACCCAAGCAACCAGTGGTCACGCATCTTTTGTCAGAATTGCCCATTTTAGAGTCCAGGCAAGTGGTATTGATGGTTGCTGGTTTCTCTGATCTGAGACCAGTCAACCCTGCTTGTAGGTTTTGAGTTGTCTTTTCCTGGGCAGACTGAACTTCAGCAGGACTGAAACAAGCTCCCTCTGCTCTACCAGTCCTTTACTCCTCTATATTTTTTAGTTCTACTGATGTCCCTATGTCACAGCCTGATGTCACTTCTTTTTCTTCCTTCCCTCTGCTCTTCACCCCCCTCAGAAGATCTACAGAAACTGCCTGACATCCTGGTGCCAGATCCTTTCTCAAGTCAGAGTTTCTCTTCATTTCTGCTGCTTAATCTTTTTCTGTAGCACCTCTGCTGCCTCCTGGTTGCTCTGACTCGTTCCTTAGCTGTTTAGTCTCTGGAAAGAGTACTCACCATGGCTTTACCTTGCTGGTTGCTGTCATGCTGCTACCTGCAAACCCATGCTTTGTGCCAGAGCTGTCCAGGAGGACTCAGCCCTGGCTGAGGGCCCAGCTTCTGGCTCAGATCGCAAACCTGTGGTGGGGTCTTGTGTATCTGCGCCCTTGACATGAGGTTTTAAACGAAATCACTCAGTGCTTAAGTCTCAGCTGAAGCCAGTCCTCCTCCAGAAGGATGTGGATCCAGCCCCACATAGCTCCTGTGCTGAGCCTTTCTCACAGGGGACCATTACAGAGCAATTGGGTACTACTTAAGGGGGTTTATTTAAATGCAAGTGATTGAGGATGAGTCCTTGCAAACCACTCTGGACCTCTCACTGTGAGTTAATGTCCTTCTCACCCTCCTATGATGTGACACCATCCGTTTCACCTTCCCCCTACAGGCAGGAATCACAACCACACTCAACTCCCGCTGTTCAGTGCTGGCAGCTGCCAACTCTGTCTTTGGGCGCTGGGATGAGACCAAGGGTGAGGAGAACATTGATTTTATGCCCACCATTCTGTCCCGATTTGACATGATCTTCATCGTCAAGGATGAGCACAACGAGGAGCGAGACATGGTAGGCTGAGGCATGTGGGTGCAGTTGGGACTCCTGGTGCCCTGTTTTCTGGGAGGAGGAGGAGGCAGGGAGGTTCTTGCTGCCTGACTGCCTTCTGCTTTCCTAGACACTGGCCAAGCACGTGATGTCCTTACACGTGAGTGCCTTGACGCAGACCCAGGCTGTGGAGGGCGAGATCGAGCTGAACAAGCTGAAGAAGCTCATCTCCTTCTGTCGGACGTGAGTGAAAGACATAACTTTTTAGCAGCACCTGGGTTGCACGGTGGGAGGCAGTGGTGAGAAGCAAACCATACCGTGTTCTATCTGAGTGCCCTTTTTTAAACTGCCTTGAAAAAAGGGATGCCAGAGGAGCTCAGAATGGTGCCACAGCATGGCCTGAGGGAGTGAGGGGTGCCCAGGGACACCCCTGTCCCAGGAATTCTCCCTGGTGGCACTGCCTCCAGCTCCCGTTCCCCCTTGCAGGAAGTGTGGCCCTCGGCTGTCGGCAGCAGCAGCGGAGAAGCTGAAGAACCGCTACATCCTGATGCGGACTGGCACTCGCCAGCACGAGCAGGAGAGTGACCGCCGCTCCAGCATCCCCATCACCATCCGGTGAGCAACACCCCCTCCTTGCCACACCACAGCCTTAGGGATTGGGGTGGCATTACTGGGGTAGCCCAGGAAGGGTGTTAGTGGGGTGCTGGGGCTTGGGGGGAGCCCTCTGTGAACAAGGCAACACTGAAGATGCTGCAGGGGAAGGCAGGAGGTGCCTGCAGTGGGGTAGGTGGGGATTTAAGGGATTGGGGGGAAGGAGAAAGACCTTGGAGCTGCAGTAGAAAACAGGGAACATCTCCTTTGGCTGCAGGCAACTGGAGGCCATCGTGCGCATTGCCGAGTCCTTAGCGAAGATGAAGCTTCAGCCCTTCGCCACTGAGGTGGATGTCGAGGAGGCCTTACGGCTCTTCCACGTGTCCACGCTTGACGCTGCCATGTCAGGCAACCTGTCAGGTGAGGAGGAGATGCTCTGTGCTGAGGATTGGAGAGACATGGTGGGCCTGGTTGCTCAGAGCAAGGAGAGATGAGGATTTGGCTGTCAGGGGCAGGTGCTGAACCTCCTCCCCGAGCAGAGGCAAAGCAGTGCTTGTGGCAGCAAGGGGTTATCATGGCTATGGGGCTGTGCCTCAGAGGGAGAGCAATGGCAAATGACACTGAGCGTCTCCACCCATGCTGGTCCAAGGAGGGCTGGTCTGTCCCCTCGTGGTCCCAAGAGCAGAGTCTGGTGCTGGAGGTGATTCCCAGGCCTATTAGTCCTCTAACATCTTTCCCTATGGGGGTGAAGACAATATTTCCTTGGGTACCAGCATGGCATTAAGGTTTGAAAAAGCTCCAGCAGTCAGTTCTACATTCAACTGTGTGGAGCTCCACAACCTTTGATGGTGGAGTTGCTCATGGGTACCCTATAGTCTCTTGAGTTGTGCAGGTGTGGTGGGAGGCACAGGAGATGGGCACTCTGGCTTTGAGAGTGACATGGGTGGCACGAGACCTCACACAGCCTCTCCCTCCAGGGGCAGAAGGCTTCACAACACAGGAGGACCAAGAGATGCTGTCCCGCATTGAGAAGCAGCTCAAGCGTCGCTTTGCCATTGGCTCTCAGGTGTCAGAGCACAGCATCGTCCAGGACTTCATGCGGCAGGTAGGTCAGGGAGCCCATGGAGGGTTGGTCTGTGAAACCAGGTACCCCAGGCAGCTGCTGGGGCCTGAAATCCATTCCTCAAAGAGGTGATTGAAGAGCCTTTTAGTCATATCTGCCTTTGAAGTTGTTTGTAGAAATGGTGTGCAGTGTGGTTGCAGCATCTAAGGGGATTTGATCTGCAAAAGCTCTGAGGTTTGGGGCTGGTTTGGGTAGTTTGGGGTTCTACCCTTGAAACAGAATAATGTGATTTGTAAGATTAACTGCAGTCAGACCTGAAATAGTGAGAGGGGAAGGGAACATCAGCATCTGGTACTGCTGGTGTCCCTTTCTCTGGAGGGACATAGTTGGGCTTTCATCTTCCCCTGCTCTTCCTTTTTGCAGAAATACCCAGAACATGCCATCTACAAGGTGCTGCAGCTGATGATGCGGCGGGGGGAGATCCAGCACCGTATGCAGCGCAAAGTCCTCTACCGCATCAAGTGACCTCCCTGTGCCATGCTCCAGGAGGGAACCGCTGCTGCTTGACACCTGCCCATGTACAGGCAGAGTGCCCCAAGAGGGGTCACATGGAAGAAGCTTTCCACTGGGGCCCCAAACGGCCCCAGGCCTCCCTGTTGAACCAGGTTTGGGGTGGTCAGGGTTTCCATTGTGTGCTCTGTCACTGTGTCACGTCAATGTTTCTTTGAACTCCAAAAGCTTTTAGTCTGTATTAAAATAAAAACTGATACTGGTAGCTCAGGATCTTTGGCCCTGAGGGGCAGTGGGCATCTATGCCCTTGCTCCTTTGGAGGTGGTGTAGGATTTTGGTTGGAAAGCTGTCCCTTGTGCTTGCCCTGTGTTATGCACTTGCCCCTAGTCAGCACACAGCCCCATGGGCAGCACCAGTAGCCCTGAAGGCAGAAATCTGTTTCTCACTCAGGATTTAATCGTGTATTAAGGCATAAATCCTGTTGACATAGGCTGTCCTGTTGGGCTCAGCACTGCAGGAGGCACTTTAGCCAGTCCCTCAGTGCAGTCTGATGCTTTCTTCCACGTCTGCCAGCAGCAGCAAAGGAAACAGCCTGCTCTCTGCTTCAAAGCTGCTCTTTGCTTATCCCTCTTTGCCCTTGCCTGGGGCTGCAGCAGCCAAACACGTTACCCTGCAGTGTAAAGGGCTGTGTGAAAGCCTTGCTTGGAGGCATGGGCAGAGTCCTCTGCTTGCTCCAGTGAGGATGGGGATGCAGGGTGATGCCCTTGAGCTATGTGTCCTACTCCAAGTAGTCTCTGCCACCTCCTTTGTATATGCCAGTGGCCTTGGGGATGATTGTCCCTCTCAGCAGGAGCCTCACTTGGGCACTCTCCCCTGGGGAGTGCAGCTGCTCTCCCTTCTGCATACACAACCTTGCACTTACAAACTTGACAGGTTTTTATTATTTCTGGCAAAGTAGAGTTGATTCTCTTAAGCATCCTCCCAAAGGTGTAAAGTGCAGATAAGTCCCTGCCCTTGGCAGCTTGGGGTCAGCTGGGGGCTGAGAGCACTGGTGGGGGCCTTTGAAGACAGCACAGTGTTGGGCAAGCAAAGCTTGCTGCGGGAGCTGGAGAGGCTGATGCCATGTCTGCAAGTGATCTTCAGGCTGAAAAACACCCCAGGAGAGGTTTCATTAGCAAAAGAAATGTTCAGGGCCAGCAGAGGGTACCAGAGCCTTGAGGATGCTGAGCTGTGGAGCTGCCTGCGGCGCTGCCTCGGTGCTGCCGCACCCTCCAAGAGGGGAAACTGAGAGGTCCCAAAGGGGTGGGGTGTGAGGTGCACCCAACCTGGCAGCTCTCACACAAGGGCTGGGCCCCACTGCAACCCTTGGGGGTTCAGCAACATCTTTCTCTGCCTCTGTGGGAACATTTTGAGGTGTGCATAGTGCACTCTTTATGTGGTTATGGGCTCGGAAGTCTGGAGGGGCTCGGGTGGAGGTGAGCTGGGAGAGACTGGGTGCACATATGAGAAGCAGCCTTCTGCTCTTCACTCTCCATTTTTTGGATGGGGACAACCTTTGTGGAGGGCCGGAAGGAAGACGAGGCTCCCAAAGGATGGGTAGGAATAGGTCCCTAGAAAGCTCGGTCCAGTGAGTGAGATTCTATTGCCCTGTATTTTTGCTTATGCCAAGCACCTCGTTGTGCTTCTTGGAGCAAGCAATGCTGGGGCAAAAGTGGGCCCCTTTTCTGTTTAAAAAAAAAAGTAAAAAAAAGAGAGAGAGACCTGTCCCTGCAGTACTCCCTGGTCAGAAAAAATAAGGATGCTGCTGCTCCATGGAGAGGATCATCTCCATGGAGGAGGAATAAGTGACTGTTGATGTGGCAACAAAAGGGCCACATCCTCACCTACTTCCCAAAACTGCTAGAGTCTGTTTGAAAGCATCCTGCCCACCACACAAGCTCCTGTGCCCCTGTTCAAGCGCTTGCTATTGCAGCATCAGGAGGCGACTTGTTAAAACAGGGTCAACACAGGCATGGAGCAGCAGTGGTGTCGTGGCTGTTCTTCTGCCACATGTCATGGCCCATGCAGTCCTGTGGTAATGGGTTCTGCAGGTCTCTCAGCCCCTGCCGCCTTTCCACAAGTACCTCTGTCCTTGCTTTGGCGGTGCAGACAGTACCTGTCTGTGGTCCTCTTTCAGAGGTGCAGCAAGAGCAAAGCAAACAGAGAATTGAGTATGGGATCAGTACCCATAGCCTGCTGCTACTGCTATCTTTGGATATCTTTGCTATCTGTGAGCCTCTGTTCCCAGGCTTGGAAAGAACACCCAGCGATGGGGCTGGGTGGGGAGAGAATGTCCTAGAAAGGGGACTGGGGAGGAGAACACAGTGCAAGGGGCTCTATTTCCATCACCTACCTTCCTTCCCTCCTTTCCCCCTTCCCTCCTCCCCTCCCCATAATCTTTGCTCTGTGCCAGAGTAGTAGGACATGGCTGGATTTGAGCTGCTGACTGCCAGGGGTGGTCATGTGGTGCTCACAGGTTTTAAACGAGCTACCATCTCAAGGTACATCAAGTTCTGCTGGGTGTTGGCAGGTGCGGAGGTTGGAAATTCTTTTTTTTTTCTTTTTTCATGTTGTTTTCATGACATGGTGAGGAGCAGAGGTATATTTCTGTGGTGGGGATCAGAATGATTGATCTCTTCGTGCTATGAAATGTGTTGATTATATGGTATGAGGTTATGTAAGTGTAGGTACGACTTGAAACAACATTGTTTAGCAACTAATGTATGCAGTGTTATCACAAGAAGTGGAGCTAGGATGTGCGCAACTGGCATTATTTGGAACTTGAGATCATTGATTAGTAATGACTTGTTTTGAACATAGTGCTGCAGATGGAAATTTTGTGAGGAACAGCAGTTCTCAGTTGGGTAGATGCTTGGTGATATCTACATGATAAGGGATTGGTGGTCCTCCTGGTGAAGATGACCAGATTTTTCCTCAAATGTTAGCTACTTGATAAAGGACTGTCATCCTTCTGGTGATGTCTCTTTTTGGTCATCCCTGAAGTACTGGCATGCTGAGATTTGGCATAGAGTTCCTATCCAGGTGTCCTTAGATGACCAAAAATGCTGTTCTCAAATCCAGTGCTAACAGAGAGAATAAAAACAGTCAGGCTTAGCCACTTATTCCAGAGCAGCACAGCGTTCCCTTACCTAGCCTGACAACCTGACCTTGTCCCTTCCTCACCTCAGTGCTATACCATTGGCATAGGAAGCCCCTTCCCCTCCTTTCCCCAACCTTGGCTTGTCTCCTTGGGAAGCACAGTTGGATGAGTGTAACCACCCCAAACCAGGCAGCCACCAAGGATGCTCAGGTGCCTTTAATTCAAAGCTTGGGCTGTTGTAGAAGACACTGACCTCTTGCCACATTAGAGTAGTAACTGAAGAACTTGCAGATTACGTGTAATTCTTCATGAGATGCATTAGTGTGAGTGGACAGGACACTCCAAAGAGATCCAGTCCGCTTGGCTCTTGTCAGCATTCTTGATGTCCATGGGAGGGCTGGACATCTCACAAGGCATCAAGGGGTGTGTCTGAGCAAGGTGCTCTCTGTGTCAGTGCAGGGGAGTGAGCGCTATCAGACAGAAAGTTGTTTTATTGCAAGTAAATGTTTAAAAGAAACCAGAGAAGCCTAGTTGCATTTGTTTTTTTCTCTATCGAATACCAAAGGAGGTCAAGGCAACTAGACCAAGTAGGTATTTTTTGATATATCATAGGCGTCTCAAAATGGGGAGACGTGCATGTCCTTCCTCCCCGTGTGCTACACTCCTGTATTGGAGAAAGGCTTAGGAGAAGGCTTGCTTTGGGTGGCTAATTTTGGGGCAGCTTCACTACATTTGATTTTCCTCTTACATTGAGCTCATCAGAATATTTCTGTGGAATGTCAGTGGAGCTACACTACTGTAAAATCCAGCAAAGCTGAGTCATCACATCTGCACCACTTGGATCTCTTCCATCTCTGTGTAGGATGAGAGCTGTTGCAATGCAACAATATAACCTCTGAGCATGTCGTGAGTGTCACTTCCTCCATAAAATAAAACAAAACTGAACTGCAGAGTCCTGAGGGCTATTGCTCAAGGATGTGAGATAAACACTGGCAGGTGGAATATGCTGATGTGGGCAATGTGAGAAATAATCTGATCTGGTTCACCAAGCACTGAACTCAGACGAAGGAAGCTAGGACTCCTTCCCCCTTTCTACTGCTGACTTGCTTGACTAGTTGAGCAAGTGACTTCATCTTCTTGCCTATTCTGGATAATAACATTTTGGAGCATGGATCGCTTCTTACCATGACTTTTTGTAGTGCCTGGCACAACAGTAACCCAGTCTGAGTGGCAGAGTTTACCTGCTGACATAAATAGCCTTAACACATTCTAGGGCCTCTCCAGCCTTTGCCAGGCTGAGAAATGATCTCCCAGAGGCAAAGAAATTCCTGTGCTTCGCTCTGGACTGTGTCAGAAAAGATGAAGAAACAAAAGAAGACTGTGGTGCAGCAATGCTGTGCTGCCATGGCATCGCCCTGCGGAACAGCACATGTGTCATGGGTCTGGGTGCCTGTGAAGTGCTCTGCTGGGTGGGGGTATCTCATGCTGAGTCTCAAGTCCTCTAAGAATTTTAACTAACAGCCTATACACCCTAATTCTAGGCTAGGTTCCTTCAAAATCCCAAACCACTCATTCTCCCACAGCAGTGACATCCATATGCTCGCTATTGTTCTTCATCCTGTTTTGCCCATTTTGCAACATCCTTTTCTCCTTCCTGCATACCTCTGCTCCAGATCTCTCCCAGCAATGCCAGGCAGTGCATTCACTCTTCCTACCCTTCACTGCACACCTCATGCCTGCTGTCTCTTCTTATCTGCATGACTATTTGCTCCTATTCCCCTTCCTGGCCATTGTGGTCTGTCCCTGGCCACCTTACAGAATGCCTAGCAAAAGCCTCCCATTTCTGTTTTCAAGCTTGCTGGCTTCACAGGCAGGCAGGACGCTGGGGTGTAACATGCTGGATCAACTCTCAGCACTGCCTGTTAGGAACAGGACACCAAGGGACACGCATCAGAGAACATCCCCTGGACCATCTGCTGCTTCTTGGCCGTTCCTCTCCTCCCTGTGCTTCAGCTTGCATCCAGCCAAGATGCTCCACCTCATCTCTCCATTATTTATCTTCACCTTATCTCACCTCACTTTTTTTTTCCTAATTTTTTTTTTCTTTTTCTCAGACTTTTGTGTGGGTAATTTGGCCAGAAATCCCCAGAAATCTGTGGGATTTCTTTTTCTGACCAGGAAAGCCAGGCAACACTGGTTTATAAGCCCTTTGCACCACACACTTTTGAACCCTCAGAACAAAAGCAGAACCACTATCCTGCTTACCTTGATCACAGTACCGCTGAACTGCTTGCTGAGTGGAAAGCAGGTCTGTCCACAGCTGGCCACACACTGTGTGCTTGTCAGCATCCAGCACCTCTGCGGTATAAATAGGCATCTATAAATAGACAAATAGGCATCTTTCCTTTCTGGAAATCCTTCACTTGATGGAATCTGTCAGGTTTCAAACTGCACCTGGTACTCTGTGGACTCTGTCACAAGTGATCATAAAGAGGACCTTCAGTGTTTCACTAGGACTCTGGAGCTAAATGCACAATGTCCGAGATATTTATAAGGTTTTTAGAATGGCAGTTGACAGCTCACCTAGCATACAGGTAATATCACTGTCCTAGATCTTTGCACCAGAATAAGATACACATTCAACATTACTAGTTATCTTCTACTTGTGTTTTGTGATGAGGAGGTGTTTGGTGTTCTGACCAGGAGTGCAGAGGCTGTAACCAATCTGAGAGGTTTGCCTTTCGTATGGGTCCAGCAGGTGAAGGGTGAGGGCCTGAGTTGGGGAAAATTGAAGGACACAAAAAGGGAAATGGCTTTCCCAGCACCACATGGCTCTCACAAACTGTTCAGTGCCAGAGCCCTACATACCTGATGCTCAGTCCAGATCTTTTGGCAGCATAGTTGCTGCAATGGGGTAACTACAATGACTGATTTACCTGGCTTGTTCTGAGCAGACAATTAAAATATCATGGTTTCCACAGTAACATCACTACTGCCTTACTGCACCAACCTCACTTTACTGTACCCTATTCAGTTGGAAATGCAACTTACAGTAATGGATATGTCACGTGGGAAGAGGGTGAAGCTTCCCCAGTCTTGAGTTGAGCTGAAACTTGAGTTGTTGAGGTCAGAAGACCCCTTTTGGCCCAGCTCACCTGACCTCCTGCATGACACAAGCCTTAGCAGTCTGACCAAGGAGCCCAGCAAAGAGCTCAACAGACAAAGCAAATTCTTGGTGGCTGCCTTCATTTGATGTGAAAGTGGTTTGCTTTCCAAGGGGCTGAAAAAGTAAGGACTCTAAAATTGCCAAGAGAAAATTATCCCAAAGGGACTCAAGTTTTCCCATATGAACATCACCAGCTGGTAGGAAGGCAAAGTGCAGAAGCACAGGTATCCATAGCCAAGACCATACAAAACAGTCATGTGTGGTCATGCAGAATCTGACAAGACATGTTCACTTGTATTTCATGTGATCTGGCAGGTGTATTTCTTCAGTGCCTCCCCATGCCACACTACTGGACTGCTTTCCAAAACCTCAGAGGAGAAAGAAACCAGGATTTCTGCTGTTATGCCTCTTGCACTGGAGAAAAGGGTAACGTTAGGTCAGAGAACAAGCTCAGAAGCCGAAGCCCAGTATTCGAGTTCCTTCTCTATGAGAAAAAAAGAGAAGACCTATTTGCCTGTGGCTCCTACTGCATACCCCAACTCCAGAGACACACAATTTACAGTCCTGACCCCTTCACCTTTCTTGCTCCTCAGAGGATAAAATGGTTTCCTGTTTATTCCGATGGGCAGCTGTTGTATCCACAGGGGAGAGCAGCACTCATGGCTAATGTGGCTGATATCCAGACATGTTTTGCAGAAGTTGCTTGTTTGTTTACTGGGCCATCCAGCAGCTGCTGGAAGTCCTGCCTTTTGGAATAGGATACTCCCAGGCAATTCTCAGATGCTAGAGCATGGGAGAGGACTTGTTCCCCCCACACTGGGATCAGCAGGCAGGAAAGAGGTCCTTAGGGTTTCTTCAACCTCTGACATGTGCTGAAGTATATCAAGAGCTATAGGGCCTCTTTCAGCTTCTCTGCCTGGTTCATGTATGCCCCAGGAACGTTCTGTATTACCCCTGGGAGAGCAGAGGCAGTGCTCTGCCTTGGGGTCTCATAACCTCAGCTAATGCTACTAGGCATGGGTTGGGGATGCCAAAGCTATATCCAGGACCAATCAGGGAAAATCCCTGGAGTCAGTGCCCAGACAAGAGAAGTCTTGGGATGTAGACAATCCATGGAAATCATCATGGAAATATTATCACCATGGGAGTCATTCCTTAGACTGCTTTGGTGGTGACTTGGACAGAAGAAAACGTCCCAGGATGTGGAGGAGGCAGCTCCTGGGAGGTTCTCTGCCAAACTTAAAATCATCAGGGGCCATTTTTGATCTCCTCCATCAACCATGAAGAGGCAGTTAAAAATGAAAGCCCATGGGAAGGAAGCATCAAAGACAATTAAATGCAGGAGAAAGACAAAGTCTGCTGCCTCTGTATGTTTCTCTTTTGACATCAAGAGTACTTTTCTTGTTTACTTTCCTCCTTTACATCTGCCTGGCAGGGCTGTGGTGGCTGTTTATGTTTTTAGATGCTACATTGACCCAGATTTGGAACAGGCAGGTGGTGATCTAGGCAGTGGGTTTGTATCTGACTCTACTTATGCAGTCAGCTATGAATCGCTGAAATGGAAAGAAATCAAAGCCTAATCTCCAGTGACCCATACGCAGGTGTCAGAGTCACCATTAGTCTGGAACTGGAACACTGAGATACAGGCTGAAAAGTGGGAACATGGCAAGAGCTAGTCTAATGAATCAGTTGTACCCTTCGGTCAAGCAATATGTGGTACCAACCCTGTATATTTACTTATTGGCTTTGCTTTTCAGCAGCACCTCCTGTGTGCACCTTCAGGCTGGAAAAGATGCTGGCTCACAGGCATTGCAATAGTCAAGGGCTTTGGAGAACTCCTACTGAAGTGATAATTTGTTTTAAGCATGTAATCCATCTGCTTATTACATAAAAAAGGATGTGAACGGTTCTGTTCTGGGTCCTACAGTGAGCAGCAAGAGGTAGGTGAAATCTGTACAGCCCAAATGGCTCTAAATGAACTAGCTTCTCTTGTTTTTCTGGCTCCTTTTGTGGGCTTCCTCATGTGAACGTGATAGCAGAGCAAAGAGCTGTTGGTGCAGTTGGAGGCTGCCCAGACAGGGCATGTGAGAAGATCACTTGGTGCTGGTGGAGGCAAGGGAAATACAAGGCTAATGGGAGCTGTTGAGAGGTGAGAGGGGAGATCTTGTGTTAAAGCATGCCTGTGCAATCTCACTCCTCAATCCTAAACTGGATCCCAGCCTTGACTTGACACCTTTCAATCAGTAACATATCTATCCTTTCAAACCCTTTGGTGGTAGAGAAGTCTGGTCATCTCTCCTGCAGAGGAGAGAGTGGAGGCACAGAAAAGCAGCATGTCTTAGCCCAAGATGCACAAGAACTAACAGCAGAGAAGGATGGATGAAATCCAGCTTCTTTAATCCCAGGCTCTGCTCATGGGGATTTCCTTCATCCTACAGATGCCATATCCAGAGTATTTTCCACTCCTCTTGAGCTCTCTCCTCTTCTTTAAGAGGCAGAGAAATATGTGCCATCTCATGAATCTTCACCTCCATAATGTCCCCCTCTTTTGTTGTTAGCCTTAGAAAGGTAGCTTTCCCACCTTTCTTCCATGTCAAGTCATCCTCCCCTCATGAGGTGAATGACAGCCCTCTGTGTGGAACACCACTGATCTACAAGAGGCTACTGACATAGTGAACAAATCCCCTCTGAAGAGTTTTGCCTGGCTGATCAATATTTGCTGCTGCTTCAATAATATCTCCTCAGCAACTTTAATGAAATAAAAGCTAATTTTCCTGCTCATGTCATTCGTACTGATTTCTGGCAGGCTAGTCTTCCCAGCACTGATTCCCCAGGTTCCACTCTCAGTCCCCATGTCAGCAGCTGAGGTGTGCCATGCTCACATCCCTGTTATCATACTCTCACTGTCCCTTGCCTGTTCTTGTACTCTCTTGTGCTCCTTGCCTGGTGCCCATTCCTGTGGTGATGTATGGCCTCATCCTGGGCATTTCCTGAGAGCCACCAGTGGTCCCCCAGCCACCCCTCCGGGGCCTCCTCCACAAATCATTCCCTCTTTCTCCTGGGTGCAGCACCCTGCTGCCTCATGAAGCTTCTCACTGTCTTCTGGAGGTGAGTCAGCCAGAGCCCATAGGCAACTAAATGATAGTGGTGCTGTGTCCCTTACAGGCTTCCAGTCAAGAGGAAGGGGGGAATGACTCCACTTAAAGAGCTACCCAGAACTGTTATGACTGTTGGTGGTGATCATGTTTATTGCAGCAGGATGTCAGGAAGAGTCCAGATCCAGGCCTCACTATCTGGAAAGAAAGGAATCCCTGCTTCAGTGCATTTCAGCCAAATACGTTGACAAATAGCAGAGGTGAAGACTGTAATATGTTAGTGAGAGAAAAAGTGATTGCAGTGCATCTCTGCAAAAGGTAAATGGGTTTCTGTTTAAGCATAAGTTAAATATCAGAGGAATGATGATCTTACAAATGAAACACAACACCCTCAGGGGCTTATTCCTACCTCAGCCACTAATTTACTGTGTGACCTTCAGTAGTTCATTCAAGTTCTCTCTGTCTTGATCACTTTTTTTGTCAAACAAGCCCAGTGACAAATTCCTTTCTTGTAGAGGTCTTGTGAGGACTATGCATCTCCATGAGATCTTGACATGATATACTGAAGGCAAAGTGTTTTTTCACCGAGATTGCATTTAATATCCTCAGTGATGTCATGTGGCACATTAGCTCTCCAGTGCTAAGCCTGGAGCCTCCCACTTAAAGCCCATCCCACCTGCCTCACGCGAAGGCGTGTGTTGCCCTTCCGCAGCCACTTCTCAGCACAGTTCCTTCCTCTCCCCCTGCTTCCTTGGATACCTTTTTAGCCTCCCTAACACCTCCTCCCTTGCCATAGCATACAGGTCTTCAAAGAAGAGCCCTTGCCTTGGCACAGGTAGGCAGAGCCAGTCACTTCCCTTGAAAGGGAGATGTTGCCTCAGCAACCAAAGTTTTGAAGTTGGGCAAAGTTCTGAAAAAAACCCCAATTGTGATGGGAAATGACACTAAGGAACAAATGTACCACGTTGCCATGGCAGCCTGAATATTTCCATGGAACGTGGTGTTTTGAAATTATAAAAAGACTGAGCTTCAAGTGAGTCCAAGTAACTTAATGCCTTTGTCAGGTAGCTGCACAATGCCAAGTGTCTGGCGTTTGTGTTTTATACCTGGTGTGTGAATGACTCCATCACTTCTGAAATGGAAGTAACTTCAGCTCCAAGTCTGACAGAGGAGTATTTGAGACTGCAGGTTTTTCTAGGTTGCTTGGTCTGGTATTGATCTGTTAGGGTTATTTCTGTCATTTAATGTCCATCAGTACTTGGTTGTCTTGGTACTTTCCACATCTGTGTTTTATCTGTTATTACATTTGATGCACTCCTATGTCTCAGTGTCTGGGCTAAAAACAGCAGGTGATTTGTTCAAAACTGTGGGTCCTCTTACTAGTCCCACAATAATCCATGTCTTTCCTTTGAACCATAAGGTGTATGAGTGGCTTTCAGGGGACACAGTCTGCTTCATTCAGCTCTGTGAGCTGAACCAAGTAGGTGCTTTCTCCTAATTACAGTGAGGAAGAGGAATAACCAACCTAAGGGTATTTCTGTGTCTGTTGAACAGACTCACTTTGCAAACCTAAAGGTGAACTGAACTCCTGTGAGAGTCTGTAAGACAATCCAGATCTGGAGTTCATCACCATTTCCCCTAGAAAGACCTGATTCTCATCTGTCATCTTCTGGATAGGGCTTCCTGTGACCTGTGAAGTGAGAAGATCAGAAGGAGAGCAAGAAACTGGATTATGGTGATCTGTTGCTGTTATTCTTCACAGTCTCAGGCAGCCAGCCCTCTGGTAAAAGCAGTGTGGGTAGGAAAACGGCTGTGAGACGCAGAAGAAAAACAACCACTGGTCTAGTCCTGAGAAAATTGAATCCCAGACAGTTCATGGAAGGAGGCAGATTCTCAATATTAAGCTAAGAAATTACCTGGGGTCCTGACACCACATTTTGTTCCTTGCTGTTAAACCCTTTCTGAAAACTAAGCATGGGGACAGCTCTCTCAACTGGGAAGAACCAACCAATGCCTTTGGCAAAGTCAGCTCTCCTCTGTTGGCAGAGAAACACCCAGCCAAGCACCCACAGTGCTATCTATGGGTGCAGTGAGGCCAGTGATGGACCCCCATGTGCCAGCTTGGGTTGGGTGCATGCATTAAGCACCATGACATGAGGACTTCCCACCCTAGGCTGGGCCACAGCTCAGGGATCACATTCCACCATCTTCTGTGAAGACCTTTTGTTCCCCCTCATCCACTGGAACGTATGTTTCTAATTGCCCAACCCACCCTTGCATCATATCATCTGTGGTTCTGCTTCATCGTTGTTAGCCTCCTCCCCGTTGCTCTGGGTGGTCCAGTGCTGTCTGCTCTTACTTGTACACTGTGTGGGAGTGACCTAATTTGGAGAAACTGTAGAAGGAGCATCGGGAAGCCCGCAGGGGAGTGGGGATTTCTGTGCTCCTTGGCAGCAGCTCAAGCCACGTACCCATCCCCTGCAGCTCCCAGGCTCTCATCCCTGGGTCATCTACTTCCCTGGTCCATCTGTGCATCCCACCCCAAATGCTCTTCTCCAATTAGACTATTAAGGAGATGGTTTATCTCAAGTGCTTTGGAGAGGACGTCGCTGTTCTTCATTACTTGGCGGTACAAAGGTTTCTAGTCTCTCACTTCCCCTTGACAGTTTTATTATGGAAATATTTTTTACTTTGGACTCTGTCTTTTGTGTTGTTTTTGTGTGGTGTTTACAATAGGGGCTCCTCAGTGCTTGTTCTCAAGCAGTTTCAATGAGAGACTGGCTTCAGACAAAACACACAGCTGCCTCCGAGGAGGCAAGCAGAGAAATGCCAACTGTTTCATGAGGACATGTTCTGCTCAGTCCCAGCTCCCCAGCCTCTGGTATCCACACCTGCCTTTTCTTCTCTTGGCCTCAGTGACTGCAGCAGACTCAAAGGACAGGACTGGTCCCGTGCCCCACGACAGGTTCCTCTTTGCAGTGCCCTCCCCATGGTAATTGACAGTGCAGGGCTATGAGCTTCATCCCTCATGGAACTGCTCTCCACCATTCCACCTAATTACTGTTCCTTATCTACTGTTTGTGCAGAGCCATGCCAATAGATGGAAAGGTATGGTACGTACTGGGCAGATGAAGATGAGATCTGGAAAAGAAATGGAAGGAATGTGAGATCATTTTAAATATTCACTTGGGTTGGAGTCCTTAATCTGAGCCTGTTGATGTCCCATGGTAGTTTTGCTGGAGACTCTTTCCAAAATTACTCAATAAAGAAACCATATAAAATCTATAATCATTAGTACATTTGGGATTGTTCCAGTTTACCAGAAGTGCTCAAACCTACAGCAATCCCGTTCAGGAGGCTTATTTTTTGCCACGAGTGCTAAATATTTTTCTGAGTCCCATACATTATAGACTTACAGGGACAGAAACCTCTCAATCTATAGAAGAATAAAGGAAAAACCTATTTCAGACAAGCATCTTTTACTAAAATGAAAGTATTGCCCTGCCCATAATCCTGTCCACCACATTTTGTTGTTTTACACAGAATGGGTCTGTCTTCTGTCTGTGTATCCTTCTGTCTAAGGGTATCACAGTCACCGTGTGAGGAACAGGGGATTGAAAGTAGATGGCATGTAACCCAGCCTGAGCCAGTCACACTGCCCCAATGGTGGAGGCTTTGAGGGAGTGAGATCTTTGTAGGATGTTCAGATAAGAAGTGAAGGTCTGCTTCACGTTATATTAGTATTTTTCCCTGGTGTTGTAGTTTGTATTAGAAGGGATGAGTAAAGTTGAATTGGTGGGAATGAAGCAGAAATGGTTTCCTAGAGAAGTCCCAGTGGATCCATGGTGGTTGCTTTGCTAATACTTTATTGCTCAGAGTTGACTCACTCTGTCCAGAGGGGACCAGATCAGCACTGGCAGAGTCTGTCTTGAAGGACAGAGCCTGGTGACGTGAATTTTTCCAGGATGATGAAGATGGCCACATGCCATTACCTCTGACAGTTCCTCACAGGACCTGTCAGGAAGGTTTCTGCAGGGTGACTCTGTGCCTGCAGTTTTGGTGCACTGCTTGAGTTTTAATGCATGCATGAGTTTGTGTGTCTGTGCATGTGTGCACTCATCTGTAACTTATAAATTACCATGCCCCTCAGCCAAAAGATGCTGTAGCTCCTTGTTCCCAAAGACTCCTGAGAACTGCCAGGTGAAA
Organism: Pipra filicauda; assembly: GCF_003945595.2. Classification (NCBI taxonomy): domain Eukaryota; kingdom Metazoa; phylum Chordata; class Aves; order Passeriformes; family Pipridae; genus Pipra; species Pipra filicauda. Next base: position 791,017 of record NW_024104379.1, on the reverse strand, counting down.
ACTCTATGAGCATAAATAACCAGGGAGACCTGCAATTTCCCACATCCCAAAATAGGAAAATGGCTGCAATTTCTCGCCATACTTAATTGTTTTGTTTTGTTTTTTTTTTAAAGGGGGCTCATGACTGCATAAATTCTCGCTTTCTTGTCTCAACAATTGGCAGAAACCTCTGTTTATTGTGTGTGTACAGATGTGCAGAACCAACCCCAGTCCCAGGACTGGAACAGTCGATAGGGCCCTGCCACCTCCAGACTGCTGAACTGTAACTGCAGGAATTTGTTATGAAGTCAGGGAAGGAGGAGAGGGGGAGGAGGGAGCTGAAGGTCACACAGGATTTTGGTACCTGTGGGACAGAGGAGAGAGGGTGGCATCACTGACTGATGAGCTCAGATGAGGAAGGAGAAATTAGCTATTTGGTGCTAGTGGTTGCCACAGATTATGCAGAAGAGAATATGAGAAAGGTCATGGGGAACATACCCATAGGAGGAAGATCGGGGAAGTGAGACTGAAGACATGACAGAAAAAGACAGTAACTAAGGAGACAAGAGTGTGTTAGTTGTGGTGGAGAGCAGAGGAGACCCCAGTGAGGCTGGAGAAAAGATGCCAGAAAGGAGATGCTTAATGAGGGACTGGGGACTCTGCAGCCAGTGCAGGTTCCCGATGGAGGTAAGGCAGGTCCATCAGACCAAGGCAGGGATCATTAACTTGTGCCACTGTGCTACCTACACCTGTACGGATGCAGGGTTGTCCCAGCAGCGGACAGTTCAGCAGCCCTAGGAGTGACAACAGGACACAGGGCCAGTACAGGCACCTCTGGAGCTATGGGCCACAGACCACCTTGGCACAGCAGGAGGTGGCTGCTGGGGCTTGGTGCCCTGTCTGAGGAGGAAAACCAGGAGACATGAGCAGTGACAGAGCAGCAGTGAGCAGGGTTGGGCTGGGCCAAACACAGCTTGCAACCACTATAAAAAGTATTGCTGCACACGCACAGCAATAAACAGATGCCAGCTGTTGGTCAGCCACACACTTGGCCAAGTCAGAAAAAGTGCCAGCACACACCAAGATAAGCACACCCTGCCACTGAGCAGCGTGCTTTCTCCCTGATTTCCTCTACATCAGAGGGACCTTTAACCCTTAAACACAGGGACTTTCATTAGCAGGAGCTTCTCTTGGAAATTTGCTCTCTACCTAAAAGGTAATTGTCCTCCATTAAGGCATGTTGTGATATCCCTGAGGCAGTAGGACTAGATACAGCCCAACTCCTTGCCACCAGAGCAGAGTCGTTCTTGTGCCCCAGGAGAGCTAAGCCTGCGCTTTTCCTTCTTGTCTGTGTCCCTGGGGGCCTCTAGTTTGGTCATGCACTGAACTGGGCTTCACCTATGATGATTTGCTATCATCCAGTGGGAGATAGAATGGCAAAATGGGGTTTCCAGCAACTCTTTCCTCAAAAGAGCTCTTATCCCTCAAGACAGGAGCGCCAGCATCTCCTCTTGGGACTGACTTGCACCCAGCCCCAAGCCTGAAGGCACTGTTGCTGTGCAGAGACAGTGGCAGCATAACTCCCACATCCAGGAGAATGTGCAGAAGGCAGCAGAAAGAGATGAGAGCATGTTGATTAACACTCAGGAACACCTGAAATCAGAAAGGAGGCGGGAAACGTTATCTCTAAGTACTGGGGCCATCAGGATGGAGCTGGAGTACTGCTGAGTGGAACAAGCAACGACAGGTATACAGAAATAAATTACTCACTCAGAAAAAGGTCAGTCACACTTGATTTGCCAAAGCCAATTTGTGGTGAGCGTGCAAGCTGTGACATGCAGCAGTGACCACTTTCAGATGATTTGTTTTGAGGCCACCGTGAATCCATGGTCTTGGGAACAATTGCCCTGGAGCCTTCAGGAAGTGATGGCTAACCCTGAGGAGGGTGGATTTCAGCAAAAATGGGATGGAGGGGGGCACAGGCAGGGGTCTTTGCGTTGCTAATAGGCAAACTTGGTAAGCAAATGGGAAATTTTAGTGAAATCAAAAAAATAAGGGTTTTTTTTTCCCAAACTTCACAGAGAAAAGAAAAATCCTGGGATTTCAGAAGAAAAAAGTCCTTTTTTAATTTTCAATACTACATTTTTCACCATAGCCAGCAATGGAAATTGGTGAAGATAGCATTCACAGAATCAGAGAATATTCTGAGTTGGAAGGGACCCCCAAGAATTATTGACTCCAACTCTTAAGGGATGCCCATACGGGGACCACACCATGCTCTAACCAACATTTATTTGGGAAGGAAGAAAACAGATAATTTCTGAACACATTAAAGGAGAAGCCAGATGACTTTCCATAACAGTGTTTTGCCATGCTGTGTCCCAGGTCTCTCTCAGTTTGCACAGAGGGTTATTCCATGAGTGCCCACTTAGGACACCCTTTGGTAACAACATCCTCTCAGCAGGATCGTCCTGGGACAGCTCAGATAACAGAGCAAAACATTTCTTCTTCTAAAAACAGCTCCCAGGCAGTCTCTGGGCACTCTGAGTCTGATTATTTAAGTGGTTTTTGAGTACAAGATGTGATTTGGTCATTACAAACTCCCATCCTTAAATAAATTTACACTGGTGTTTCACGGGAATATTTACTCCTGCTTCCCTGAGTTCCAGATATTAAACAAATGGATTTTGCTTAATTAAAAGCACTCTGCAGGGGTGGTCCCTTAGCTGGGAGATGGGGGATAGAGGATGAGGAAAGGAAACAAATAGGGAAAAATTAGATGTATTTCTTCTTCTCTTGGAACTGCAGATTTGTGTCAGGATCCCCCATTCTTCATTTTTTTTTATACATGGGGTTGTTTGGCTTCGGAGTTAAAATCCATAAAGCAAAACAATTAATTTGAAGTTTCCCATGTGGATCTCAAAGAGAACAAGATATTCTTTTGTACTGCAGCACAGTTGGGATTCTTCCATTATTTTTTTCTTATTTCCTTACCCTAGCAGAGTGGGATGTATTTCTGAAAGGTACTATACCTCTGTCTTGCTTGAGCTGAACTCCCTGTTTCATGACAGAGAACAAGTTCAGTTGAGAGGGGTCAGGACCTTTACAAAAAGTGTAGTGTTACCACATTGCAGAAAACCTGGATTTAGCAGGCGGATGATTACCATCACAACTGACCCTGCAAATGAATGTCCTCAAATATAAATCTCCAAGATTTAAAAAGATGCTGGTGTTGACTATTAAATGGAGTCAAACTGTTTAAAACACAGTCAGAGGATTAATGCTGGTGCTGCAGCAGCCTCCAGACAGTGGTTCTCAGCCCTTTTCACTGGTGTGTTATGTTTGTTCCAGCTCTAGGAACAGCACTGCTCCTAGACTCAGCACAGCCAGAGTGTTCTCCGGGATCCTGGATCTTGAAGGCATGGCAGCTATTACAACTACATAATTTCCAAAGTAGGTTCATGTGATACATGTCAGTGGAGCTAAGGGGAACGTAAGGCAAAAACAGCCATGGTGCTGCAAACCCAAGATCCAGCTTTCCTTTGCCTCTTCCAGCAAGCAGTTTTGCATGCATAAGGAAGAGTACAGGATACTTAAGTGGTCTTGCCTCAGAAGAACTCTTCTGAAAATCAGTAGTTACAGGAATTCCTGAGCCAGAGGATGCTTCTGGGCAACTATGTTTAATAATCGCCAGAGAAGCCAGTTACAGCTACCACAACACCTCATCAAGAAATTCCACTGAGCAATAATGAGCATTTTTTGCTAAGATCCAAAGAGTTCTTACTGCTGTCATTTTAACTACATTTTCACACTTGGCAGTTTTCAAAACACTATAAAACTATAGAAGAGTGAACTGAATGCAGTTCTGCCTGTGTTGGATTGTGAGCTGGAGCTGAATCTGGTGTTTCGGCTTGGCCTCTGTTGCTAGAGAGATAATACTTTCAGCAGCCTGGTGATGAGCAAAAAAAGCCTCCCAACCGTAAAGGAAACTGAGAAAACAAATAACTCTCAACTCTGTTATTACTATTTATGAGATTAGAATATTTCCTATTCTTATGAAATAATGTGTAAAGCTATTTTCCTAGAAAACTTTTGCAGAGCATCTCAGTGCTGAATTCTATGACCAAAAAAGGGTTTCTCGGTGTTTCTGAAATGCTTTTCCCAAATCCAGGTAGCATATAGGATTTTACAGTGATCTTAGACACTTGTTTGGCCAGTGAACACATGGGATGTCACAGTGTTCTCCAGCCAAATGATGTTCCTAGAGCCTTGTCTGATACTGAGTTTACCCCTCCATGCAAGCAAAGGTTACTACGGAGCATTCACCTTATGAAAATTTTCCTAAAGTGATGGTAGAGGAAAAGGTTTAAACAGCTGTTGAGAAAAGAGGGTTATGCAGGAGTTAAATAGTTCACATAATAAGCAAAGTTTAAGAAGTAAGCCAAACATTAGAAAATAGCAAAACAACAGAAAGAAAAGCAGAAATATTTTGAAATACATCAGTGCATCCTCATGGAGATGCCCTTTATGGAACCTAGTGCCACTGGATTTGCTCTCTCCTCACCATTTAAGGAGCTCCTTGCATTTTCTGTGCATCATTGCAACATTGATCCTAGCGTGCAAAGAGTAATTGTGTTTTCTTTTAGTGAAAATCTCCAGCCCCCAGCTTTGTTTCTATGGCCTTGTTCTTGTAACCATTCTTGAGAGGGTGCCTTATATTGTTCCACTTATTCATTAATAACATGTGTTGTGGCTTTTTCTGATGTAAACATTAGCCAGGCTTTCATGAAGTTTTAGTAAACTTGTCCACCACCACATACGTTAAAACGAAAAATTATTGATGACCCCTTTTGCAAGCCATTAATGAGGGAGGACATGCAATTTGGCTGATGAATCACAAGTTTGCTGTAGATTTAGGCTATGCCTCTGTCCATCTCAGTGGAGTCTGTCCCCTTCTTCTCCATGGTAACTGCTCTGCCTCTGACATCACTAGCCAAAATAGAGCAGGGAGGTTAGAAAATCCTGAGGGGGTGTGAGGTGGGGAAGAGTAGAGACAGACAGAATGAAAATATACTTCCATAAGGAAACTTCCTTGATACTTTAGTCACCAGACAGTGTCCAGTGCACTGATCAGGCAAAGGATGTCTGAAATCTGAGAAATGGTAATATCAGCATTTTAGAGCTGGAAATTTGAGTAAGATTATTGAGACAACTTGGAAAGCAAAACAGTCTATGACTTCTTTTTGGACTGAGTTATAAAGCACTCGATCTGTGTGATTTTCTTTCTTGGCATCAAAACCCCTCTTCTTCCCAAAGGGGATAAAGACCTCGCCGTCGGGAGTTGAAAAAGTTCTTTGACAACTAGGGAAAGGAAAGCCAAAAGAGCAGAAATCTCAGATTAGATGTACTAAAGCAGATGCCAGTACCACTCAATCTTTGTCACAACCCTTATCTGTGATCTGGGATGCTGCTTTTCTAAAGCCTAGACCCCAGAAACCATGAACTAGATGACCATCTTAACTTCAATTAAAAAAAAAAAAAGAAAAGGAAAAAAAAAAAAAAGAGGCATACTTTTTATGTTAAAAGAGACAAATTTGACAAAAAAGACCAACATAACTTGGAACTTCAAAATCAGAAGGAAAGAAAATGAATGCAAGGTTTCTCAGCTACTAATATTTTGGAGTTCAAAGTAAAATTGGGAATTTCCTAGACCCCAGTTTAATGCTCTGGAGCCATCAGTACTGAAATTTGGATGTCACTGGAGGACAGAACTGCTTAGAAGTTGCATTGAGGGATGGGCGGAGACAGCGAGTGTGGGGAAAAGGTTAAGAGAATGGGAGGGTGTTTAGGCTCATCTCTGTTCATTTGAAAAAGGCTGTTAGTCTTGGGAGGGTTAAGTGTTTCCAGTGGAATGGAATCTCAGCTCGAGCCTTGTCAGAGCTTTGATGTGACAACACGTATAAAATAAACAGCAGTGGAGCGTTAAGATGATGCACACAAGGCAGGTCTGTGCAATGTCGGGATCATTTTAGATCACTTCACAAAGTGATTATTCCTTTTTGACTTGCATGGTTAGCCAATTTTAAACGTCCTGAGCACTGTTTCGTTTAGGAGAAAAAAAGCTAATAATGGAGCCCTATATTTTCTTACTGCGGCCCTGCTTTATTTACATAGACAGTACATGAAACCCTCTTTACTTAGGCAGAACAGGAATGAAACAGCAGGAAACAGTTTCTTTGCTCACAACTCTGAGGCAGCATTTAGTCCCAAAATCTTTTTCTCTATGTTCTTTCATTTCTGTGTTTTTCCTTTTTCAGTGCCAGCTTCCCCCCACCCCACCCCATAAACCAGATGTAGCAGACGTTTTGTTTATTTTTACTGTAATAAAATGCCTTCTAGGAAATTTAGAAAGCAAGTTGTCCAATGAACAGCAGAAAGAATGCAATGTGAGTTCCTATAAATTTGTATCCACTGTCCCTGTCTCTACTTCCACTCAGAGCTCAAACAACACAGACAGTGATCATGTGGCTGATATCCATTTGCAGTTTGGCTTGACTGCTTATCAAACTGGAAAAATAACTGTTAAATGTATGCTATGGCCTTTCCCTCAGCAAGTTCCTAGCTTGAGTATCTTCACTTGGTCATTGATTTTCATACAACTTGTAAGAAACGGTTATGTTTGAGGTTTTCACTGTAGAAACTAGGGAGGCTGATGGCCAGACAGCATTGTCTCGTGTCTCATTTCCCTAGGACAGCCAGATGAAAAACAATAAATGAATCTACTTTTTCTTTAAATTATTTTATTTCAGTGAACTAAAGAATGAAAGAAATAAAGAAGGAGGGAGGAAGGAAGGAAAGAAACAAAAAGGAGGGAGAGAGGGATGAAGGAAGGAGGGAAGGAAGGAAAGAAGGAAGGAAAGAAGGAAGGAAGGAAGGAAAGTATGGGGAACAATGGAAAAATTACATTTTAAGCAAATGTGAGAGGAGAAAGGAAGAAGAGAATGAGCAATTGAAGAGAAACAGAAACAAAGAATAAAAAGTAATCTACACATAATTTAGGTAAAGGAATTTTACACTGCTTATTTTATAAAATGAATTTAAGCTGCCTTGCAACTACAGGTGTGATTAAATCACATTTCTCTATTAAAGTCAAACATTAAAAGATAACAAAATTTAGTTACACCATCGGCAGAAACAGCTGTCAGATGTCTGCTGTCTCTGTTTATTTTGGTAAGTCTGAGTAAGTTTGGACCTTTGCACATATGCACAGCATATATATATATTAAAAGGACAGGTGACATGATATGGTCCATCCTTAAGCAGATTTTAGCCAGATGCTTAAAGATATATGTTCCAAAATGCTTTTGGCTAAAAGGATGGATATTACACTGTGGTCAAACACCCAGTGTTGAGGTTTGGACTGATGTCCAGCAGGACCAAGGGAAGTGGCAGGGAGCTGTTGAAGAGAAGCAGGAGGTCCTAGCCTGGGTCCTTGGCTCAACCCTAGATCTGTAGGAAAGGGACCTCCAACCACCTCCTTGGCCCCCCCTTGCCTCTCTGAGATGAGGGTCCCCCAGATCATGCAGAGTATCTGCTGCCACACGGCTTTAAACTCAAGATAGAGAGGTACAGTGTGACCAACCACCCTCTGAGCTTCCTGCCCTAACTCATGCAGTGAGGAGCATCCCTTTCTACCTCTGCCCCTCTCTTCCCTCTGACATGATGGCTGCCCCTGGTGAGCAGAGAGATCATGCTACCCTCTGATGGGCACACTCCGCCTCCAGCCTTCACGGTCGTGCACATGTAAGGCAAAGGCTGTACCAGCACTGGCAATGATGGGCAGAAGTATTGTAGGCCACTGGTGTGCAACCTCGCAGGATGACATCTTCACTTGCTCCAAAGCCCAGGAGAGAAAATGGCACAGAGCAGGAGGGAGGAATGCAAGCAATCATCATGGGGTGATTCAGATATGAGCAAGGCAAGCCCAGAAGCACAGACATTAGCTCAGGGGTGATGAGGAAATGTCAGCATCTCTTTCCAGATCACTGTGCTTCATGAGTGGGCACCTGAAATACCAAGTGCACAACTCCCACCTCATCTTCTCCTCCGTCTTGCACTTTCACCACGCCGTGATGTGTGGCCTTTGCAATTCGTCACCATGCTGCAACCACTCCATGGGGTCACAGAAAGCTGCACCTAACAAAGAGTAATGGAGCATATAAATATTTTTAAATTGCTTAAGAGGCAAAGTACAGATGACAAGAATCAGCCTGAGAGCCTAACCCCAGCTAACACCACAGCTGGGATCCAGCTAAAGGAGCAGAGAGGATTTAGTGGTACACCTCCGGGGATGAGCCGGCAAAGATGGAGGTCTTTTTTCTAGATGGATCAGATAGTGTTGCTGCCCGTCTCAAAACCAGGCAGAAAATATTTTGCTCTTTGGGTTCAACTGGGCTGTTACTCTTCTGTGTTTCAGATAAAGCTTTTTTCGGGGCACTTAATTTGTGCTGATGTGGCTGGTTCAATCATTGGTACAGAGTTTCCTAGAGGCCTGAGCACCTTCATCAGGTCCCCATGTCCCATGAGAGCTTCAGGGGAGGGAGCTTCCAAATGTTGATTAACGTGTCGTTCTCTCCCTTGTCCTGGTTAGAGCTACAGATATGTCAAGTGACAAGTGTGGGTTTGCTCCAGCCATGTGACAATGAATAAACCCTGACTGTGTGATTCAGATCATGCAAATGCTGTGTGATCTGACTGAGGATGCAGGGGCTGATGCGTAGGTTGAAAGAAAGTGGAAGAACCTGCAAACTGGTGTCCTCCTTATCAGGCAGAGGAGCATGTGTTGGTTAAAACAAAATGTTTGTTTTCTCCAGCAGTGGATTCCCTGTTTCATACTGCCTGTGCCCTCAAGTTTGCTTCAGGAAACACGCAGTGAATCAGGTTTCACATTGTTCGCATTTGATTTCAGCACTGTGTGCCAGGCAAAAGAGATGGGGTGGGTTCTGACTAAGTCCTACAAGAACAGCAGACTTAGATCTAAAAAGGAAATGACAGGGAAGGCAGTGAAATTATCTTAATTGTGGAGTTTGTGGATTCCCTGGTGATTTTTGGCATCTGTACTCAATAGTCCCCTGTAGCAATAGACACATTTCAGAATGCAGTGTGGAAACAGCACTGCTGTCTGGTTGGGATGAGCACTCCCTGGCTGTGGAGGGCCAAGTGGCACAGCTTTGGCTTGTGGAAGGTGCTTTAGGAGGCAGAGGATGTCTGCCTGCTTGTAAGCAGAGGATGTGACATGATATAATAGCGTGGCTCACTGCCATTGGACCCAAGTTGTAGCTATTACTGCAGATAATTACAGGTGTTTCAAGTTTGTCAGTGTGCTTTTTCCAGAACTGTGTGTCGTAGCACATTTCAAAAGAAGCAAGCAACCCACAATAAGCATGCTAATCAGCAAGTGGCGCTGATGAGAGACACCAAAGAGATGCTGGAGGAAAAAATGCCACAAATGGTTCATAGGATTGGGCGTTGTGACTCTTAGCCAAACTCAGATCCTGCAGTCAGTCTCCTGTCTTTGTGGGGTGACATTTCTGGACTTTGAAGTCACATTTTCTGCTGACACCTTTGCGTGTTGAAGATGAGCCCACGCTGCAATCCCTGGTGTGCAGAATCAGATGCAGATGGGCTAGTACAAATCATTCCTGTGGCAGAACAGAACAGCACACAGCCTGCAAACCCTGCGGCAGGCAGGCACTGGCTGTGGACACGCAGCCCGGCTGTGCCACTGTGCCTCTGGGTGCTGCTGACTGGGCTTTGTGAGGCTCCTTTGGAACAACCATGTCCTTTGTCAAGCCAGGCCAGGCACATGCCCTGCACAGGAGGTCCCAGCTGGAAATCTGACTCCTGGGAATGCCAGGAGGCTGCTGGGACTGCTTCTGGCTGAAGGAAGTGACACCTCACTTCAGAAACAAATCACAAAGTCTTCTCTTTCATATTCCTATAAACCACATAAAATCCATCCTTCTTTTCCTTTTTGTTTTTCTGGGCTCTCTCCCAAGTGTGCTCTCAGAATTTCCATGAATATTAACACACAGCATAATGGAAACAGAATTAAAAAACACATCCCATCTTTTTTCTTGATGACCTAAGCTATTTTAAGGTGAGGGTGTCATGATGGATGAGCAGGGAAGTTCATTTCCATTTTAATTTCAAACTTCAATGGAGTGGGTCACCCACTTCATTCTCTGAATGAGGCATCATGTGCTGAAAGCTGTTATCTCTAGGCTTGGCTGCATTAAGTGCATTACATTAACTTCAAATCTCTTCACATTATATTTAAACTCTAGGTGTGCCTACTGGATGGATTTGCAAAGGCTACTGTTAGCCTAGCAAAGCCAATCTCTCTCAAGGAGCTGCTCCTGTTACCAAAGGTGAAAGAAGTTGTACAAAATTCTGCTTAAAATGGTAGAAATCAAGGCCCTGGCTGGGACTGAGTGAAAGAGGGTACTTCTTAGTGTGTCTTTCCAGTGAAGTTAATACTGGAGAGGTAGAGGGGGTTGTTTGTGTCAAACCGAAGGAGAAAGCTTTACATATATTTATCTCAATATAAAAAAATGTTTCAGGTCATCCTGAGGTCTTTTTGCTCAGGCCAAGAGAAAACACTTCACCACTGTCTTGTGAATCTTCTGGGAATCTTACTTTTTATTTTATTTTTTTAAACAAAATTGCTAGTCAGCTATCAAAACCTACTGTTTTGAAATTCAGCGACTAGAACACTGTTTCAAAGACTGAAGTCACTCTTAAAATCTTCAGTGTGATTCAGGCTTTTCCAAAATGGAACATCTCATTTTGCACATGTATAAGTGACATTGCATGGCATTTTCAAAATTCCTTTTTTTCCTTCACACTTTTTTTCCCCCAGCCAAAATTATTTGCTGATTTTGACCCAGTTTTGCAAGTTGTTCCATTTAGTGTTTGTTAAAAAATTTTCCAGATGATCTAGTTGTGCTGGGGTCAGAGGCCAGGAGAAGACACAAGCTCCAGCAAGGGCTGTGTGAGGAAGGAACAGAGGGGCAGGGGTGTGAATGGTTGAGCAGTACCACAGCAGCTAAGGGTCTTGGCCACTGTCCTCATTACGGATGCTTAAATTCAGCAAATGGAGTGTCACAACAAGGGCAATGCTCAGGGAACAAAAAGTAGGCGGAAAACCTGGAGTGCAGACGATGCCAGAAGAACTGACAGGAAACAGAGAAAGAGTTAACTGGAACAACCAAAATAAACCATGAGTATATTTTCTGGTGACAGTAAAGCCACACTAACTCATCACAGCTCAGTAAGCAAATGAATGCAACAAAAGTGATTTAAAGCAGACTCCGAGTCTATGAAGACGGGCATGCAGAGGGTTAAGCTCAGCCAGCTGAGCAATATATCTTTGCCTGAGCTGGCTCAAACAGGAATGGGGAGAGGGTGAAGTCCCAGTCAGAGGCTCAAATTTTTTGCCCATTAGACTGCCAGTATTAAGACTGTGAGCTCTCAATCTCACTTGCAATAAGCCAGGCTCTGTTTGCATCCCTATCCCTATGGTGGCTACAGAAGCCAAGCCCCTCATTGCCCAGACACATCCTGGAGTGGGTGATGCGAGGTGCTGTGTACCCTGTGTGGTTCCAGGTGAACAAAGCACTGAAAGCACAGACGATATCCCCCAAATCCACTCCTGCCTTTGGATAACACCATGCTTCTTGAAGGTAAAGCCTCTGTGTTCAGACACTGGCTGGGTTTCTTCACAGCCCAGGGTCTGAGCCAGCCCCCTGTGGTCAGGTGGCAATGCCAGACCCATGGCATGCAGCAGAGATGAACTGTGGAGGACAAGGGGGGCTGCCTCTGCAGGCAGAAAAGGAAAACAGAGACAGGAGCACACTAAAACATAAAGAATACAGGAAAGAGTTTCAGGAAACAGCACTGTAAAATCTTGCAGTCAGTTTTCCCCTCTTCCCTTTTTCAGTGGCCATCCATCCCTCTGTGCTGGTCTGGGACAGAAGCATTTGGTTGGGACTACACAGCACTGAGATGTCACAGCACTTAGAGCCAAGCAGATCCTCTGGACCCATGGGGACCTGTCCTCCCTCTTATTATTTACATCTTGGGCTGGCTTCCATGGTAAACTATGATAGATCTGTTTCTCTTCATATCTGTGTTTTTCTGTGATATTTAAGGAGGAGAGACATCCATGGGAAAGAGTACTCACCCACAGGGCTGGGGGAAGCCCACATATTTTAGGTATTCCTCAAGGATACAGAAGTTATACAAGGATAAAGGAAGCCCCGTAGCTTTGGACTTGTGCAAGTGGTGGAGGGAGACACAAAAATAGAGTCTGGTGATTAAAATGTGAAACTTGTGATTGCCTCAGTCTCCCTTGCTGCAGATCAGGTATCCCATAAGTTGTGTAGAGGACATAATACTCTGGCTGTTTCCTTCTCCACAACTCTCCTGGGCCAGATGGAACCAGATGTCCCAGGTGTCTTCTGGTCCATAGTGCCTGGGTGGGAGAGGCACTGTAGTACCACACTGCCACAGGGAGTATACCAGCCTCCACAGCTGCTGCTTCCCACTGCAGCCCTTTCCCATCCTCCCTGGTATGCTGGATATGTCTGTCATCACATAACCTGATTCCTCAAGCATTACACAGGAGGATGCTTGGGAGATCTCGGGAGGGAATATAGGGCCTTTTACAGACAGGAGGGGAGGAACAAATGGTACTCATGTCTCCAGGGTTAATTCGAGAGAGTTGTTGTAAGCTCTTGTTTCTTCTCTGCATAGAGGAATAATTGTGTAGATCTTCATCTAGAGTAAATCAGCATTGCTGCATAGCCAAATGAGCATCCCTCAGCCAGTAAACTGAGAGCATCCTTCTCAGCTCAACATGAGATCAAAATCTTTAAATTCCCAATGGTGCCGTTGCTCCAGTAGCTGTCTCTGGCTTTGGCTATGTCCTATATACTCTGCCTTTATCTCCCTGTTTCTCATGGGTCCCCTTTCATTTTATGAATGCTTTTCCAGTGAAAACAACAAAACAGGTAAAGAGCTCTTGGGTATGCTCAGAAAGGAAGAATGACTCCACAGTGAGGGGCCACAGCTCAGCCGAACCATGGTCAGGTTTTTGCTCTAGGCTCCCCAGGCTTTTAAGCCACGAAAATAAGGGTTAATAAAATAAGCATGTAAGCTCCTCTAGCTCTTAACCCATGAAAATAATTTCCTGTAAAAATATCAACTGAAAGCACAAAAGTCCAATGCTAGGGAATGTGGGAGAGTCTTAACACCTTCATGTAGTTTCCATCTGATCCTACAAGTATTTAAGTGTGGTTCTGCCCTGCCTGAATGGTGCAGGTAGATGAAGGATGCTCTCTGAAGCACCACCTGGAAGAAGGAGTCAAGCTGTGCAGTGATTGGTTTTGTACAAGGCTGATCTCTTAATGAGGAGGAAGCAGCACTTGACCAGCTCTTGACTTAGGGTGATCACAGAACACCATCACCTCAGTAGAAGAAGGGGACAGTATAGGCCCCAACCTGACCAAGAACTGCTTGGAAATGTAGAACAGAAAAAGGATTAAATAGCACTGCATTCTGTTTTTACAAGTAGGGAAATATAAACAAAAAAAAAAAAAAGACAGAAACATGTCAAGGTTAAAATGAAACATCTAAGCAATGTATTGTTTTTAAACAAAGTAGAAAGATCTGGTGAAAAAGGTAGAAAGGTTTTAGTTCTCAAAAAACAATGCTGCACTCTAGGTTAGCTGATTACTAGTCTAATATCTTAGTTTAAATTAAAAAATGTGCTGTATGTCATGCCAGCAGCTACAGGTACACAAACCCAGCATTGCTATGCCATAGACCCAGGGTACCCCCTTCAATGAAGGAGAAAACTCACATCCCCCAGTAGCCTCTCATGGATTCTTCAGGTATTCATTGGACTCCTTGGTTTGCTGATTTGACTCACGAAGTTGGAGGAAAATGAGTTCAATCACAAAATAAAAATGGTTATTCTGCACTAAGCTACTGAGCTGATCTGAGCTCTAGCATGGGAAGGACAAGAGCTTGTGAATGGGTTGATTCAGTTCAGAAGAGAATGGGACAAGGGCACTAAAGAGCACAGGGATCTCTGGAACATTATGTTGAGGAGGAGGATGAGTGATAAGAGGTCTAATGCACCAGAGAGCACATTATACAAGGGTTTCGATTCCACTCAACACCTCTATCCAGAACTTTCTATATATATGAGGGACAAACATTTGAGGCCCTTTCCCACCTTCACACGAGGCTTTTGCTGTCCTTCACATGCCTCCCCTCTCTGGCTACAGTACATGACTTTGAGCTATTCTGCCTGACTTGGTTGTATCCCCTCCAGATATATTCTCTGCCACCCTGGGATATTTCTGCTGTTATCAGTGAGTATGAAGCCCTATTTTCAATGGCAGACTAAAGGGATTTTTCTGTCAGATACAGACTTATTGCCTTTTGTTGACCTGATGCTTTCCATTCTTCTTGTCCAAACATCTCCTTGACAGTTTCACTTTCCACAGAGTAACAAAGAAATGGTTCTCCCCAACTTATTGTGTAGAGCCACTAGAATGGCTCTACTGGAGCTGCATTTCTCAAACAGAAATGTTCTTATAGCAGTTTCACAGGCTTTTAAAATCCAAGAACCACCTTTCCTTTCTGAAAGGGCTCCAAGGACATCCTATGCTGTGTCTCCATGGAGGTTTTCATTCACAATCCAGTAACAATTAATCCATTAAAAACACATCTATTCATTTTCTTTATTCCATCTGTTTATGTATTTTCCATCTCCTACATCAGAAGAATGCTGAGTGGGAGTAGGTTAGGAAAGAAGGGGGTTTGCAGTCATTGTCCTGGTCACAGTACCATCTGATGATACAATTCTTTAAGGGATGTTTCTATTTTTTGCTCTGTAGAGCTCCAGTCTAGCAGATGAGGAACACTACCCAAGGACCTTAATGCTTTCCTAGATGATGAACTACTAGTGTCTTCCATTTGCCTAAAACTGCTTAGCCTCCCTAACATCTTTCTTCCCTAAAAATAGTCATATTAAAACTGAAGTTTTGTATTTAGAGAAGAGTAATAATCAAACCCTGAACAAACCAAGAGATTACAGGTTTAAGAGAGTCCTTACAAAAAGGACTGAAATTAGGGAGTGCTAATACTTTCTGCTGCCAGCCACTCATTCAAACACAGCCTAGGTCATTAGCAACTGGAAGTATTTCCTGCCTGCTGGAATTTTCATTGAGCTACACAAATAGAGGTGAAATGGAGAAGCTCCTTAATACAGTGGCCAGATGCCAACATCACAGCCCCCCAGTATAATTTTCAATGGAATTGAATGGTTCAAATGGATTATGAACAGCACATTTTTCACATGGCCTAAGTATTTTCCTTCACAGTCCTCTCCTAGTGGTGAGTAGCTTGCCTTACTGCTATCACAGCTGTAGCTTTTTTGTGGGTAAGTGGAAGATTTCACTCTTAAGGGCTGCCAATTAGGTGGCTTTCACTACCAACTAGAGCCAGAAAGATCATTAAGTGCACCCTTTTGTCCTGCGCTTTACAAAAGGAACTATCAGCCATTCCAGAGGAGAATAAAGACTTCTCCTACCTCCTGAAGTCCAAAATATGAAACAGAATTAACTTTCAAAATGTTGGAAATATGTATTGATTTACCACAATTCTTGTTTCCCATTTAAAGAGACAGCTTGCCTTTTTTTGTATGACCACTGGCATTTTATTTTAGTGGTTTGGCTTTTTCCTGGATCTCCCCTTATAGTGTTAGTGCAAGCTGGTGACCAGCTTTCACTCATAGGATAGACATTTCTTTTCCTGCTACTTAGCATAACTGTACCATTTTCTTTTCTCACAAATGTAATAATGTCTTTATTAGGAGGCTGACATTCAGGTATCAAAAGACCCTCTAAATTTGGATTAGACAAAAACCCAGGCTATTCATCACTGTGTTCATTTGCAAGTACCTTCTCGAAGAGCAGCGGTCAGATTGTTCATGTCCTGGTCATATCTCAGTTTGGCAAACTTCAAATAAGTTTGGGCTGGAATATTTTTATTGACTCTCAGCCTAAAGCTTTCCCCAGACTGTTAAACAGATGCCACATTTCATACCAGATGTGAATTTCCTAAAATAATTCTTACTGTACATAGAGAGGACTAACATAAAGCCTTTGAAGTAAATAGCAAAACCTGCCATCGATTCTGGACCATATATGTATGGGGTGTAGAGATATTTGCAAGTTCTTTGGGATAAGAATACCACATAGGTGCAGAATATCACTACAGGCCAGTAGAAGAGTCTGTGATTCATTTAAGATAGAAATCATTATACTGTCTTCAATGGGAGATATATTTCAGAGAAATATGTATACTAAATGTATTTTTACATCCTTAGAAGATTTTGGAATGACAAATATTCTTCTATTCCTTCATTGATATGAATCTACTGGGGGGCTTCTCTTTTCAGTTTCAACATTGGCAAAAAGTACACAGCCAAGTGCTGAATGATGACCAATATCCCCCAAGGACAAGTTTCATCCCAGATGATATATTCCTGAAAAAAATCCCCACTTTCAGGGGATGGGCATGACATCATTAAAAAAAAGCTCCTTTAGAAAGTTTCTTCCTGGGAATTTTCTTACAGACAGTTCTAAGCACAATCTGCTACTGAGAAGGAGACTGGGAGGTATTTGGCTCCTGCCAGGCATTGTTTCTTACTTTGATTAAGCTCTTAATCTTGTGTTTCCTCTGTGAGTATCAAGCTCCAGAAAACTGCCTTATTCAGATGCCTAAAGGGAAATAAGATTCAACTTCAAACAAACAACAATCACTGCTCCATTTTTGATCATAATCTAGGGGGAAATGTATCATGAAGCATCGAGGCTCGATACCTCCAAAAATCAAGTTTAGGAGTCAGAATTTAAGAATCTGTCAGAGCTAATCACTTCAAATAATGCTGGAATAGAAGATTGGTCTTACCACAAGAAGCAATTGCAGCAGGAGATAAAAAGATTACATGCTGAATGATCTGATGTGAATAGGAAAGATGCTATTCTTAAAGCCTTGAGCTCCCATGATGCAGTATTTCAGCTTTGGACCAAAATGGTAAAGCTAAACTAGAACTGTGCGCTGTTAACGTCAGAGCAATCAGCCTCTGGGATAAGAGTAGAATTCCTACTTGAAAAACAATTTTTTTTGTTGAATTGTGATTATTAGTATTTAAAACAGCAGCAATTAGAGTCGCTGACTCCGAGCCACACTGTGCTAGGCTTTATTCCGTGCATTATAATACATTGCCATTGCCCCAAGGACCACAGAAGTGTAAACATACAAAACAGAAATATGGTTGCAGGGGATACAGAGAAGAAATGACCTGTCAAATGTTTAATATCATATCAGCATCACAGCCAAAAATACAATATGGGGTCCTAGTCTGCTACTTGCTTCAGCTAAGCACCGCCAAAGCTGTCTTCCTGCAGAATTCGTTTTACTTTAAAGGAATCTCAATCTCAATGAGACTTTATCCTTGTGGGAATGCAGAGGCAAATGACAGCAGCTGTGATAAGGTAAATCCCACATGTTAATCACCTGTTCTGCTTTCACCTCTGAATTGAAAAGCCTTTAGAATGAAGCCTTTGGAAAGAGATGTTCCTAAGGGAACACGAAGTATGTCCGGGTCTTCCTAGGATACATGGGCACCTTTTCAGGGAATTAAAAAAAGTGCTCTACAGATGCTCAGACATCTGAAGAACAGTGAAAGTCAGGCTGGCAGGTTGCATTCAACCCTAGTCGAGCTGTGTTCAGGAAAGGTGAATCCAACAGATAGAGAAAGGAGTTTCTTGGGGAGATTAAACAGATGCTGTCATATGAGAAGAGACCACAAGAGCCTGTCTCTTGAGTCTGGCTTCAGCTAAGCTCAGCAGGAGGAAAATATCAGGTTGGGAGAACAGCTGTTCAAGTCATAGGATGATGTTAAAAAGTGGCAAATGAGCAAAAGTTTTCCACAAATGCATTTAACCTTAGAGCAACCCCTGCTGATAGGACTAGTGAGGCAAAAACTAGTGTTGCTTTTACAGTGGAGTTTGTGAACTGGCTGTTGCGATGTGCTTTGTTATGGAAAAAGGAATAGAGTTAATTGGTCCTCCAAGGCCTTTGTTCTAAGAAGATACTGCTGTTCTTCAAAAGATAATTTTCTAGAAAAAAAAAAGCAATGGATTTTTTAAAAAGCTCCGTGTTCCACAGAAATCTTGTAAAGTCTCTTTTCTCTTGCAACACCATGAAATATTTTATAAATATGGGGATATCTGATAGCTTCTTGAAGAGTTTCTTGTGATCATTGAGTAATTTAGTCTTTATTATTCTTCAGCTGGACATTTCACATTTTTAAAAATTATACTTCTAAAACACGAATCCTGTTGGCCAAAAAAACCCCAAAATTTCCCCCAAAATGCAAGAAACTGAAAGAGAAACTCTCCCCACCTGAAAAGCAAATCCACAAACTGCAGTTATCCTGGAGTTTGTAACAGACATATTTATAGCAATTTTTTGACCCTCCCCCCTGCCCAAGATGATTAATTTTTGAGAAAGTTTGAAGCCTGCCTTTAAAGGATGTCTTTACTACCACATACACCCATATATGTTGCCTCTGTGGGAAAAAAAATAATTATGATACATTGCGTTGGCATTGGTGTATTAATCACACATATATGATCATAATTCTTGATAATGCAGCATAACAATATAATACAGCATTAAGGTAGAAGTCTGATTACATGTCATTCAGCAAGGGTTGAGCCACTATATTTAGATGCTGACAAATTTGAGAGAGTACTTATCCATCTTCCTGAGGAATTTCTGCAGCTCTCCTTCCTGCAGGATCTGAAGGCTTCACACCAG
Source organism: Pipra filicauda (assembly GCF_003945595.2). Classification (NCBI taxonomy): domain Eukaryota; kingdom Metazoa; phylum Chordata; class Aves; order Passeriformes; family Pipridae; genus Pipra; species Pipra filicauda. The sequence continues at coordinate 772,075 of NW_024104379.1, read as the reverse complement.
CTGGGCATTTTGCTCCTAGTGCTCCTCCAAGATAGGAACGTGATGACCTCCCCATTCCACACCTGCCTCCCAGGGCTCCTGGTCGCTGCTTGCCACGACGGTACCAACTCTTTTCCTGGCTCTCTCAAGGGCAGCAAAGACCTGGTGTCACCTGGACTGGGCTGAAGTGAAGGATATGTTCCAGGAAAACTGCATCTGTGATCATGGAGATCTGGTGTCTCTGGTACAGCATCACCCAGATGTATGTCCTAAAACAATAGTTTGACGTAACTGAATCTGATTCTTAGTTAAAACACAGGTTTTTCCTACAGTGTATGTAGGAGGGGAGGAGTAGAGAGTTCTTGAGTAGGTGTAAATGCTCCCCTTCAAATTCCCCTTTTCAGTGCCCCAGTGTAATTGCAGTTCAGGGCACTGTGTTCACCTGCAAGGTAGCCCTAAGGAAGCATCCTTACCTAGGAGACATGAGGTCCCCACATCCGCACTGCTGCTGAGACACATTTGCTGGGAGCTAGAAGAAAACACTGCTCACATCTAAGATGAGGAGCCGTGGTTACAAAGCCCTCAGGGACAGCAGAAGTCAACTCAGCAGTGACTTTCCCAGATTGAAAAAGATCCACATCCTGGACAGACCTAGGGACTTGTAGTCAGAGCCTTTTTAGGAGCTTGTGAACTGAACATGGAGGCAGACCCATCAATGTCAAAAGCTGGAGGAGGCATCAAAGGGCTGGCAGAGAGGTTGGCAAGGAGAAGCTGCAAGAGTGAAGCTAGCCCAAGAGAGCCAGGAATTGCCCATCATTCAGCCCAGAGCTACAGCAACATGAAAAGACAAGGCAATCAATCTTTCTAACTTACTTGGCTACATGATCAAGGAACATTAAGCACTGCATCATAAGGTTGCTGTACTTGGAAAGGTATTTCGAGTCCACAGTGTACTGAACCAGAGCATACTTAGCGAGGCTGGATGGTAGGTTATTGATTGATTCTTACAGAGACAACTAACTCCTCAGCATAGCAAGAAAGGACCACACATAAAGATCACGCACATGAGCTATACAGCTCTTCCCCTCCTTTAATCAGACCCCGGGATCCAGGCAAATGAAGCACATCTGAATGTCTCTGGCAAGAACACAATCCCACAGAGCACAAAGACAGCATGGTGCAGGCAAGGTTAGAAATAGCTGAGCCAGAGGACACAGGAACTTAATCTCGCTTCGGCACAGGGACCTATCTATCCGTGCTCTGTAACAGGTGGACAAACAAATAACAGGATCATATTTGATTGCCCCCCTCAGAAATGTCAGGTCATCATTGCACGGGCAGCTGACTAAAAGGAATGCATTTTCAAAATCACTGCATTTAGCTGTGACTAAAGCTAGCAAATGGGAAAGTTTAATTTATTATTGTTATTCATGGGGTTGTGGGTTTTTTTGCATTTTTGCTTTTAAATCACTTTTCTGGAAGAAGTGGCTTCCCTCCCACCCACCATCCCCCTCCCCCAGCTAATCGGCAGTCAGATTTGCAACTAGTTACAACCTGAAGAATAAATAAGGTATTTCTTTTTGCTAATCAAGAGAATAACCTGTGCATATGCTTAAACATCTTAGTATAGCAGAACGACCATTCACAATTTTCTAAACAGTTACATTTTTAAAATTCCTAATCTACGTTAATATAATTTTTGACAAAGCTGAGAATCCAGAAAACTAGCATTTAGACTGATACTGTTAGCTAAGTCAAACCACATTACATGTGCTGGAGAGAAGTCACTTATGAAAACATTTTACATTAAAACGTATGGCTTGTTCTCCAAAGAAAACATGCTAATGGAAATTATTTTCCTCTTAGAGTTCACCAGGTCTGTCAAACTAGTAGATCTCAGCCTAATTGTAAGTCCAGGCTTTGAAGAGAAAAACAGTCTGCCCTTTTTCGTTGTCTTTTCTGCTTCTCAGCTTTGACTGGGTTAAATGTTGGACTGATGTAAACTGGAAACAAAAGCAGAGAAAATGTTATTCAGCTGCAAAAGGGATCACACTTGTCAAAACGATCCACCGCTTCAGTAAACTTTCACTCCTGGCAATTAGCCAGTTCAGCCAGTTTTTAAAATTTACAGCAGTTCATCTCTCCTGACAACTGTTATTTTTAAACCTCGGTCCTTCACTTTTCTTACCCCCCAGAGGAAACTGTCCAGATCCTTAAGGCTGACTGCAGCCTCTGCAGCCTGAACTATCTGTGCTCCCCCGAGGCCACGAAGGCAGCTTGCTTGGCTAGGGTACAGTTAGGTATAGCTGGCACTGCTTACACAGGGAGAGGGAAGGTGAAAGAGGCAGAAGATGCTACAGGCAGATGTTATAGAGGAGGAGGAGACAGCTGCCCAGGTGGCCCACCCTGAGTTAGATGCCTAAACAATTCACTGGGAGAATTAGGGTTTGCAACTGGTTTCCTTGTAGAGTAAGACAGAGCCTAAACTAGCCAATACACATCTGAAAGGAGAGTCATGGCTGCGTCCCATCCTTCTCAGATGCTTTGATGACTGAGTTGCTGGGTGTAAATACTGCAAAAGATCAAGGTGCTTGAATACCACTGCAAGGGACTGACTGCCTTTTAAAGCATGTACGTAACCATGACTTATTTTTGTTCTGAAAGTAGCTTATGTTCTTCCCATATGGGTGTATGTGAATGCAGCCCCAAAATAACAACCTCCGTTTGGTTGGGAGTGAGAATACAGAAGAATGAGCAAAGCTGTAAACAGCCAAATTCTCCAGGGAAATAAGTAGCACTTAGGAGTTCATAATCAAAGGCTGTTTCATGCCTTTATAGGTATTATTAGACTCCTAAAGGAGCAAGTTAGACTTGGAAACTCCCCATCTATGAAATTTGCTCTGTAAAATCTTGGATGGAAGTAACATATCATCTCACCACCAAGTCTCAGATCCTGGGGGAGCACTGATTAGCAGTTGCTGAGGAAATCATCTCAAAAGCATTTCCCATAGATTTGGAAGGTGCATAAAACTCCTGTGGTTGCTGGGGAGAATGCCCAGGGATTGCCCCAAGGCTCACAGCAGACAGTGCTCTGGGCCAGAGAAAGAGAGAGAAAAGTGCCCTTGGCAGAAGATACGTAAGCAGTCAGTGGCTGGAGGCACAACACTGAAGGGCTGTGTAGGGCTGAGGAAGCCAAGACTGATGAGGACTCCAACTCGTGCTGCCTGAAGGGCAAAGCTTAATGTCCATAGAAGAATACACAGCCTCAGTAGCAGCTGGTTTATCCATTTCAACAGAGGCTAGGAGTGACCTAACATACGTATAGCATGGATAATCCCATGACCAGGACTTAAGAAAAGCTGGGACTTAAATTATTTGCAGTACAGACATGCTCTCTGATGAGGGACCTGACTCAGAATCACACCAGCCCTGTCCTACTGCCAGTGTGTAGGACACACAGAGTTCATGGCCAAAACAGCAGACTATTTCCCTCTTCACATACTGGAGTCTCTTGAATTGCCTCTTAAAATCAAAAACTGACTTTTTTCCCTCCCCCCATGCTCCTCTGCTGCCTTTTGTGCTGTTAGGGAGGGGCCTCAGTCTGTTCCCAGCACAGGATGGCTATAAGCACTTATACCAGTGCAGACTGGATGGGGAAGCATCATTCCACCATTAAGTGGTAACTGCAACATAGTGTTGCCTTAGCCCATGATTTCCCCACTGTGTTCTTCTCCCAGGTAAGCTGTGTGCTAAAGCATCCTCTGCACAAAGCTGTTGTGTTGCACAGTGTTTGGGAGATGTCGAGTCCCATCTTCCCCCACACGCATACACAGCTTTCTGAACTACGCCAGCACTGAACAGAGATACTCCATTCATCAGCTTCTTGTATTTATTTTCATCTGCCAAAAACCAAATCCAAGCCTGAAGGCTTGCAGGAAGATCCTGGAGTCCAGATCGAGGTTTCAAATAGGAGTAGAAGTCACAGATATTTATACTAACATGTACAGTTTTGTGCATGCAGAACATATTTGAAGAAAGTCAGAATTATCAACTATATAGCAGATTTTTACTGCATCTTTAATGTTCAACTCTACACCCACGTTCATGTTCAAGCTGGCTAATATGTTTTGCAACCATATGGAAATGCCATGTTTTGGACCTACTGTAAAAAATATGGTATCAATAAAATGCCATATTTCAGTTAAAAAAAAGTATTGAAAGAATAATCTGGTCTACCAGTAATGAATACAGATGGGGAAATTGCACCAAATTGGCTTTATCAGTAAGGAGGAGATGGAAACTGGAGAGCACTGGCTGAACCCCATGGCTTATTTAGCAGTGGACTCTTTGTGGCAGGTATGAACCATCTCCAAATTCTCCCCGAGCAAGTGGAAAAGGCACTCTCCAAAACTGACTCCAACCAATGTCTCAGATTATTCCATTTATCCATTATATGCCTCTTCCCACAAGTTTTTTGCTTAAAACCTCTCTTTGGAAGAATAGGGAATTGTATTTTTTCTGGATTGCTGACTGTACCAATGCACAGACCACTCATGAGACTCTGACAGTGATGCCAGACTGACATTTAATGGTTAGACTGTGGATGTGGTTTATTCCAGCAGAAATCACTGCAGCCTTTCACCACTGAGCAGCTACTTACCCACAATGTACTGAGATACTTTGCAGTTACAGATGGGGGCAAAAATGACTTCTATAGGTAAACTGCATTAGTCTGTCTATAAGCCCTACATCCTGACTCCAACAGTAGAAATATAACCTCTTAGTCTCTTGTGGGTAAGGTCCAGTGTAAACTGTGACTTATAAGATTGAATATCTCTTCCAGAGTGCATTAACAGGCTCTGACTCTACTCTCTTCTTTTAACTTAGATGGGGATTTGCAGCTGTGTAAACGAAATGAGAATTGCACCTATATCTGTGCCAAAAAAATTAGCTAAATATACAAATAGGCTGAAATGAATATGATTTAATCTTCAAAGCAGACACATTTTGAAGGATTTTATTTCCTTTCCCTTCTAAAAGACAAGCTCTTTCTGTGAGTCTGTATCTACAGAATGATACTGTTTGGGGGGACCCACTAACTCTTCCTTTGGCTTAGGGACTATCATGACCCAGAACAGCTAAGGTAAGGAGCAGCCTCTGTTTCAACACCCTTATAAAGAGTGGAGAACACTTGAAGGAGCTTGGTGGGCAATTTTATCATCCCATGTACTCAGGACTAGTTGCAATCATAAACCAGATTCACTTCCATCTAAGGAAAGACACTTACCAGCAGATTGTAATAAGGTTCGCTCTTGCTGGTCATTATGGCAAAAAAATGGAAGAGGCATGAGCCCATATGGTGTTCATGAGGAATTGCATACCCAGTGGGCAACTGATAGCAGCCTGATATCAAACATTTATCTGTGGCTTGCTAGCAAAATGAAAATCCACCGGGGCAGGATGAGAGGAGGAAATCCCTTCAGTGGGCGGAGGAGTGTGAAGGGATGTTGCCATTTTGGAAGCAGACTCATAACCAAAAGCTCTGCAAGCCAATATTTCTCAGATAAATCACACAGAGGATGGTTTAGGACATGGTGTCACTTGCCCAGCTTGGATTAGCTCTGTGACAAGAATGCCTTTTTCTCTGCACTATGGCATTCTGCTTTCAAGAAGCCAGAGAGGACACAGCTCATTCAGCCATGTGCTCGTGGCCTTTGCAGAGTCATGTCCAAGCTGGGCTTGGGGCCCTTCTGGCAGCATTGTTGGCTTCAGCTAAATCTGCCTGTTTAGTAAGGTAATGTCCCCTAAATTCCCAGTGTGCTGAGAGTTTCCTGTGCAGATAGATGTGTGTGTAAGTGCAGCATGGTAAGACCATGAGGGGAGAAATAGAGAAGGTTTTATCCATGTGTGGCAGTAACTCGGTCGGGGGAGGTGAGATGAGCAGGCAGGAGAGGGCATTCCTACTAAAGCAAATGGGAGCACCAGCCCACTCAAGACATGGCATTTAGTGTAGCTTCTGCCACATCTGTGTTTGCGCAGGAACTGTTTCACATCAGGTGTATGGTTTAATGAGAGGGATCTACCTTGCCTTGCAATAGGCTGGGGCACTCACTGGCTGAGCTGGGAGGACTGGGCTGCAAATCTCTGGGGACACAGTCGTTTATCATGAGCTGCCCAGATTCTTGCATGAGCAGTGGGTCTGGCTAGAGACAGCAATCATCTATTGCTTATGTTAAAGAAAAAAAAGGAAGCAAGAAAAGAGGTTAATGCTGCTTACTCTTGATAAAGCTTTTAGCTGCAAAATGTCACATTCTTCAAAACCCAATCAACCAGTCGTGCCCTAGGCTTTAACAGCTGTAACTCTAATTGGACCAAGAAAATTAGTTGATCTGCATCATGAAAACACAAATCACAGCAAAAAACCACAACACACATGCTAATTGAGTTAACATGGTGAGACGGTCATGAGTGTTGACTTCATTGCCAGTGTGGCCTTTACAGCCTCCCACAGATGACAGAGCCCGCTCTGAACTCTGCCTCCAAAGTGCTTGAGGCCCTTAGACACAGCAACTACACCAAGCTGCCCCATAAAGAAATGAAGTTTTAATTACTGCTATCAGTCAGACTTCAAGCAGTGGAACAACCAGCTCACCCAGATGATTAACATTCCTGCTGCTGCAAGAGCATGAGTCCAGCCTCATGGAGGGAGGCAAATGTTGATTGACATCTTCCCACACTCATTACACTGTTGTCTCCTTCCCTGGAAGAAGGGCATGCTCCCTTTTGTCCACATCTGACAGCACCATACATCACCTCTTGGTTTCCTGCAATATTAATCCAGTGGCACCACCAAGAATAGCTCCAGACCTCAGGACAAGGAGGGAACTGCCCAGGGTCAGATTTTAGAAGCAAAAAAATTATTCCAAGAGACAGTCAGATGGACAGCTTCCCATTTTAAGTTGTGAATTCCTTTTTTATTTATCTGTACTGCCTCCCAGCCCTCTTCATAATGGCAGACTAGACCTGGATTTCTGTTTGTGAGAGTTCCCTGTGTCTGAAGGCTGAAATGTGCTGCAACCTACTCTGAAGGCTCCTGGGATTCTTGTCACAGAGTTGTTCATGAAAAACAGGGTTGTTCATGAAAAACATCCACTTGGATTATTTAGGGGTTGCGATGGTGTGTTCTTACAGAGTTCTAGAGATGGAAGAGGATCCAAGATGGTACATCCCTGCCAGAAGAGGACTGCTCCCTACAGGGCACTTCCCAGCATCTGAGTCTGTTAAGCTTTATACAAGCAACAAAGAGCAAAGCTGTTTTCAACACTTTCCCTGGAGATTAATCCAAAACTAGTCAGATCCCAGCATTCAAAGACTGTCATAGCATTGAACAGAATGTTCTGCTCCTCAAAGAGTGCCAAACAGTTCACTCTTTTCCTTGATGTCTGCATCCTTGGGGTGTTTGTGGACTATGGTTATCTCCTCTATTAATATCCCTGTTTAAAGCTTCTCCCATATGCAAAAGTCTTTCCATCTATGGAGGGATGGATCTACGGATGGTATCTCTTTCATAAAAAAGGTAAATTTCATCAGGCAAAGAAATTGTTAATGCCATTGGAGATTTTCTACATGGCCCTGTATGTTTACCAAGGAGCTATGAAATCCTGCTTCCATGCAGCATTTTTCCTCTTGGGCCCTAAAATCTTTTAAAGAGCATACAACACAGAGGCCTTTCTCCAGGCTCTCTTCAAGGCCATCCTCCCATGTATTTCCTTTTCCAAATGTTGCTGCCTGTTTTTCACAGGAACAGTAATAGGCAAAAGCCTTTCATCTGCCTTTAATTTGGGCAGAAAAACTTTTAGGTAGCAGATGCTCTTGTTTTAGTTACTCATTTCACAAAGGAGTTTCTCTGCTATCTACAGGAAAGGTTTTATGGGTATCTCACACATTAAGTTGTATAATTCCATGATTTTTTGAGGTATCATTGTATCAACAACAGCTATCTCAAGAGACCAAAGGGAAAAAGTGTTCTAGGGTCCATGGGAGAGTGTTACAGTCATACTCACTTTCAAAGAGGAGTAGTCCCAGCAAAATATGGGGTCCCCACCTCTTGAATCATCAGGGATGTGATGGTCAGGTCACACTTCCAGTGGTTTGGGTTTAGTCCCTGCTCTAAACAGGGCAAAATGGGGATGTGAAAAGCAGGTTTCTTCCTTTACAGATTCCTGCAGTGGATTGTGGCAGGGTGGGACTGAGAATAGAGGGAGATGTGACCATCTGGGAGATGAGAGTGATCTAAGCTGGACTCCAAGCAAGGAGCCACAGGACACCCCACCATTCTCCAGTATGTTTCTGGTAAACTCCCACACTCAAGCTCCTTATTACAAAAGATGGCTGGCCAGGGTCACCTAAATAGTAGGTAATTGCATTTCAAGGTTCTGACAGTAACCAATTCAGCGAAACTGCTTGTGTTTAGTTTTCTGGCTGACACACGTAGTGTGTGTAGCCAAGGCCAATTTGCTGCCCGCTATTTCTCTCACGTCTCTTTAGACACTTGCTTTGCGTTTCTCCCTCCCAGGGAGCATCTGTGCTTTTTGTTGTTTTCAGCAGTTAGCATTTAACACAACTTGATCTTACTGTCTTCTCTACATATCCCTTCTCTCCCTAGGCTGCTGATGCAACCATGGTTGATGCTTTTGAACCTGGATTGTGTGCATATCTCAGGGTTACTTGTGACTGCATGCTGGGCTTCAAAAAGTAAGTGCCTTGTTGGGGTCCTGTCTGAGAACTGGAGAAGGGCCAAGTGTGTCCAATTCACTATGCAGCCATCCATATCCCTGGAGTTTCATAATACTATCCATCTGTTCTTTCACTTCCTTACAAGAAAGGATTGTGGGGTTACAGAGGTACCAATTAGCACATCTTGTTGAGACTGTGTTTAAAAATATTCACTGTCCATCTGTGTGGAGAGAAAAATCCATTTCTGTTAATGTGGTTGTTTTCCTTCTGACACTTGCTGTCTGCAGTACCCAACTTGGAACAATGAGTGTTGGGAAAAAGGGAGAGCTTTACAACCAGTGGGACTGGCCAGAGTCAACACTGGAGGGATGCAGGAAGGTGGCAGAGGAAGGGGAAGTATTTGTAATGTCCCCCTTTCCCACCACAAATACCACTGGAGACAAAGCCTACAATGGTATGGTGCCATGCTTGAATTGCACTAACAGGACTCTGTTAAGTACGTTCTCACTTGTATCTTGCTGGCCAAAGAGGGACTACAAAGGGTGGTTTTGCAGAGCGCAAGCACTGCATTGACCACAAACTGGGATTTGTTTGTCTTACAGATGTCCCTAAAGGTCTCATGGCAAGAGTGCCAGCCATTCCCCACAGCCACTGACTTCAACTCCATTGTGCTTGGACACTATCTGTGATCCTCTTTCACTATCCCTAGCAATGGTGGACAACAGAAAGCAGTAGATGTGTGAAAGAATCTGGCTGCCCTCTCATCTCAGGGCGGCTTTGGTCATCAGGCCAAATTCAAGAAAATGGCTGGCATGGAATGCCTCTGAATCCCTTTGTAAGCAGAAAGATTGAGGGGGGTAGTGGATAGAGAGGAGAACAATGAGCAGCTCTACGCCGTCCCCCTACCATCCCCCGCAAGGCACCCCTTCCAAGAGCCACTCAGCCCATTTTCAAATTTATGACCTGTCATCTTCCTTCGCAGAGCTGGCACTTTCCTCCAGCAGCAATGAAGCACTGTGAAAGGCACTTACCATGTCTCCCGTCACTCCCTTGAACACCTGGGATTTGCCTTCCTAGCTATGTCTGCATGCTAGGTTAGTCTTGCTGCTGGTGCTATGGCAGGGAGAAATGCAAAGCAGCCGTGGCCATAGAGACACTTGAGAGAAACAGCAGGCAGCAAATCATGCTTGGCTGTGCAGTCCATGTAGCTGGGCCTACACTTTGCCCTGGACTCTGTTACAGCCCCAAAAGGCAATACTCTCTCTACACAACTCTGGCCTGACGTGTCAGACTGTCTCTTGGGAGAGACAGTGGTCAATGAGCAAGGAGAATGCTGTCTGCTTGTGTTAGGTAGCAAGATCTGACAATTTGAATAAAGCTGAGGGACAACTCTATTACCACACGCAGATACAGGATATGCCAGGACCTCTCTGCACTGCAGCTATGGGACAGTTAGGGAATACAAAACCTTTAGTTTAAGCAAGACTTAAAAGTTGTTCTGTAATATATTTCTTGGCTATTTATGAATTTGTGTGATCTCATTGCAGTTGGGACTGACACCCTGCAGTCTTAGGTCTGCTTAGCTTCTTTCAGCAATAACCAGAGGGGAGGAGACAGTACCTGCCATATCTTTCTTACAGCTACCTGCAATTTTCATCTCAGTGTCATAACCTGGGTTTGATCAAAAAGGAAGCCTGAAGGGAGCTTACAGACCCAAGCCACCAAATGTGGGAGACTTTCAGTGCAGGCTGGTGTGCAAGCAAGAGTAAGACTGCCCAGGTGCTGGCAAATAGACCATAACCTTCTTCATTGTGAGCTCAGCAGGCTCTGGGTAGGCTCTAGCAGGAGCAGCAATCCCCTCTAGAGGTGTTGGCACAGTGTCTGAACGTCCCTTCTTCCCTTCCCTTTGCAGATCCTTTTACATGATTCCTGTAGGCCACAAGCAGGACAGCTGTGAGACAGGAGTTGGGGCAGAGGGCTGGAAGGGCTGTTAAAGGGAGTTTGTGTACCTGTTCCCTTTCCACAAGTATATCCACTTTCAGGATAGTCAGGATGAGCTTGCCAACTCCTTCTGTCACCTTCCCCTGCTTTCTCCTATCCAGAGGAGGAGAAAAAGTGGAAGCACCCCAAAAGAATGTGTATGTGTTCTCTTTCATTCATCAAACCATATAATAAATTCCCTGAAGCTCAGAGTCTGTAATGCTGGAAAACCGCACCCTGGCTAGAGATGATTTCTGTATAGAAAATAGCTGTTCAGCCACAGAGCAGGTAGTGAACTGGCTGAGCTCCTCACCTATTTTGATGATCTTAAAGAAACTTGGTCAGGTTCACTGAGAAACATATCAGGGCACATTTGGGACGTCAAGGCACTGAGGGATACCAAAACATTACTACCTGGGCAGCCAAGGCTTCTTGCTTCTGTGGTGGCTATGTGGGAAGTCCTAGCACCTCTGACTAGGTGCTAATGGGACACTGAAGGTGTTTGTAGCAATGTCAATGCTGCCTTGCCAAGCGTTTTGAAGCATGAGTCACCTCTTCCTGAATCATGAGACTGGCTTACAAGTTATTAATATTTATTTTCTGACTGAAAGTAGGAACGACCTGCCTTTACTTCCAAACCTTTGAATCTGTAGGATTAATTCCAACGATGCTTACCGAATTTTGTCAGCATGCAGGAAAACTTTGGTTTGCTGTCTTTGTGTTGCTTTCGTTGCTTTAAAATAAAAATAAAACTGATGGGTTTTTTCCTTTCATCACACAGATCCAAATCTGGAAGGACTCATCAGCTGTTAGGAGATTTACTGTAAAACCACAAGGATTTGCAGTGGTTATTGAGCAGCCATATGCTTGGCTCAGTGCAGTGACCTTTTGCACCTCTGACCAAGCTGCCTATCTGTCCACTCTAAAGCTCTTCCTGCTGGCAAGAGTTTACATTAGCTCAGCTAGAGTGAGGACATTGGATTTATTCCCTTTTGCCCTTTTCAGTATTCACAAATAAAAATTGTCTAGCACAATAGATACAGTTGCTAGTGGAGTCTAAAAACTTCATAACTGAGGATGCAATAAACCAAGAAGAAAACACATTTCCAATCAACCCCATATGCTGGAAAAGTATCTTGGAGATTCATTCTGCTAAAAAAAAACCTGGCTTTTCTTCACCTTTCCCTCTGCTTATAGGGAGAGGACAGAAAAGCCGCCTAGCGGTTCACCTGAAAACACTTAGTGCCTAAAACTTCCACGCTTCCTATTGACAATGAGAGTGAAAAGCTTTTCCTTGGAGCTACAGGACTGTGCCTCTGTGGTGCAGACATGGAGCACATGGTTTTCTAAGGCTGGGTGTGTAAGGGCTAAAGCACAGCAGTCAGGCGGTCAGACATCCTATTTTTGGTAGTACTCTGTGTACCTGAATTATCCTTCATTTGCTGCTGATGGTGGACAAAACCACTGAACCAGTAACCTTTCTCAGGGCATGCTCTGAAGCACAATGGATGGGGTGAAGGGCATTTTGGAGGCTCCCTCTGTTGCCTAAAAGCTGGTGAAGCTTCCAGAAAGAAGTGCAAGGAAGGGGGAGGCTTTGCAGGAAGCACAGAGCTCTGGCAGATCATTGATTTCTGATTGACTGCCAAGGACATGAAGTGATGGTTGACAAGGGTTTGCATGTTTGAGAGAAGGGAAGTGCCCTTTCACACCTTCTCAACCTGTTTGTGGTTGCATAAGCCTGAAGGCACAGAGCCTGAGGTTGCTATGCCAACTTGCTGAGTTCCTCCCATCCACTTGCCCTTCTGAACAATGGGGCGGGCCTGGAGGAGTGGAAGTTCACCCCGAAATGATCCACCAGTGGCAGAGGGTTTGCTCCATCAGTGGAGCAGACTGAAGGGCTCTGCAAAGTGTCTGTACTCCTGGCCCTTGTGCCACCAATGAGGGAATGCACTAGAGCAACTGGTTTGCAGCACTTCTGCTTCCTTATCCTGAGGGCTTTACTTTTGCTGCTGAATTTCGTTTCAAGTCCTCATTGGGAGCGCAAGGCCTGTGTTGTTACCCATCAAAAGAATCACAAGCACAGCATGAGTCTGTGTGCCTGCTTTCCTTTCTGTAGCATTAAAATAGAGCAAAGTGCCATTCAAAGACTCTGAGAAGGAGGAATCGCTATTTCCAGGTACTTACATAAACTATCTTCAAGTGCAAAAGTGGAAAAACCTGAACTCCTTAGGTTCTCCTCCTACCCCCTTCCTTAAGAAGGACACTATATAGAATTAGCTTGTATGGTAAAAGGGTCTTTGAGACAGAACAAAAAAGCAATGTGGCTTAGGTCTGTACCACATGGAAGAGGCTGGCAAATGAAGCAGCTCCATGTTTTTGCATCCTATCTTAATTAGCAGTGACTTCTAGCACAAATTGTTACGGTTAGCCCCTTCCCTTTCTTTGTTTGACCTGCCACATAAATCACAAACCCTTTTCTCTACACTCTAGCGCTATCAGGAATAGAAATCCTGATGGGTTAGTTTACCAGTAATTAAATTTGTCCCTTCTGTTCATTTCACGGATGCAGTTGCCCTCTGCTTTGAAGCAAAGTGCAGATCAGTGCCAATGGGAGCCTTTAATAATCTCGTCTTATCTGGCACTGAAGATAGAAAGTTTTCTTGCTAATTGTATTATTGCAAAATTATCTAAGAGGAACAAGCTCTTCTGGACAGAGGGAGGTTGGAAACGTGCAGAGTGATAGAGAAGGTAATGGGTAAATTTATACTCCTGCACACATCCTCCGAGCCTTCAGCCAGAACAAACACACAGAAAATGCCTTAGATCTGATTTCCTTTGACTCAGCAGCTTACTTTGTCATTTACACCAGAGTAAAAGCTGCTTTGATAGGCTTTCATGTCAGAATGATAGCTTTTTACATTGCTAAAACTGGGGTGCCAGGCTAGCACAGCCTCCAGCCTGAGCAGAGGAAATGGGCTTGTGGCAAGCCCTACTGCTTCTGCTGGGCAGGGGTTGAGGTGGATGGCCCAGCCTTGAAATCCGGCCCCTGAGGAGGCAGGCAACTGTAGGCTCCATACAAAAAAGAACTGATTGTAGCTGTTGCTAAAAAACCTGAATTTTCCTGATTCCAGATCACTGGAGAGATTTGTGGGCAGAGGAACCAGGCTGGTTCAGGAAAGTTCTCCAGTTTCACATCAACTAAAGGGACCCATTCAAATTTGGCCCCTGTCAGTAAATATGTGAAAATGCAGAAGCTTTAATCTGACTTCTGTTTTTTTAGTTAAACAAATAAGATGCTAGTTATTTCCACTGCAGAGAAAAATCTGACCCTTCAGCACCCTGAGGGCCTCTTTTCTCCTGTCTAGTTGGGTTTAATCTTGCAGTTTTTAAGCCTGTTTCATGATTTTGAGGACCTGACATATATTTGTGGAGAGACTGTAGCAGGCAACACTGCCTTTTAAAAACTGGGCCAAAGCACTTTCGTGTTCTGGTTCCTTTCAAGGACGCAGATGAGATTATTGACATGTCCATTAACTGGACTTCCCAGGAAGGTTTTGGTACTCTGCAATGAGTTTGTTATGCACACATCTCTGTGTGCTATGTCACCTCCTGGCCATACAGCTGATGCCTGGGGCTGCGGACTGAGAACTATTTCCAGTTGTGCAGCCTGAAGGCTATTATTTGTGTGCCCCTTTGCAGACAGATAAAACTCATTCTGCTCATGCTCTGAACTGGCCAAAAGCTATATAATCTCTCAACAGGACTAATTAGCTCATGCTCCACAGCTTGCTCATCAGTAATGGCTACTCAGTTTTCAGTTAGTTTGTAGTGTGGGTAGAGGGACCTTAAGTCAGGAGATGCTTACCCCGAGTAACCTGGGAGTAACTGCTTAAAACCTGTATGCACATTCAGGTTTTCCATCTGTAAACTGCTAAAATATTGATGTTCCTTCTCTGCAGGGGAGACTTAACCTAGGGAAGCAGCTTCCTAGATATTTGCAGAACACGTGGAGATATTAACAAGAAAGTTAGACTAAGAGTGCATAGTATTACCGTTATTGTTGTTATTATTATTATTATTATTATTATGGATTTTACATTGGTTCTTGAGTACATGATTGCAGTCCTCTGAGAGGGGGAAACAGAACAAGAACAAAATAAATATAAAAGAACAATCTGTCATTCTCACTTTTTCTTCCCTCAGAGTGATTCCCATTCACTGTCTTCCTTTCATGATGAAAAAAGGTGTATAATATCTCTCAGATCAAAGGAACGTGGTATTTTTCAGTCCCCAAAACATTCTTATTTTCTTAATGAAAGGAACTGTAAAGCCCATGTTCTAACATAGGACTGGTCCTTTAGATAGAGGAAGGCACAGAAACAACTAACCCTGTGTAAAGACACGGTGCATTAATTCATGTTCTTGTTAGCAACCACAGCGAACCCAAGTACCAAATAAAACCACCAATCATGTGGTTGTAGAGCCAGAGCCACCACGAAGCTTCAGGGTTGTGGTTGTGCAGTCTACCCACATGGCTTCAGGGAGCTCCATTGGATTTAGACAAGCTTGTCAGCCAGGCATAAAAAGACAATGGTGTGAGAAGAGTTGTGCTAGAAGGACATACTTGTAAAGGCTGACAGGTTTTGTAGGTGAATTAACCTTGTTTTCTGGAGGCACAGCTGTAGATTGAAGGTGTTGGTGGAGTAAGGAAGGAATGTGAGAAACCAGATCCTTAGAGAAGAAAGTTTTTGCCTTTGACAGCTCGCAAGGCAAAGAGGGCTTCTCATTGGGAGTGTTTATATGGAACCAGCTCATACCAAATATAGTGGCCAGACCCAGACTTGCAATTACCACTTCTTAGTGGAGACCAAAATAGAAGAGCTGGTTACAAGGCAGCATCACATGTGCTGCAGAGGGCTCTGGCTTGTCAGTCTCTGTTTCATCCATTTTTCATGCATCTCCTCTTGTTCCATTTGTTTTGTCTTTTTTTTCAGCTGTATCTGATGAGCCTTAATTGTACTTTTGATTAGATATTTTTCCATGAGGACTTATGCTCTCCTCCACAGTCCTCTTCATCTTCTCCCAGCTGTTCCTTCCCCTCTGCTCTCCTTAGTTGTCCATATTCCCATTGCAGGTAAAAATCTTCCAGAGATGATCATCAGCCCTTGTAAGAGGGTCAGAACCAATAGTAAACCAGCGCAGGTAAGGACATATCTTGGGGATCCAAGCAACATCACTGGGGACACAGCTACAGAAATGGCCCAAAAGGAATTATTTTGCTCTCTGTCTTTTGGAAGGTGTCAGTCAGGGGAGAGTTTTGGGGGCCTTTTTGAATAAACCCCTTTCTACCAGCATCATTCAGCAGGAGAGATCTGCTTTGGCTCCTTCACAGGTGTTAATCTGTCTGGACAAGGACTTGGGAGCAGGTAGGGAAGTGGGATGGTAAATGGAAACTGGAAATCATGGAGTATATCTACGCCCACTCCGTGAAGCACTCTGTGTTCACTGTCAGGTGAGTGAATGACTTGTTCTTCTGCTCCAGCAGGATCAAAAGCTACATGATGGATGTGTTGGGGATTGCTTTTCCTCCATCAGAGCATGAGAGTCTACAAACCACCCTTGCCTTAGAATTCACTGAGGGTAAAGAAATTACTTGTACACTTTGGTTGTTTTTTTCCCCATGTCCTACCCTGAAGTATTTTTAAATAAGCTTTTTTTTTTTTTTAGCTTTAATTTTGCTTCTGAATAATTTTTCAAATATGGGGAGTTTTAAAAAGTTTCAACAGTGGAATAAAAATGAAAGGATGCATGCACGTCTGGTGAAGAAATCTGGACATCCTGTGTTAGTGGAAAAAGGAAAGGAGGGGGGGACCAGAGATGCAGTTTTTCTCAAAAATATTTCATTAAAATGAATGAAAAACTAATTCATGGCAAATGCAGAAAAGAAGAGGTGACTTGAATTCATTTTTCACAGCAAAGTAATGCTTTTCCATTTTGTAGGGATCTCAGTAAATACTATTAACACATTTTACACTCTGGGATGCTAAGAAATTACAGTTATACACAAATTCTGTGACAGGATCAAGAATATAAATCAAACCACCACTTTATAAATGGTATGCCTTCTCCAGCTGTATTCTCCCAATTATTACTGTTCTCACTCATAACTGATAATCATTAGTTATTTTCCCAGTCACTGTAACACCCCTGGAGAGCCCTTCGCTGAGTTTAAATGCTGGGAGGGGGTACAGGTAATGCAGGGTCAGTAACACTTGCAGCTGTTCATCTATTTGCTCTTCAGAATATGACTTGGTACCTGCAGCTTACTGAGTTCTGAACACTAACTTTTCAGCACTGCTCAAGAGCAGGAGCAGCAACCAGGAGAGATGAATGTGGGAGGGAGGGAAGGAAGGTGAGGGGGTGGAAAAATGAGCCTGCTTTACTGAATAATGAGGGGAGTAAAAATGAATGGGAAAAGAAAGAGAAAAGCTGGTTTAAATATTTAATCTCTGTTGCATTTGCTTTCGAAGAGGAGACAAAAGCCTTGGAACATCTTTTGTCTTGAACTAATTCTGACCAGAGATGAATGGCATGTGATTGTCACTTCTGTCATTTGCCTTAAGGTGGAGAGAAACAGACTGGTCCTGCTGCATCAGCCCATCACATCAGTCTCTGTCTCCAGCCACAGCCAGTACCTGAAGCTGCAGAAGGCATTAAATTACTCATGACAGTGACAGTTCAGCCTCATGAGCGTACATTTCCCTGGATCCTGGTGCCAGCATGGTCAGTGTGCATGCTGCCTGAGAGCTGCACCTGTCTTCAGGGAGGTGGAAGCTCCTTTGAGGGGTCTGAGAAGCAGTTGTGTCTCACCACAGAGCAAATTGCTTCATTTAGGTCTTCCCCATTTGAAACCAGCTGGTTAGTGCAACACATATCAGCTTGTATTTTCCCCTTGTATCTCCCCATTCCTCTGTGCATCTTTCTACCCAGCCTCTTTCTGCAACATTTCTCTTCCGCTTCCTTTGACTCGCCCTCCCTAGTCCTCCCTCTCTGCCCACCACTGTACAGGCAGAAACAAAAAACATGCAGCTGCCTTGTCTACCAGTCACAGCTGCACCATTTGCAGTACCTTCCAGCTGAGGCAGCCCCACAGATGAGCCAGCAGGACCTGCATGCCAACATCAGACACAGCAGCTACATGTGCTGATGAGCCACTGCATCAACAAACCATGGAACCATAGAATGGTTTGTGTTGGAAGGGACCTTAAAAATCACCTAGTTCCAACCCCTCTGCCACGGCCAGAGACATCTTCCACTAGAACAGGTTGCTCAAAGCCCCATCCAACCTGGTCTTGAACACTTCCAGGGATAGGTCATCCACAACTTCTTCGGGCAGTCTGTGCCAGTGCCCCGCCACTCTCATAGCAAGTATTTTTTCCCTTAAATCTAATCTGAATTTCTTCTCTTCCAGTTTAAAGTCATTATGCCTTGTCCTATCCCCACTCCATCTTACTGGTAGGGCCTCCTTAGGTACTTGTGCTAAGGTGTTCAGCACAGATTTCTCTTCTCCAGGCTGAGCAACTCCAGATCTCTCAGCCTGTCTTCATAGAAGAGGTGTTCCATCCCTCCCATCACCTTTGTGGCACTCTAGACCCAATCCAACAGGTCCATGTCCTTGTTGGCGCCCCCAGAGTCGGATGCAGTATTCCAGATGGGGTCTCATGAGAGGTGAGCAGAGGGGCAGAACCACCTCCCTCAACCTGCTGGCCACACTGCTTTTGATACAGCCCAGGATATGGTTGGTTTTCTGGGCTGTAAGTGCACATTGTCGGGTCATGCTTTTCATCCACTGACACCCCATGTTGTTCAGTTGATATAACTCATCTTCCACACATTCTGTTTCTCTTGTCTCTCACACTGGACACCCAAAAGCTATGGTCAGTGTCACCCAGAGAGGCAAGCACAGCCCTTTGTAGCAATGGTGGTTCTCTGCAGCCTGTCATCCTAAGAGAAAGCCTTAGATAAAAACCTCATTTAGGCTTTCTTTATAGACTGGAGGAGTGGGAGGAAGAAATGCCTCCAAAGAATAATACATTGTAAGCCTGCCTTTTAAATTGGTAAATATCTGTAAGCCCTAAGAAAGGCTGATAGTTTCTGACTAACCAGAGGCAACTGTTGAGACTAGGGACTTTTCCTCTCATTTTGGCAGTGACTTTGTCTCTCTGATTCACTTATTCCCTTTATAACCCTAAAAGCAAAGAGGTGCTGCTATTTCTACTCCTCAGATGGGGACAGATATAACATGACTTCTCCTTCAGAACCCCTCAGGATGCCTTTGAAAAAGTAGGGATTTTTTTTGAGCTCTGGTCTCCTGAGCCGTGAGGGAAAAGTATGAAAGCCTGGCTTTTTGTCAACTCCTTAACTGGGAGCACACCATAGGAAAGGAAGCAAAAAACACCAGTCTAAAAACCTACAACAATGTCTTCCAAGCCTCGGAAGGTTCATAGTTATCAATTATCTTTTGAAGGCTTACTTCAAAACTGATTTATATTTTTCCTAGCTGTCTGATAAGAGATCAAATAAAGCTAGGGTGAATAGTCAAGTATGTTCCTATTTTATTTTGATATCATTTGAGGAACTCGATTGGCTACTTGAAATGCTGGAGAGAACAGCTGAGTAGGAGTTTGGACGCGGTGAAGCCAGCTAGGCAAGAGTTTTTCATTTGGTTTTCAAAAGAGCTTGAGTAGGCTGAGATTCCAGGCTGATGAGATGGTCTCCTCGATGACTACACTTCTTTCTTGGTAGAGAACTCAGTTCACTTGACATGTGAGCTACAGGGATGAAAGTGGAGTTTATTTTCTGTAGCATTACAGGACTTGACTTTGCTGATTTTTGTGGCAGTTTCTCCTGTGGCAATGATACCAAGATGCTGGTTACTCTGTTTGAATCTAAGCTACACAAATAGCTGACCAGACACCAAAGATGGCAGCTTTTGGTCCAGGTTTGATCTGAACCAATGACTTAGGAATGGAAAGCATCATATCTTATGCCAAAAATTTGTCTGAGCCATAAAAATACTCCTCTGCTTTTTGCCAAAGAAAAAAGGCACAGGAGCTGACAAAGGAGATCTGGTACCGTGGTCTAAAAAGAGCTCAGTTCAGGTCATGACCAATTACCAGTTCGGTACCAGGTGAAACACCAGGAGTGTTTCAATGGTGCTCTGCCGAGCTGTGCCCTTCCTTCCCAAATCTGAAGTTGTTTGCAGGAGCTGCTGCACCCTAAATTTGTTCAATGCTGTTTTGCCTTTGTGTTAGCCTGGGAGTCCCCAAATGCACATCAGGACAGCTCAGGACAGCCATGACTGACCTTAGTGGCAGCTGCTGCCTCTCACAGACAGTAACAGCAGGACTCATCCCACAGCCTGCGCCGTATCCTTCCATGTCTGTCGGCACAGAGACACTCACAGGAGTGTCAGACCATGTGCCTGCAACAGCCACGAGAGGAGTCCTCCTCGGCAGCTGCTGCGGCTGCTGGCTGTGGATGGCTGCTGTGCAGCGCCAGGAGCGCAGGGAAAGCAGGGAAGCGTTATTCCGAGGGTGGCGACAGAAACTTCCTTGTGCTCCGAGAAGGAGAAAAAGCAAAGCGTCTCAGAAATTCCTCCAAAGCTACAGGAATTTTTTCACGGGGAGTAGGGGTATAGAAAAGGGGGGGACATCTGGAGATGAAACGTACATGGTAGTTGGAAGAATCTTTGTGTTCAAAAAAGAGTAAATTTGCTCAGAAAAGGAGGAGGATTGCAGGATACCTGAAACTATTTTTGCATTTGGAAGATGTGTCTCCCTTCCATTTTCTTATTGTCTACATACCTTGAAAATCTCAAAGTGTTTTTCTCCCTCTTTCCCCCACCCCACCCCTGATCAGGAGTTTTAGGTGGAAAATGCTGAAACAGTTAATTTCAAATCTTTCAAAGTCAATCTTTTTGGCATCTTTTAAAATACACTCATAGATCTAAACTATTACTTTAGCTCAAAAAAGAGAGAAAATTTAAGGCCATTACCAGTTAAATAAATTGCAAACACATTTTTTCATTTTGGGTTTAACAAACTGTTTGGACTCACCCTATTTTAAATTTGTTTCTGTCTGTTTTCTGAGTTTCAGTTCCCCACACTTTCAGTTGTTTGACCTTTTTTTAACATTTCTATTACCCATTTGTACTTCAGTTTTTCATTTATTTAAATATTAATGAGAGAACAGCAGTTGCACATTATTGTTGTTTCTCAATTAAACCAACCAGCCATTCTAATGTAAATGTTTTTGAGGTCGAGGAAACAGGAGAAAGTATTCCATACAGCAAAAGTATCACAGAAATCATGGACAGAAAGCCCTTACTTGGGGAATGAGTCAATCTGCTGCTATCTAGCAGAAAAGATCAGCACGGAAGTATAGAGCCTTTAGAAACAGCTTATGAATTTACAGCTTGCAAAGTAAATGAATTCTCTATGTCTCTCATACACACACGCTAACTCATTCCCCACACATGCATACGTACAGGTCTCTGGTGGAAAGACAGGGAATGTGCAGTCTGCGATGCATATGAACTTTCTGTTTAGAGGAGAAAAGATTTTTCCAATAGGCACAAAATCCCACCCCCTCAGCACCCCTCCTTCCCCTGTGTCTGACACTGACTTCAAGGGAGGAGTTGAGCCAATTATCTGTGAGTCCTACAGAAGAAAAATCTGCAATTTGCCAGTAGTTGTGAGAGTGAGAAGGAGAAAGGCAGCGGGGGAAGAAGAAAGACTTAATTGGTAAATATAAAGAAAAACCCCTTCTGTCCTAGAAAGAGAATATTTTAAAGCAAATCTCAGACCAGCAGAAAAGAAGCTTGTGCAGAGGGATGTACCAGGCAAGACCTGGGGAAGCGTAGACAACTTCTATGCCTGCACTGATCTTTCCCCATAGGGTCTGAGGCAGCATAGAGGCAGGGTGGGCCGGCCAGATGCACCCACTACCCTGCACAACTAGGTCTTGCTCCTGAAATTCTTTCCCCCTCAGCAGAGCCTACGCAACTTGTAAGAAAAGACAGTGAGGGTGGGAGAGACTCTGCTTTTCCTTTTCTCGAACTGAGGCTGTGAAGGAAAAAGCTCATCTCATCAAAGGGAAAAGCTGTCACTGGTTCTGAGACTCTTCTTTAGCCCATGTCGATTGCCTGATCCAGTAATTACCATTCATGGGATAACACCCTCTGGAGCCCTGCAGTCCTTCCCAATCCTGCTAAGTTCTTGGAAAACACTGGAGAAGAACTGAGCCCAGAATAAGCAACGTGGGATCCACAGAACAACAGCCTTTTACAGCAGCAGCCACCCCTGATTAAAATTATCAGCTTCATCAGACTGCACCAAGATCCAGGACTGCTCCTCCAAGGAAAGAGAGGTAAGAAATCAGCATGGAGTTTGGGATGAAAGTAGGAAACAAACATCCCACGGGAGTGATTTTGGTGTGCATGGAAATTACAGGGACACTAATAGTGATTAACAAGTGACAGGTCTGTTATGCATGATAGCATTTGTGTCTGCCTATGTCCTTTTTAGCTGGTTGCAGTGATTTACTCTGGGGTGGCAAACAGAGACAGAAGCAGTAGCTGGAGATGGAGGAGTGCAAGAGAGGTAGTTCAGAAGTCTGTTCATGGATGGGGAGTGGTAGGGAGCATACGCCCTGATGGGAGGATGGAAAACTAAGGTGCAATAGCTCTTGGTAGGTTGAATGAAGAATATCTTCCTTAGATATCTCTCTCTGGGTGCTCAGGATCAGATTTGTCAGTACCTCACTGGAATTCAGTCGAGCGCTCCTCAGAGCGTACAAAAGCAGGTTTGTTGTCATTCACCCGATGCCTGCCTATGAAAAGAGCAGTGGTGGTTACCGGGTAGAAGATGACACAGGGAGTCAAGATAAATGGGATTTAATGATGAATTTGGTCTGCTGTTTCAGCTCTCTCTGGGCATATGAGCCTTTCCCTTTATTAAGAGGAGATAACATTAATTGTTTATATTTCTATGGCATTTTGAAATCTCTGCACTGTACCAATATAAAATACTAATGTAAAATTTCTAG
This sequence comes from Pipra filicauda, assembly GCF_003945595.2. NCBI lineage: Eukaryota > Metazoa > Chordata > Aves > Passeriformes > Pipridae > Pipra > Pipra filicauda. Next base: position 749,272 of record NW_024104379.1, on the reverse strand, counting down.
CATCAAGCCAGTATTTAAAGCAGAAGGTATCACTGGGAATTAATCTATGCTTAAGAATTTAATAAACTGGAAGGAAAAGATGTAGATTAAAGCCAGCTGGAGCTTGTTTGTCTCCTCATTCTCTTCTGATTGATTTTGCTTTACTTAGTACATGAACATGTGGTCGCTCTCTCTGTTTCTTTTATTCTGCCTTTAATCTTTTCCAATGTATAAGTGAGTGCCTGTGCTCCCCCCTGCCACCTCTGGGTGTAAAGGCTGAAGTTTCATTCCTTTTCTGAAAAGGAAAGAAGGCAGACTGTGTTGAACTGGAGAAAAACTGGAGTGGGGGGATAAGAAGAGAAGGCACAAAACACAAATATAATATCCCAGTTCAACAGCACGCTCTGGAGTCATATTTGCAGGAGAGGTGATGAGTAGCAACTCCATGAGTCAAAGTGCTGGAAAGCATTTTTCGACTTCAAGTGAAATGAAAAACAGTTAAGAAAGCACAGGAGTTCTCTTGACTGAATGCCTTGACAGGTGGAACAAGGACAGCGTAAAGTGATCAGGTCCCTCAGCAAGCATGTTCTGTACAGGACATATAAGGCATTTTTTTTAAATGCATAATTGTGCTCAATCCCTGATGCTTTTGCACCGAGTTGTACGAAACTGATCTCTAGCAGGTGTAAACCAACACAGTCCACTCACCCTCATGCAGCTACACTGGTCCATCTCAGTCTGAAGAGCTGACTCACTTCTAGACACTGATGCTGGGCTGTGAAGAAGTTTGTAGTTTTCCTCATTAATCTATCTCCCTGTTTTTCTCTGCCAAATAAGCCCGAGAGGGAGAAAGGAAGCATTAACTCTGCTCACGAATGGAAGACAGTATTGAACTGGCTACGTAGGAAAAGGCAGAGACAGCGTACATGGCAGTGTTGTTTCAGAGACTGAATATGGTGTTTCTGCACTATTGGAGACAGGTCCTGTGGTGACTAGAACACAGAGTCCGGTTCAAATACCAGATAGGTCCTGTTGTAGCTAGAACACAGAGTCCAGTTCAAATACTGATGTGCTCCTTGCTGTCATTCCCACCACAGCAATCCCAACAGTACCATAACTCTGCATGTATGTGTCCTTTCAAAGTTGTGTGCTGACATTACTGTCTGCCTCTAATATCACGCTGTCCTGCCTGCTGACTGTAATTCAGAGTGTAAGCTACTCTGAGGAGAGCATTACATTTTCTTTTGTCCTTTAGGTAAGGCTGAGTATGCTGTTGTCATGCAGCAAATTATATTAATAATGATAAATAGTTATGTTTTGCAATTTCCTTGGGCAATAGTGCAGCACTTGGAATGATGCTGGATCAGAATTCCAGAGACTTCTTTATTTAGCAGTGACTGTATCTTCACTGCTGCTTTGGTGCTTAGCACATGTTAAACAAAGTAAAATATTTTAAGCTCTTGACTGAGATAATTGTCAGCCACATAAAAGCCTGGGAGATAAAATTCACTCAGCGTAAAGATAGGAATCCAGATCTGGACCCAGAAATGATATTTCAGTGTACATAAAGTACTTGCATTGTAATATTAAATAAACAATACCTAAGTTAAATAAACGGCATAGTAGGAACTTGATTATTCTTTAATAAGATCCTAGTAACCAAAATAAACTCTTTCCAAAATGTGCCTTCTTTGCTCTAACAGTCAGCTTTACCCACACAGGGGTTATATTTTTCCTTTCTGCACACAATTCATTTGAACTGGTACACGAAAAATGTCTGAGCATCACTTTTTCTTTCCTATCAAAGTTTTCTGCATCTGAGTGCTATGTCAAAATGCAATCTCCAAGGTCTCTGACATTTTAGATGTCAAGGGTTGGAAATCATGTCTAATAGCTATTTAAGATGGCTGTCCTTCATCTTTTCCTCTGCTTGTACTTAGCACCCGCAAAGACCATGACACCCACAAGAGCTGTGTATGTATAAAGACTGAAGCTCCTACAAAATCTACATTTCTGTAGTTCTACCCATGGCCAGCCATCCTGCTGCAATGCTGATAGTTTGCTGATAGGGAATTCCCACACTACCAGTCCAAAGAGCAAGATTAAAATCTTGTTTCTAAAAGGTCACTGAAGGTACAGATGTTTGAATTTATCCCCAGTCAGCGCTATTTTGTGGCTCACACTCCCTGCACCAGCAATGAAGGTTGCATGGGACCAGCTATTTAAAGTTACTGAGATGTCTAGCTGCCACTGATGTTCAGCATGATTTTTGTTTGTGTCTGACTTTTAGTTGATCTCAGAAAACAAGTATCATGCACAACTCCTATTTAGGCAACGAAATGAAGCGATCTAGGTTCTAGTGGCAGTTGCAGTGGATGTAATATATTGGGGAATCTGACCTCTGTGTTTACGTATCTAAATGAGAACCAAGATCTACTGAAAAATCCGGTAATGTGTAAGTGATGCAGATGGTGGGAAGGAAGTTGGTGTCTAAGTTGAAGCACAGCTGATGAATTTAGCCCTTAATGTTTAGATGAAACAGCAAATTGCAATTCAAAAGCGTGTTATTTTTCAGTATAAATGCCTTCATTTTTATATTACTTTAAAAGAAAAGAAAAAAAATACCAACAACAACAACAAAATCAAACAAACAAAAAACCCAAAACCAAAACGAAATATTCTCTGGAAATGAGACTGAAAAAGTTTAAGCATTTCCCCTTAAAAGATTTCTGTACGGACCATTCATCTACTGACCAGGACTATGCTCCAGAGCACTCTTTGACAAGCTTGTGGTAAGGAGCTCCCTGTTTTACCTTCCATTTTGTTTCTGATCTTTCCTCCAACTCTGCTCTTTCCTCTTTCAGGATCAAGCAATGATGAAGACCATGTCTGGTGGAAACTGCAACCTGAATGTGCCAGCCAAGAACTCATACCGGATGGTAGTGCTGGGAGCCTCCAGGGTGGGGAAAAGCTCCATCGTCTCACGCTTTCTCAACGGCCGGTTTGAGGATCAGTACACTCCTACCATCGAGGATTTTCATCGCAAGGTCTACAACATCCGGGGAGACATGTATCAGCTGGACATCCTGGACACCTCTGGGAATCACCCTTTCCCTGCTATGAGGAGGCTTTCTATCCTGACAGGTGAGAAAGTCGTGGGGAAGTGAGTAGATGGGTAACAGTGGGTGAAAGATCTTAAGGATAGATTATTTTCAAGATTAGCTTGAAAAGTGTAGCATGGAGATGACTTTTTCTTGGGAGGAAGCTAAAGGGACTGCTTGATGTTGTTGCAAGATACACTTCCAGAGAGAGAGATTTCCTGTCTGGGGTGCTCCGGCACTATAGGGAATGCATTAGCCACAGAAGGGAAGTCCACTAGGTGAAGATCTGAAATTGAAATTTCCTTCTAGTTTATTTCCTTTCTACCTTCCCCTCTTGCTCTGTATTTTTATTGCAGTCACAAATAAATGCCTGAATAAAATCTTGAGGGTACAAAGAGCAGAAGAGGGCAAAATAAACATGTCATTATAAAACACATGTAGTGAAAAACAAATGTAAAATGCACAAGAAGGGAATTCTAACCAAGAAAATCTCAAAGAATTTTTTATTCTTAAAATTTCCAGCCCAATTTCTTTGATTTGATATTCCAGTAAAAAGATACCTCTTTAGTCTGTGCTTAATCAAATGTGTTAAAAGGAGGGGAGGGGAAAGGAAAATGGGGGGCTCAGTTTGAACATTCTCACTGTCAAACTGTTCCTGTTGTGAGCTAAAATGAATTTTTTAATTGTAAAAGTAACAGTAGAGGTATCTTCAGCCACACCTCACAGCAAACCTGCTTTCTGGATTCGCTGTCTACCCTTCTAGCCGGCCAGTGAAACATAAGTTTCACATCTGGCCAGGATAGCATGTGCATTCAGTGAGGTCCTAGGACCAGTTTCTGGGATGCAAATGAGAGCTTTTGTCCCTGAAAGCTCTCTTAGCATGTTCCACATGAATGTCATTCAACAGGCAATGGTTTGCCTTATTTTCTACTTGCATAAGGAACTGTAAGTCAAGAAATGTCAAAAGGAAATGCCAGGGGATCTGTGTCATTTATGTATTTCTTTTTTTCCATGGCCTGTTTCTCTTGAGCAAATGCAATGGCAGCAGAGTACTGCACACTGAGAAACTTCTTATTACTGACTTAGGCATTCAGGACTGATCAGCTGTAAATCTTTAGTTCAGGTGTTGTTCCATGCATTGTGTAATCAAAAGACCAAGGCTGAGTGGCTACGAGCTCTCCACTCCTACTGGTGTCAGAACAGGCTGTGTTTTACACAGAGATACAAACAAAATGAAGAGAAAGGAAGAGCAATGCAGCAGAGCTGAGATAGAGCCACGTTTACAAAAGAGAGCAAAACACACAATAACTTACAAGCTCAGTGCAAACTAGGAACATGCTCAGATATCACTGAAGTAACATCATAGCCAAAAGTCTTTTCCATAGCACTACAGAAAGGTGTGGGGAGTTGAATTAGAAGAACTAAAGTACAGCTGACTGAATAGATGCCAAAGGACCAACCAAAAAACATGGGGAAGAGATGGCAAATAAACCTATGTTTTTTTCAAAATTTGTTCCTCTGACACTGGCTGCAACAAACAAACCTTTACAGTATCTTTTTTTAAATTGCAGGGGATGTTTTCATCCTGGTATTTAGCCTGGACAACAGAGAATCCTTTGATGAGGTCAAGCGGCTCCAGAAACAGATCCTTGAGGTCAAATCCTGCCTGAAGAACAAGACCAAGGAATCAGCTGACCTCCCTATGGTCATCTGTGGAAACAAAAATGACCACAGTGAAGTCTTCCGCAAGGTACGCACTGATGAAGGTGAGAATCTTGTCTCCAGTGACGAAAACTGTGCTTACTTTGAAGTGTCAGCCAAGAAGAATACCAACGTGGATGAGATGTTCTATGTTCTCTTCAGCATGGCCAAGCTACCTCATGAGATGAGCCCTTCTCTCCACAGGAAGATCTCCATCCAGTATGGTGACACTTTCCAACAGAAATCCTTCCGGATGCGCCGATTCAAGGACATGGGTGCCTATGGCATGATCTCTCCCTTTGCTCGCCGACCAAGCGTCAACAGTGACCTGAAGTATATCAAATCGAAAGTTCTCCGGGAAGGTCAGTCCAGAGAGAGGGAGAAATGCACAATCCAGTGAAGGAGGCTTGCACTTCCGTCTGAAGTCAACATCCACATGCAGTGCCTTAAAGAAAAAATGGTCCACGGGAACAGAGAACAAGTTCATGGGGTTTATTGAGAAAACCCAACGTGGAGAAAGGATAACTCTTCCTGTGGATTCTGCTGAGTCACAAATGTAAATAACATCATCCTTGAAAATGACGGGGAAAAAAGTATACGCCTGAGACACGAGTGCATCTTTTTGTCTTTGTAATGTAGTTCCTCTTCATTCCCCTTTTTGTTTAAAGAACACAGGCCTGAGAAGTAAAGACTTTTCAACCTTATCCTTACAAAGAAAATAGGTCAAAAACGCACAGAAGGCATTAACACTTACCCAGCATGCAGCTCTTGCTAAGAGAGAGGAAGTTATGTGTGTGTGTGTGTGAAACTCTATGTGCCTGTGTGTATGTGTGCATGCATGTGTGGAGCTCTCCTTTTAAAAAGTGGGACTTGCATTTCAAAGGGCAGCAGTCCTAACTGAGGATTCACAGACTGGGAGTGGACTCTACATGTGGATGCATGACTTCCACTCACTTCTGAGGGCACCTGCACTAAGAAGAACTTGATTTTATGTTTGTGGGAACAGTTACCATTTGACATCGACATGAATGTTGGTTTATGTTATAGATTTTATTTGAGATTTGGGGGTTTTTTATTGTCTGGGGGTGAATTTTTAGCAAAATCAGATGGTGTGTTTGACATTAAATAGTGTCTGCTTTCTACCACTGAAAGGTGGTTTTCATCTGTAAAATTTTCTAGTATGTACATTGATTGAAAGTGAAATAGTTCTGCAAAAACCAATGCATTTGACTGCTTTTCAAGCCTGGTGTGATATTGTTTCTCAAAGCAGCCACACCAACTCTGAGTACCATAGTACAAATGCCACCCTCTGCCTTGATGGTCACCGGAGTAATGATTTCTTCCTCTGCCTGTATCAGCTGAGAGTGACCAGATTAATATGTAGACTTAGGCCACTTAAGAGGCAGGATTGGGTCGTTCTTCAAAATTAGGAACTGAATGATTATAGGGCCAGTTCCATTGTATTTCTTCTGTTAACATGCCTCTAGTCATTTTGTTCATGTATTCCCCCACTGTCTGATAAAGGTTGCCTGGATGTAAACCTTTGCACTGCAGAAGTTCTTCAGAACAGAAGCTTTGTGCTGGCTGTCCAAACAGGGTTGAACAGACTGGTCAGATAAATCTGGGGCTGTCCATTCACTTCTTTCCTTTCTCAGCTCAGTACGGGCTTCCTTGTCTTCATCTCTCTCCCTGTTCTGCTTTTGGCTCTGTTGTTTGATGAGTTCCTGTATGCCCTCAAAGCCCAATATATTCTCTCAGATATGAGCTTACCACTCTTGTTGACTGAAATGAGATGTGCACACATATCTGTGAGCAAAGCATGGCCCCAAGACTGTACACAACAGTAGAATATGTATGTTATATATACCTCAGATATATTCTCCCTTTCTCACCCTCAGTTTCTGTTCTTGGCTGTGGCCGCCTTGCTGTGTCTTGGGCAGAGCTGTGAGCTAGTTCGTGCTATAATTTGACAGGAAACCAAGAATGATGATTGTCTGTAAAAATTAGCCTCTGGGACGCAAAATCCCATATTCATTTATCAGCTCCACCTTTCATTGGTACTGTATATTGACTGGTAAAATACACTGTTCTTTTATTCCTGTTGCCAAGGCAGCATCTTTCTGATCATGTCTCCCTCCCTCTCTATAAATATGTAAATGGTTTATGATTAAACCTGGTTTATTTATTACCTGTGTCCTGGTCTTTTATACTTCCTCCAAGGATAAAGAGGAAGGTCCAGTTTTTATGTTGTGCCGGTGCATCAAGGCAAGTGAGTTCTGGGTTGCAAGTCCTGATGAGATCTCCAGTAAGTTCTGGAAGAACCTTCTAAGTCCTCCAGACACCAGGGGCTACACACTTGTCAGTTTGGAATAGAATTATATCCACATCTATCTATCTGTCTATCTATCTGAACATTAACTTATATATACAGATATCTGCAGAGGCCGACAGTTACTCTTCCCCATGCTGCCTCCAACACAAGAAAACAACAACTCTGTTCTTCATGCACAGAGCTGATATGCTGATCTCTGGTGTGACTTAATGTGGTCTCTGCAGACACATCACTGGTTATTTTCTTAGCAGTCTCTCCCTCTCAGCATTTGCACATCCCAACTGTTTGAGCCTTGGTCCCCCAGAGCACATGTCCACGTCTCTACAAACTCTCCACCCAAGTGCATGACTCTGGGATTCGTGTGCCACAAGGACATGGAGGGGTTTTGAAGATGGAGTAAGAAGGGCACAAGTGTGAACATTGGTTGGGTTAAGAGGCTTTGGGAAGCTAAATGAGAATTCCTTGCACTATAGACCAGGTGCTTCCTTACTGAGCCTATATCTGCTCTCCCTGGCCTGCTGGATAAAGCTGAATTTCAAAAGAGTCTTCATAATCAAGTCTCTGCCTTTGTCTAAAAACACTGACCTTACAATTATTTTGCCTACTCTCCTTCCATCTCCCTGAAGACACCAGCTTTCCTCACCCTTCCATGTCCTCCCATTCCTGCCTTTTCCACCATGGATACAAAGACACCTAGTGTGGAAAAACAATGTTGCAGAGACAACAAAGGCACAAGAATAGGGGAGGCTGAAGACCAAGGTGCTCACAGAGATAGGCTGGATCCCATGGGGAGGCCAGTGAGCCCCAGCTTCACAGTCCAGCTTGGCTGGACAAGGCTCAGGGTGAGAAGCATCTGAGAAACTGGCTGGGAATGAGGGTGAAACAGTATTACAGTCACCCACAAAAACAAATGGCAATAAGCAGATAATCTCATTAAAGTAATCCTAGTCTTCTCATTGCATTTTGTTACTGATGGTAATTGCTTTTGAAGTTAGATTATTGTGCTCCTGAGGATATTTTTTTTTCTTTTATTATATCATTACAGTCATTCTATTAATATCTATATATTATTTGAGCTCTAGAAGTTCTTACAGCCCCTAAATCAGACAGTATGTGTATCAGTTGTTTATTCACAGTTAGCAGCCATTATGTTCTGTGAAAAAGGCTGGGACTGGAAAACAGAGAGCAAGGTTACCTTCCTGCACAGAGGGTATAAGGTAAGGCAGGAAGAGGAAAGGCAAATTACTTCTTCCCTGCTAACCACTGAATGTGTCTGACTGTAAGGTAGAACAGGGAAGGGCTTTATGAAAAACTCTATTACGTGTGTGCAGAAACTGCAAGACCCTGAAAGGAGCAAAGACCAGAACTACAGCCAGGTCTCAGAGGCAATGGAAAGAGAAACAGTCTTCTTCTTTCCCCCCTTGGGATTCAAGGCACCTGCATAGAACTTACTGCAACCCAAGAAGTCATGAAAATGCACAGGACTAAGGGCAAGTCTGGAGGAAAGGATCTGTGGAAAAGATGCTGACAGATGGTGTATCTTTACTTGGTCTTACCTGGTGTAATTGAGTTGCTTTATTCCAATAGCTACCTTGTCCTATATTGCAGTATATAAACCCAAACATTAGTGATACAAAGCCTTGCTGATGTTTTTGTGTGCTTACTTTCAGAACATCTAGCAGGGACCTGCCTGAGGATCAATCACAGCCCTGGAACAAGACAGGACTGAGATTTATTTTGTATATTGCTCAATACAGCAAGAAAGTCCTTGTCCTGAAGAAATTGCAAGTCAACACATAGGAGCTACTATAAATATTGGTAAAAATCTAATTAAGCCACAGGAAATCAGGAAAGAAACACAGGTTCATGGTGAATTAAGTAAAAAACAAACTGAGTGTAGGAAGGACAGAGTGAAGGCCTGTTTTGATATCCAAAGGACTAAATTAGGCTTCTGTTCTGAAGGATCCCCAGGAGAACTGCTGCCACCAGGTCAGCCTGATGGTAGAGAGAGGCTTTCATGATGCAGCCTCGCAAAGAGTATTGTCTCCTTGAGACCCTGGGGTACAATATGTCTGATTGTCCGGGAGGTCAAAGGGCTTTTACAAAGGCAAGTAGGAAATGGTGGGATAATTTTTAAAAGGGCAGCAGAAAGGAGCTTCAAAAGGGAGCTAACAAATGTAGAAAAGCAATAGGAGGTTGTGCATGTAAAGAAACAAAAAGATAGGCTAGAATGTATTCTGTAAATCGTACCTTTCATCTTTATTTCCTACTTCTCTACAAACAAGTAAAATGTGAAGAAATTTTATTTAGCTTTTTTGTCCTTCCTCAGATGTTAGCTGCTGCTTACCACTGTGAAGAACCCACCCCCCACCTCTCATCACACTCTTTGCTGCCTTAGATTTACTCTCCTGTCATGCACCTTATTATGGGTTGCCTTACTAGCCCTGTGCAAGTGTCTTGGCTAGGGCAGAAGCTTACAAGCAGAGGTGTTTTTGAAGTCACTGATGATTATTTGATGTAATTTGAAATCAACTATTACACTCAGGAGTTTTACTAGCATTATTGTTTCTGTAAAATTACATGGCGGTAGGCTCAGATTAAACGGTCTCCTTGAAAAAGTATGTAAAACATGAGATAATGTACATTTTCCCCACTGGTTTCTATAGCAACAGCCTTTTCTCTGCACTCAAAAAGAGCAGAGAATTTGCAGGGGGGAGATGGGTAGCAGTGGCTCTACCCTAGATCTTTCAACTCTGAGTCCTCTTGGGAAATTTTCCTCCCTTCAGTTTCTCTTATGTGGAGAAACAAAGACCACCAGCCAGACGCACTTCATAGACAAGTCAATATGCCTTGTAAAGCTGTGGGATGGATATGCTACCATAGATAAGAAAGCCATTGCCATGACATGATTGTAAACTGCGGTATTGCTCCTGGCACAGTACCTGATACAGGGAATACACATCACAAACTGCTGTAAACCCAGCTTCTGTACTCAGGTTTGATTAGAGCTAGCTGTGAGCCTTGCCCAACTTCTCTCTAACCTGTGTCTGGTACAGTCTCAGCCTGAGACTCCCCAGAGAAACATTTCCTTTTGCTCTCATGACAACATCACCCAAAGACCTTTCCTTGCCTCTATCATCATTGGTCATCCATAGCATGCAGAACCACCCTAGGTCCCAGGCATCATGTTCCTAGAAAGTTATTAACAGTTTGGGAGGAGGCCAAGAATTAGCAAGAAAAACATTTCATGAGCCTAAAGGGATTGACTTGAGTAAGCCTAAGAAAACTCTGAAAGGGATAATTCTGTGCCATGTAGGCAAACAAAGTCTGAGATAGACTGGCTAAAAACACCCAGATGTGCTTGAAAGGTGGAGATGACAACTGAGACAGCCTTTTATTTAGAGTTGGACATGGGGACAGCTCAGTGGGAACAGGAGTATTAAGCAAGAAAATATAGGCGAGACAGCAGTGAAGACTTTAGGGCAGTGGAATTTATTGGAAACTTTTTTAAGTGATGTCATGAAAGTCCCATTAGGAAAACACAGGGAAAAACATTGAAATGTACATAGCCAGCAGGGGTAACTTGCTGTTGGCAGTGTGTTGGACTGACTGAGCCACTAGGTTATTTTGATCCCACACTTGTTGCTGTGACGGACTCTGATCCCAAGTCTGCTTCAAAGAAATCTCCTCAGAGTGTCTGTCCTCACTGCCAGCTCCTGGCCCCCAAGTGGAGGATTGGTAGCTCATTGGTCCCTTCCCAGCAGACCCCTAACAACAGAGACCAGACTTCTTGGTTTCCCGTCCCTGATGGAGAGCCAATAGCACTCATGGGAGAGCTGAGAGAGGATAAGCATATTCTAGATTGCGAGGCACTTGGGCACCACAATGATGGATAAACACGTTAAAAGGTGAAGAGGCAGACTGGAAACAAGTATCACCTCAATCAGGAGTTGAGCTGCTGCAGTGCCAGCTACACAGGAGAGCAATTACATTTTGCATAATCCCTGATTTCTGCACTACCTACAGTCTTGTTCTCCTCAGCATCTGCTGAGCTGGCAAGTCCCATGAACTTCAGGATTAAAATTATACACTGGCAACCCCCTGTTCCTCAGTCACTACACATCTGTGTGCTAAGCAGTAGCGTACTGTAGAAGGGTTTTTGCTCAGGGACCCTTGGGTGGATGCACAGCACAACCTCTTCTTTCACCCTCTCTCTGCTGGAAAAATGAGTGCCTTAGGAAAACACAGCCTTTTTAAACACGATCTGAGGGGCTAGAGGATGGCATAGGAAAGATCAGTGGTACTGCTTTTGGCTGGTCCAGGGCAGAATGTCTCATCTTTTCTGTCACAAAACAGTTTGTTCCTTGCTGGGTGGATCATTGCCAAGGTAATAAATAGAAGTTTCTATAAAGAAATAAAATAAAAAGGAAAAATAAACACAGAGCAATGACTTGTACTGCAAATTGACAGGAGACTTGCCTGAGGCAATGGATAAGGGGTGACAGGGATGAACAGCTCTCTTGTGGAGTCTTATTAGAGAGCGGAGCAGAGCTCTTCTTAGATACTCTTTATGAGATGCTGCCATCTGGGAGAAATCCAGATTGGCAATTATCAGAGAGAACAATTCCAGCTGGCCACAACACTGTCAAGGCAGAAAATTACCCCCTTACACAATGGTACTGACTCAGACTGCTTGCAGCTTTTGACGACTTTGGGGCAGTTACACAAGGTCTGCCATTATTCATGGTGGTATTTATTTGTGTTATGGAGCCCTGCACACAGACCAGGACCCCATTATACCAGACAATGTACAAATGCACAACAAATAGAAAATCCTAATATACGCAAAGACCAGGGCAGAATCCTACTCATTAACTCCTGTACTCCACAGCATCTGCCTTATATTCTATGATGGTTTCTACCTGTTTCCTACCAGCATCCTATCTGCAGCCTAAAGTGAGAAGAAGTTGCTGTATGCAAAATTAATCCACCACTTTCCTGATTAGCATCTGAGAGTGAATTATTTCAGTAGAGATCTTGGAAGTACTACATTGTGGCAGTAGCAGCACCAAGACCTAATACAATTTAGTAATAACCTTCCTTCAGCTGGACTTAGTGAAAGAGAAAAAGCAGATGTAAGGATTATACATTGCTTCCAAAATGCACCCAATTGGATGGGTAAATTATTTATTATTCTTGCATTGGTTCCTTGCAATGTTCCCTAGCAGTCTTGTCAAGGAGACATCTTTTAGGAAGACAGAGCACCTTTGTGGCATTTTGGTAGTCCAGCTGTTGTGCAAACCCCAAGCCAGCTATGACTCACAGTGATTCAGACCTAACCCTGAACTGTGTCCTGAGACAGGCAGCAGAGCTGTCTTACATATATGGCTGTTGTGAAATCTGAATCTGGGCAGGACAAGAAAGTGAGACAGCCATGCTGGCATTGCCAAGTTATGGCAAAGGACTGCTGACTGCCCTTTCCTTTAGTGACCAGATAATGCTTCAAGGAATGTCTGCTCCTCTCCTGCCTGTGAGTCAGGACCTCCCATAGCTCTCAGGAGAAAGAAATGGATCATATACTGTTAGGAGGAGGGTGTACACCCACCTTTCACAAAATCACAGGATATTCTGCGTTGGAAGGATCATTATGTCCAACTCTTAAGTGAAAGGCCCATCTGGGGATCACACTCACAGCCTCGGTGTTATTAGCACCTTGCTCTAACCAACTGTGCTAATTTTTGAAATACAAATTGATGGAACAGAAAGCATTGTTAGCCACCCACAAAATTCATAGTTGAAAGCAATGAAAAAGCACAGGGAAGACTAAGATTCTCCTCAGCAGCCCCTTTGTACTGCTGTAGCCCACGCAAGAGCCATTATTTGACCTTGATCTCCCAGAGAGGAATACCTCTGGCACAGATTTTGACAAAACTTTGGTTTCTCCCTCCACAGCATGATTGTTGGAGAATGGTCTGCCCTCAGATGGTAAAACTCTCACAGACAACACAGAACCCAGCTGATGGAGAGCACCCAGCAGCAGCAGGACACTTTACTGTGCTAGAAAGTGAGGAGATGCATAAGAAATGAACACCCTTGGTGAAAGGGAGAGCTTTAAGGATGTTTTCTATCCCTTCTTCTTGGGACTTCACATCTTCCCCAATGAATTTTCTCTTTTCAGACAAGAATTCTGCCAAAGAGGAAAATGTCTGAAAGCACCTCATTAACTAAGGAGCCTCGAGTTTTGATGATTTTCCATGAGACTTCAGACTCCCAACTGATTTTTGAAAATGAAATGAGCTTAGGCTCACTTAAGTGCTTTTCTCAACTTTATCCAAATTGGTTGAGTGAAGAGGGAGCATTTAAGGACTGAGATTTGTGAGGAGGAAATACTTGTTCTGAACCAAATTTCCACCGAAAGAGAAAACTGAAAAGGTAAGTGATTTTGCCTGAGAGGTTCTCGAGTAGTGAAGATTTTCTTAGTAAAGCAAGAACTGCCTGAGAGGTCCTTCCATTTTCTCACTCATTTATATTAGAAAAAAAAAAAAAAAGCTTTCTGTTTCTTAAAAGAATTGAGAAAAGGAGTGTATTCCAAAGTAAAATGTTGGTTTTGCATTTTTTGCCATGGTATATTTTTGTCAACCAGGAATTAAAGCAAAAGGGAGGGTGGAGCCCAAAACATAATGTGTTATCCATGCCCCCACCTGGGGTTGGCTGGCTCTGTGTTTCCTACCTCCATCTTTCCCCCCCACTGGCTATAGGAGAATCTGAAGCAAGAACAAAGAGCCAGTTTGATTTTGACTAGAGGTATGTGGGGTGCTCCAGGACTCCAACCCAGTAGGAAGAACATCATTAGCAACTGAGTCAGCAAACTACCTCTAAATTAGCTCTATGTTTTGTGTCTGCCACTATTCTTAACTAGAAAGGTCCTGTGATCTGACTGTCCTCATCCCCTGCATGATTTTGCATACTGCAGAGCCATGCCTTCTTGATGGCTTTTAGTCCATAATCTTGCTGTATTCTCAAACTCATGACCAGAGTCTCCACAGATACAGTTTCCAGAGCCTATTCCCTTTTGGCATGTCAAAGGAGATGGCTGAGGAGACAAGGGCTTTTCATACACATGGCACAGTGACTTTTCTCTGAAATATGTTCTGTCCCATCTCAGAAAGCCATCAGATGTCATTTCATGCCATACAGAGAGAGCCACGATACAGAGTGACAAAATACTGCCAGAACTCAGGGCTTTCCCCTGGCTTACTTCACATAAGTAAACATTGGTCCCAGGCAAAGAATTAGAAACAGTACAATAAAGAGTAAGCCTAGATTACAGGAATATTTCTGAATTTCCATGCTGCAGTGCTTATCCTGTCTTTGTCACATACCAGACATGACTGGTTTGATCTGCAAAGAAAGGAAATCTGGGATAATACCCTAAAAAGACACTTGTGATATGTTCCAATAGATGCATAGTGTGCTCCAACAAGTCCATTGTGGGGCACAGCCACAGACCATCCCAGAAATAAGTGTACAGCCAGACAAAATAACTCCAGAAGTGACAAGTCAAAAGGGGGGCACTGTGGAAGCCTTGCAGTTCTACGCCAGGGCAGTTATGTAAGGCTTACTGCACAAACAGTGCCATGTTCCAACAGCTTGATTCTGGGGTACTTACAGAAAAGCACAACTGAGTCCAGAGCTCAGGGTCAGTAGCCTCAGAGGGACAAGAGTATGTTGGCACCACATTAATAAGCTAGCAAGGTAAGTGTAGGGACACACCAGCCTTTGACACCATGCTAACAAAGCAGCAACCTCACAAAGGCCTGATGCAGGATAACTGGTCCACCAGTTCCTCTGTGGCAGGAAACGTCAGAGGCTCATGCCTTGACATGACTCCAGCTGAATATGGGCATTTAGCCAGAAACTGCTCTGTGGTGGGATGTCCTGCCTGCCTATTTGCCAGGAGGGGCAGAGAGGGAGCAGCTGAGTATATCAAAAAAAGGTCAGGCCAAGGGTGATGAGTAAATCTTCAGGTTACCCCAACAGAAAGCCAATTTACTTTCTGAAGCCTGGAAGGTGCAGAGAAGAGAAAGCACAAAAAAGTGGTCAGGAACTGGGAAAAATTAACCAGACAGAGCTGTCATAGGGTGAAGTCTGTCCTGTGGACAGGAAATGGTTCTTTGGGATAGTTTTAAAAGTTTCGTTTTCTGCCTCTGTTCCAGAGGCCAGAGACAAGAGCCTGACTATTTTTAAAGATAAGTCTGACGCATTATGAAGGACCTTGTGTGACATGATAGGATGCTGCAGTCAGGAAATGGACACTCTGACCCAGGAGAGGCATTCCAGCACTGCACTCCTAAGCTCAAGTTCTGGCTGTCCACAGGCTTTGGTCTGTTTCTCAGGAGGAGATAGGAAAAGAAAAAAAAAAAAGCCTTTAGTTTCACTCAAGAAAAAGTAATTCAGGGGGAAAGAGGAAACTTTGGGAAGCAAACTCAGGTGGACAAAAAATTGTCTAAGGAGATGTGTATGTCAGACATCCCTTTTAACCAAGTGAGTAGTAGTGCTGTTCCTGGTGTCTGGGATTTGACATTAGCCAGCAGTAGCTGGGCACCAATGGTCTATGACTTGCTGGATTAACAGGAAAGCACCAGACCATGCAAGGTATTCACAAATGCCTGTGCCTCCAATGTAGCTGTGAGAACATGTTGCCAGGGCGAACCCATACTAGCATGTAATCTGATGCAAACCCAAAAACCTGGAGATGTTAATCCTGAGAGTTAATCAAACACACTGGAACCTAATACCCCAAAGACTTCGTCTTTTATATCTCACCATAAAACTTGAGAATCTGAACAGGGGTTAAAGTGACAAGTTATCTCTTGGAAGTATAGATCTCATCCTTAGACAGAAGTCTTGACTTCTTTTCCCAGCCTGAGAACCACAGCTTCACAGTTCTTGCCTCTTCATAGAAACAGCAAATGCACATTCAGGCAAAGGGAGACTACAAAACAGAAGCTACCAAGAAAGGTGGGATGGTTTGCCACCTAGGCAATTACAGTCTCTAGCATTCTGCTAGGAGGTGGAGCAACACGAGCCTCTATTCTGCAGAAGAAAGGGCTTTACGGTGGCAGTTGTGTTAGTGGGTTTACAAAATCAAATGCTCAAAGGCAAAAGACATCTTGGTCATTACTATATTAAAAAATTAAATGGTGCCAGGGTGTGTTCCCAGACTCCAGAACTGAATCACCCACTCTTAAATTGTTTGTACATTTCCCACCACATTTTTGACCCAAACCAAGGAGGGGTCCCACCAGACAATGCCTTTAAGCAGTCTCTGATTTAGCCCAGGACAGGAACAATTCTTCATAAGGAGTTTACAGACAGACAGCCATTTCTAAAGGGTAATGAGGTTTAATGTAAGTGAATGCAGACCTTTCCATTCCAGTTGGTTTCAGTGCCAGAGAAAGATCCTACATTTAGTTTTCTGGTACAACTCTGGCCTACAGTACCATTGAAGGAACAGGGTAGAAAAGGCTGCAGGGTTTGGAAAAATCTCTGCTGTAACCTGCTCATAGTGTGAAACAACATTATCCTTCACGTCTTTGATAAACAGAGCTGTGGCTGCTTCCTTCATCTCTATCTCTGTTAACAAAAGGGCCCACTGGCAAACTCACGGAAATAAACTAGAACAGGCATGAAACTCACTATTTTCAAAGGTAAAGCAGAGAAACAGCAGTGCATTTTTACATCTAAGGCTCTGGAGTAGCAAAAATATATGTGGTGGGGAGGAGGGAAGGAAGACTGCTCAAAAAGAAAAGACAATGAGGTGTGAAGGCAGGTCACACGGGGCTAGGTTGCTGACTCGAACCATGAGTCAAGGGTCTCATGCCAGTTTACATTGCCCCGCTGATGCTGTCCAAAAAGCCTAAATGTACTTGCAAGCTCAGTCACAAACCTTTAGCTCCATTCGTTTTTTGCATCAGAAGTACTTGGAGCACAACAGCAGTAAATTAGTGCCAGCTCTCCTGCTGAGATAATTCAGAGGATCTTTCCCTGCCCAGCAGGGCCTGATTTTTCATGTCGATTCCATATTGTGATTAATATGGAGGCATTTGCTCATTTAACAGGAGATATAAAAAAACATAAAAACCTCACAAAAATACTCTAAAATCTTCACCAAATAGGGCTTTTGAGGGGAAAACTTGCTTTGTTTCTTCTTCTCCACTCAGTGAACTATTAATTAAATGAAGATCTGTGCCAGCGATGGGCAATGATACAAAGAGATTGATTGATCCACCCTATTTCACCCTCACATACCTACATGTACAT
This sequence comes from Pipra filicauda, assembly GCF_003945595.2. Classification (NCBI taxonomy): domain Eukaryota; kingdom Metazoa; phylum Chordata; class Aves; order Passeriformes; family Pipridae; genus Pipra; species Pipra filicauda. Next base: position 731,836 of record NW_024104379.1, on the reverse strand, counting down.
GGGGTACATGTACATCCTCAGTGAGGCTTGTCAATCACCTCAGTACTTGATATTGTCCCTGCCTCCCACACCACTGATTAGTGTCACTCACCGAATGAGCAGAGAGGGCGCGGAGGCAGATTCTGCCAGCAGTAAGAAGCTTACTTCCAATCAAACCTGTGGAATATAGCCTAAGATTCATGCCATGTAGGTGGAGGAGGGAGGAGAGGAAAACATCTTTCCCTTGAAGGACTCATGGCTGCTTTTATTTCTTGTAGAAAGAGAAGCAGTCTAGTTTACTAGAGGAGAAGAGGTGTAGATTGATTTTTAGGAGCACTGTGTGATGTCTTGGCAACGAAACTGTTCAGGGTTAAGGGGTGAGAGAAATTATGCTACTTGTGGAGGGTCCTTGTGTAGGTAGGTGATCAATATCCATCTGCCAGAGATAGCGAGATTGTCTTTGTGGGATTAGTTCCACACTGCAGGAGCCTGAGAGATTCTGCAGTATGATAGAGAAGATAGGGAAGGAAGAAGGAGGGAAGTGGGAGGCAGGATTGCACATCTGCATGTTGACAGCCAACATCTTGGAAGCTCGATGCAGAAGTCTTTTGCTAAAGGTTGGTCTAAGAAGAGGTGACATGCAGTAGCTAGAAATGGTGCTGAGCTGCAAAGAACTGAACTGGAGTCTCTTCAGGTCTTGAACATGCTTGGAAACCAGAGATCTGGTTACCGCCCTGTGAAGGCGGCCAAATTCATTTGGATGTTATGGAATTGGGAGGGTGGTTGGAAGGTCCCAAATTATATCTGGTTGAAGACAAAGAACAGGAATTATACCGCAGACTGGGGTGTGACAGAAATATCTGTGTTGCTTAGTGGTTCTTCAGTGCATTTGGAGTCAGGACTTGTCTGTAGTGGGACAGAGATTCACCTGCGTGGTGAGTTCTACCTTCTGCAAAACTAGCCTGTTAATATTGCTGAGATAGACACTGCGAGGCTTGAAAACACTTGCAAAAGGGTACAGGGGAGCCCAACTACCCATCCCAAGAGATACCTGGAAGTCAAACAACAGTGAGCCCTCACCACTTCCACCGATGGCAGTGTCATCTGAGTGGAGGAAAGGAATGGGGAAGGCTTACAATCAGGTTGGACTGGACTTTTAAAAGAGCCACATCTTCAGAGTGCCATGAATTATCAGGTTGGACTGGACTTTTAAAAGAGTCACATCTTCAGAGTGCCATGAATTTTGACATTTGTGGTTTGAGGAGCCTGGACAGGTCAATTTTTACTGTGGTAAGGGAAGTTAAGGAGAGAGGATGTAAAAGGAGATGGAGGGCTAGGAGAGAGCTCTTAAAGGTAGGGGTAGATGCTCCCGCAGTCATTCAGAGGAAAAAAAACTACTGGGAGCAGGGGCTGCTCTTCCCAGCATTAGTCATCAGCCCCCTGTCGAAGCCTGTCAGGAGCCCCAGCCAGCTCAGCAGCCCTGGCGAAGGCAAGGTCAGCTGCAGGAGGAGGGCTGCTGTGTTCCCGCCCAGCAGACTGCTGCTCAAGGCCTGTCCTGCCTGTACCCAGATCCACCTCAACTGGCCTTTCCTGTAAAAGCAACAGACCCTGGGCCATATTGGCCCTTTGCAGAGCCTGGCACATGGGATTCCACCCCCTTGGGGCTCTAACTAAAACCCATAAAGCCATCAGTGCCATTAAAAGGCTGTTACGTGATGACATACAATTAGGGATTACAACACAGCTTGATTCTGCACCCTCTGACATTGCCAACAAAGCCCTGCTAGGGCAGAAGTCCTTTCCAAGGCAGTGATAGGGTTCTCCACATGACGTTCACACTTTGAGGAACTGATCATTTCACTGCCAAACAAAAGCCATAGAGCTGGATTCCATGCACAAATGACTCCGTCTAGAAATAGATATACAATTAAGGGACAATATGTTTCCAAAAATCAGTTTGTTTCCTACAGTTTATAAGGTTTCCTTTTTTTTCCTTTTTAACTGACTTTTCATTTCAGTCAATTTGGGGTTGGTTTATTTTTAACTGAGTTAGAATTTCTGTACACTAAACTCCCTATGTAGAAAGAACAGACTCCGCTATTTCTTTTTCTTTTAATCGTAGAACAGCTATCACATTTTCCCCTCCATCTTTCACCCCAAAGCCTTTCATGCCATTGTAAACTAATAGATCTAAGATCTGTTTTTAAGGGAAGCTGCAGAGGCTCAGAAAACCCAAAACCAGGCAGGCCCTGTGAGCTCATAAGTGCTCTTAAGGACAATCAAGAGAAGTGAAAAGTGAAAATGAGAAGAAATTGGTGTGTTGTTCTAGTTTACACCCCTGAGAAAGTACATCCAACAGTCCTGGCATTAAGTAAACAACCTGTAGTGAGGAAAAATGAACGAGAGTTCACAAAATAGATCCTTCTTCCCAGCAGAGATCCCTGCACCCTCACACATAATCATTCCTTGAATTTGGTGGAGACAAAGGGACACACGGATGAAGGAAGGAGAAGCTGCTCAGAGCAGGTACATGTCAGGCTGGTCTGGTTGCTTCTGTTGTTTCAGTGCCACATCTTTCTTTTGGGCTTGTCCAGTGGCTCAGGATTACCACTTTCACTGAGTGCTCAGGTCAGATGGAGGTGAGGGTCCCCATCCTCCCCAGGCCTCCAGCAGGAACTGAAAAGCCTCCTGGAGAAGCATGCTTTGCACGAGTCCTGGGCTGGAGTTGTTCAGCTGGTTTGACACCGGCTTTCACCAGGATTTCAATCCTCTTATGTTTCGATGTCCCTCCCCACAGACTCCTGAGCCTTTGGTACAGGGCAATCACAAAAGCAGGAGAGGACAGTGGTGCGCGTGGAGATGCCAGTGGGGGCCAGAGGATGGGAAGAAGGAGAGGGGAGATTGAATTATCCTTCACCATGCTTAGTATGCATTTGAGCCACTCCGTGTATCAGCGAGCTGACCCTCACAGCGGGTGCTCTCCCCGGGCTAGGGGGGAGTAGTGGGGGTGCTCCAGCTGCCGTGGGGCGTGTGAGCAGCACGGGGGCTCCCCCGGGAGCATCCCTCACACGCCTCCGCCACAGCCGGCAGCCGCGATCCCACCGTGGCGCTGCGCAGCCCCTTCCTTCCTCACCCAGAGAACCCAGCATAGCTCCCCAGATTGTCCGTGGGAGAAGTTGGGGGGGGGGGGGGGAGGGAGGAGGGAAAGGAAAGGATTAAAAATGAAAAAAGGCGGAAAAATAACCCCACAAAGGCCCGCGCTGACAGGCCGCCCCTCTCTGCGGGGGCGAGAGGTGCCAGGGCGCCATCTCGTGGCGGCTCTCCCGCCGTGACAGCCCCGCGCCGCGTCCCGCCATGTCCCCGCCTGTGCCCTGGGGGGCCGGGCCGGCGGGGAGGGCCGGAACCGGCTCCGTCCTTCCCCCGGAGAGCCAACAAAAGGCAAATTTCTGCGCTGACGGATTGGGTTACTTGTGGGGGTAGTTGGTACGCCGTGAAAGCGCTTTCCATCATTTTAGCGACCCCCGTGACCCCAGAGCAGTGGCGTTGAAAGCGTCCCCTGAAATGCAGCCCCTCGGGGCGCTGCGGTGCCTCCCATCCCTCGCCCACCCCGAGCCAGGGCAGCGCAGCTGTGCAAACACCGTGGCTCCCGGGGCAGCCCCTCCGCCGGCTCCGCTCCCCCCGCCGCTGAGCACGGTGTGAAGCTCCCAGCTTTCCCAGTGGACCAGGGAGGAATTTTCTGGCAAAACACAGTTCACGTTAGCAAATGTCGGTTTGTTAAACGTCATGCTTTAACCACTGTGAAGCTCAGTGGTGTGCTGGTAACTAAAAGCCTGAGTCACCGCTCCTTTGCTGCATATGCCAGGTGGGAAAATTCTCAGCTGGGAAATTGTATAGCGGTAAGGTCTTTGCCTATGGGCAGCTTGCCCTGGCAGTGTTACAGGAAGGTTTCCATGACCAATCATGGAAATTCTGGTCAAAGGAAGAGGGAAGGTAAAATAAGAGACCCTGTGAGCAGCTGTCGGCAGATATTGTCCTCTGTGTTCATGGCAGAGTGCTTGGCCAACACTCAGAGAAACAATGAGGATCCCAAAGACCAGGAAAAGAAGATTGTGAAAATGAATTCTCAAGCTTTATCCCTAGCGTGGTCCTGAAGTGCAGCAGCAGAACTAAAAGAAAGTTTGTTTCTGAATGTTCTTGACCTTCTTAGTCATTGGACTCAATGTAGTGAGTCAAGGCTGACAGAGTACGACCATCTGCACTTGAATTCCCAGAGAATGGTTTGATGCTGTTTGACAATCCAACCCCTTATATCTACCAAAAGGAGAGAAGTCTGTTGTGACAGTATCAATCACAACATTGTACGTATAACTCAGCACCCCTCAGATTACCTTCATGTTTGCCCCAGCATCTTTGGTGTACTTTACAAGTGCAGTTATTTTCTTTGGGTCTTCTTTTTCAGATTCTTTTCTTCAAAGCCAAATCTGTAGTTGAGTCAGATTTGGGAAAGGAATTGCTTTTGTACTCTGGAATAAACACGAGAGAGGTGAAGATGTACAGAAAACAAACTCTTGCATGTAGTTTCTTTCACCTGATCTCCTTAGAAGTTAGCTTCAAATTTTTAGGAAAGGCAAATCGCCTCTTGCCTATGAGTTTTCCAGGTGGTGCAGCTGTTTCTGCCAAAGAAAAGGCTACTTCGGACCAGAGGGCAGCCTCCTATCGAACTAGGATCATAGACTGGGTTTGAGCTCCTCTGAGAGGTTACAGTTCTCCTTGCCCAGTGTTGTAGTATGGGCTGCCATATGGCATGGCTTCAGGTATGATACTCTTTAGAGACAATATCTGTCTTTCTGTTGCCTCTCTTTTCCCATCTCAAATTCATATAAAAACCTTTCCTTAACATCTGAGAATGAAGGGAATTGGAACATTTACTCCATAATTCCCCACAGAAGAAGCCTTTGAACTTTCTATTTCTGTTCTTTATGACATCAGCACAAATGTGTCCTGGACAAGTCCTGATAAGATCCTTAAGAGGAACACTCTGTGCTTTGTGTGCTGCATAGTGGTCCACAGACACACATAGACACTGGCAGAGCTAGGTAGGAAACTCATGTCTTAGAATATCACATCTGTTTCTTTTTGTACCTTGAAATTATCACCCCCCCATAGTCATACAATCATAGAATCATCGAAACTTGAAGCTGAGCTCACAACTAAGCTCATGTCAAGAGTGTCATGTCTTTATCTAAAACTGAATTCAGTTTTGTTGCCAAATTTATCTCCTTTCCTTGGCTGCTCTGTAATCAAGTCAAGCTTCCTCTTATCTTGGCACCTTCTACCTGCTTGAATCACACTGAAATCCTTTGTGTCATGGTGCCTAATCCTACAGATATAGCACATTGTCTTTCACGACTACCCAAAGGAGTTTTGTGAAGAACAAGTAGATCCGAGTATATTTTGTGTCTGACTGGTGTTGCTTCTGTACAGTTTAAAGCTGTGTTGAATGTATGGGGTCATATAATGAAATAGTGTCACATTACCTTGTGCAGCAGGACGCAGCATTTGGAAGCAAATGAGCCGAAGTCTGTCTTTTTGCTTGAAGTGACTGCCTTTTCTGAAGCAGGTTAAGCCTAGAAAAAAAACAGAAGGAGTCAACAACCGCATTTTAGGCAGGCTATGCTCACACTCAGCTTTTCTAGAGGAACATTAGAAGTTGCTCTACAAAATTGCACGTAGTCTTCAGTAACAGTTATGTCAGTGCAAAGGTGGACCTCCAACAGAAAACAGGCAGGTGACTTAAGGAATGATAATCATGCTCTCCTTATTTTTTCACAGTCATGGGGAATGAGGCGGATATTAATTTTACCTTATTGGGAAATTACCTTGATACAACCCTCATGGGCAAGAAAAGTCAGCTCAGCAAGGTTATCTATGCAGCAGAGACTATTTATCTTTGGCGTCTTGTGCTTTGTCCAAACACACAGTCATCCCTCCACCAATTATAGTAAAGGTAATGCCTCAAACAGATCTAAAGTTTTTCATTGAGAAAGAATGTTGTTTTCAGATAAATGATGTCTTGTGGAAGACTGGGAAAGGTGCTGTATAATGTAATTATGAAACCAGTCCTCTGAATGTGGAACTGACATAGCTCATTACGATATCTTTGCTAAAGAAGCAGGTAGAATCTGAAGGTACAAATGTCCTTTCCCCTGTTCCAGTTCTCATTTCAGTGTCTAATCAGACCTCCAACATCTAGCTAGATGCTGCTGTGTGAGCAGCTGTCTCACACCTGCGCCGTTGGACAGTAACAGTTATCTGAGTGGGAGAAAGAGTCTGAACCAGGAATCCCAGCTCAGTTGCTGTCTTGGTTTGAAAAGAATTGTGGGATTGATCAGAGGATTGGGAGGAAGAATTCCCTTGGGCCAAACAATATCTCCTCCAGTAATGCAGGTGACAACCTGGAAATAAAGACAGGAAAGAAGAACTAAAACTAGTCACTGCTAGTTAAAGTGCTTTTATTTTTCTTTCCCATTTTCCCCTGCTCAGTTCCCCAGAGGACTGCTTCTTGAGTCAGCTGTGCTATGGTACCAGGCATGACTCAAACTGCTACTTGACTAATGTCATTATTTACAATCTTTCTCTGCAGCCTGGGTGGGCAAATATGCTTCCCATCCCTGTTTCTGTTATAGGCCAAATCCCAATTATTCAGGGAAAGAACCAACCAAACAAGTGATGTCATGACAAACTAGTTTAGGCTGTACCGGGAGTTTGCATTAATTCCTGCATAAAAAGGAATTTTCTTAGAAGACAACAGTCAGCAGCTCAAGAGTGGAGCAAAACTTGGTATCATGTGATCTCAGCCTTCCCCTTTGAGCCCACCAGGGTGTTCACCATTTGTCTGTGAACTCCATAGTCTCTTCTACCACCATCTACCTGAGCATGATACACACCAAAAAAGTGGCTACAAGAGAAAAACTGTCCCTGTTTATGTGGCTCTCATGTCTCCTGACTTAGCCTCACAAAGCTTGGTAAAACACAGCAGAAGCCCTTTTGGACTACCAAAATCCAGATACAGAACCTAATCTGAGAGAAAAAGTAACTGTTCTCTTCCCTGTGGCCCACACCTCTTCCAAACAAAAGCACCCAGCTTTGATATGCATAAGCTAGGGCTTAAAAATTTGATTCTCAGCCACACTTTTTTTCCTTCATGAGGTTGATGGGCCTTTCAGTTACTCTTCTGAGCAAGCATTTGTTCTTATAACTTCCATGTAAGTATGTGGCTTACAGGAATAAGGCTGCAACCACGATATACAGTACTTTATAGTATTGTATATGGTAGTTATTTTTTGTTTCCTGTTTGAGAGTGAGATGATTGCATTCATCCAGGCACTGATAAGAAGGACAGAGTGGGGAAGCAGAGTGACAGACCAGTAGGGAAATAAGTCATAGAAACATAGAATGGTTTGGGTTAGAAGGTACCTTTAAAGATCATCTAGTTCAACTCCCCTGCCATGGACAGAGACACTTTCCACTAGATCAGGTTGTTAAAAGCCTCATTCAGTCTGTTCTTGAACACTTCCAATGCCAGCGCATCCCTAGCTTCTCTGGGAAACCTCTTTCAGTGTCTCTCTACCCCCATTGTAAAAAATGCTTTCCTTGTATCTAATATGAATCTACCTTCCTTCAGTTTAAAACTGCTTCCCCTTGTCACTACAAACCCTGGCAAAAAGTCTTCCTCCATCTTTCATATCAGCCCCCTTTATATAGTGAAAGGTTGCTATTAGGTCTCCCTGGAGCCTTCTCTTCTCCAGGCTGAACAGCCCTGCAGAGAAGGACTGTGCTAAATAGTACTAAATAGTTTTGGTCCCTGTATGGACCCTTGAGGGACACCACTCATGAGAGGATCGGGACACATTACAAGCACACCACTCGCATACCTGGTGCCACTTTTGCTCTTTTCTCCATTTGCTGCAGGCTCATTCCAATGAGAACAGCCTAACAGGAAACAACTCTGACAAATATGAGCCTTGGTTTACATAGAAATTTGTAGCCAAACCTTTACTATCCAGAATTCTTAGTAGTCATCCATGGTCTCCTACCAGGCTATTCTCCAAGCATAAGAACCCTGCACTTGGCCAGCTCTGACACCAGTGAGTGTAGTGCATCTCAACAGTTGCTCCAATAAAAAGATCTGGTTGAGCCCCTCTGGTTTCCTGCGAGACTTATCCTCCCATACAGCTTTAAAGTTAGTATTTAAGGATCACTTGCTGAGATGAGAATGAGTTTGCTGCTGTAAACAGGGGACCATGGCTGGCAGTCATGCCACATGGATTTAGGCATGATGTCTTTAAAGGTGCAAAGCGAGGCCACAAGAACAGCAGTGTCTCCTCTTTGTATGCTCTTTAAGAGGGAGAAATGAAACAGAGTGAATATGAAGCAGGGAATATAAACGGCAGCAAAACTTCCCCAGGAAAACTAGCCTCCCTCCAAGCCCCAAACCACCAAAGAAGGAAACAAAGCCCGTGTGGCAGGAATTGGGTAACTGTTGCTGATCAGGATGAAGCCCAGCCTTTGAGCAGCAAAACGAGTTCATTTTGACTGATTTCCATGGATATCTGCTTCTACCACATCTGCTGTGGGGAATTACAGTTTGAAGGCTTAGCACTTTAAATAGATCACAGCTATTGCCACAAAAGGCATTAATAAAAGGGGCTCATACTTCAGCTGATGAATAGTTGCAGAGCTGATTTCCGACTTTGTACTGCATCATGAGCAGAAAGAAATCACTGGTCCTAACCCTGTGGCAAAGAATTTGCTGTATGAATCCAGGTCTTTGAAAGGTCTCACACCCACTGAAATTAATGAGTATTGAGAGGTCGTGTACCTTTGGGGTTCCAGAACAAAACATTTAATTCTGTGTACTAACTACAGGCTTTGTGCTGTACATACATACACACCCACACACATGCGCTCTCATCACAGACTTAATTGTAGGCAAGCGCTTCCAACAGGAGTGAAATTAAATGCCCAAAGAAAGGTTATTCTTTAAATTTATTTCTAAGATGTTATGCCCTCAAGATACAAGTGATGTGTGTTCAATCTCTTCTCTCTCTCTCAATAGACATCCTCTAGTATGTATTATCTCTTATCTCGCCAACACCAGTACTTGAAAGCATGATGTACTCTGCAGCACCTACTCTGTTTTGGTCTATTTCTAACGTTGAGAGGCTCTAACACACTTTTCTTCACAGATATAATTAACCCCTTTACTGAGGCGGATGCAGCATTGTCCATCTCCAACCTGACCATAGATGGAAAGAAAAAGCATTGCTTCCATTTCTGTCTATTTTTTTTGCACTGTATGTTGCCAGAAGTATTGGAACTGAAGACATCCCAGCTAGGAACCACTATGTGTATGAACAGGGATGTGATGAAGTCAGGAGAGGAAATGTTTCTTACCATCATACATGAAATCTGTAATTTCCTTCCAGTCAGGCACAGCTGCAAGGTCTCCTCAGAGCAATGAGGAGAGAAAATCTTCTTTCTCCTCTTGCACTCACTCCTATTGTGGGTAGGTCCAGATGTTACTGTCAATGTGGTGGGAGGGGATGTTGCGAGCACAGCTCGCAGGAAAAACAACTCCAAACTCTCGGAACAACACATAGCAGGCTGTCACATAGCCTGTTGTTCCCAAGCAGACACTTCATGCTTTGCAGTATGTCATTTTATGCTAGTTGTAGAAATATTTTCTCCCTCCTCCCTCCATTTTCAATTGTTCAAAGACAATCTTTTTGGGAAGGAGTGGTCCCATTAAGACAGTAACAGCCTCAAAGGTGTATGAAGGCTTTTAGACAGCCCTGGTTGCTGGAGTAGAATATGAAGCCTGAGCCACTTGCCCAGGACTCCAGCACACCACTAGAGAGTTTGGTGGTTTAAAAGGATTCAGCTGGCTGTGTGTTGAGGGAGGAGGGCTAGCTAAGTGCAGCTAGTATGAAATCCAGCTCTGGCATTTTTTAGGTTTTTTTAAAGCCTACTGCTTTAGAGCCTAGCACACAAGTCAGGCAGGGATCCATCACCAAAACCTGGTCTCCTGAAGGCAAGGCCTTTCCAAAACAGAGTGCAAGACACAGCTCATTTTTAAAAGACCAAAATATTATGAGCTGAGTGATCTATGAGATAAGAGGCATGCACCTCAGCCTTGTTCACTAACCATGCTGTTGGATGAAAGTATCTGGAACAGCACTTTTTGGAGGACAGATGTAGGCAAAATATGACTGGTTTCTGCCAGAGTAGGCAGAGCAAGGTCACTTCTGTGGATTATAAATTAAGTTAGGCAGATACACACTGAATGGCTTAGATGCACCCAAGCTTGAGGAAAATCAGGGCATCGCAGAGGCTAAATGTTAGAAATCAAGGAGGGGGTTACAGATGAAAATGTAAGCGTGTAAATAGTTACACAGGAGGATTTGAGATTCATACACTTGGATTTAGGGACCTCACTTCTGCCAGTGACCTGTTTTAGATGTTCATGTCCTTTATTATCTTAGTCTGGGATTCTTTTTCTTTGAAAGTGAGAAAATTAGCAGTGTCCCAAGTGATACCAGAGAACATTAATCTCCAGAGAACTTCATTCCAAGTTCAGCCCAAAACTCACTACACTGCTTCTCTTTGTATGCAGCATCTGTAAGCTGTCTGGGTATTTACACCACACATCGTTTCAACTGCATGTCTACATCGAGGATGTCCTTTGACAACTGCTAAAATGCCACTACATCAGAGCAAGAACTGCTTACTGGAAGATGGCACAACTTCACACTACACAAAAAGATCACTGTCATGCAGTCAGCAGCCTGGCCTAGTGGACAACTGAATGAAGAAAGAGTGAAACAATGTGCTGGTGCCTGGCTCTGCCTCAGTTTACCGTCTGTAAAATGGGGCTAATTGCACAGTACTGTAGATGGAAAGCACAGATAGGCCTCTAAGGTCTAGGCTAAAAACAGTATAGCAAATAACTCAGGCATATTGTAAGAAGGGTGCTGTTTCAGTATTTTATAGACTGAGAGTTTTAAACGGGATGAAAGAGAGGTCTTAATTACCATTAGAAATTAGAACAGAACTCTCCCCAGATGACACTCACAGTCAACAAGTTTTTGATCTAAAACAGACAAGGAAGCTACAGCACAGCTGAACTTGAAAAACCATAGTAGGAAATATGTTAAGGATTATTTTCTAATTACTCTTGTTGTTATGAGCTAGCAATTTGTGACAGTTACAAAGAACTCCATTTCAGGATAGGGGATTTTGACTGGAAAGAAAAAAATTCATGACTTTATGCACTGAGGGATCATTTCAGCTGTAAAGGGAACATAGCAAAAGACAAAGGGACAGCAGCTTAAACGTGACATGCTAAAATTAGCTGGGGAATTAGTTGGGTTAGCAATACATGCTATTACCAAGACAAAACCAAAATGTACAAAAAGTTTCTTTCTCATGATTTATGGGCCAGCTTTGTGAAAGCATCACATCTGTAGTGCTTGCACCACCATGAGTAAACTCCATCTTTCTTCCCATACAAAAGCGCACCACTTACCAGCTGGAGTTAAGAAACTCCCTCCATCACATTACAGCAGAGTGACTGTCAGAATGATGCTATTGCTCTTCAAAAGGGAGTAATAGCAGTAAAAAGCCTTTGAGGGGAGACAGTTGTGTCTCCATTTCCCACCTGTATTTCATTTTTCATTCTCCCTTACCAACCCCACAGATCCGTCTGCCCTGAAAAAGAGGGGTAGCTGCAAGTGTGGCACATGGCATGCCCTGCCTGCTTTTCCTGCATCTCTGTACAGCTTGTCTGAGCATGCCTGCTACAAACCCTTTTTTCAGTGAAGGCTCTCCCACAGACTCTGCAGGAACACCATATGGCTGGTTTAGACAAAACTCTGTGGTATTTTTTCTCCTTTCTCCCCAGCCAACTCACAGTTAATCCATGACATCCCTCAAAGGGCACCAGACTATTCATCCAGCTGCAAAGTGAGTGAAAAAACACAGACTCACTTTGACACTGTATCAGCTAACTCTCCAGATAACCCAAAAGCTCACCAAGACGACGACAAGCCTGATGTCATGCAAGCCCTGGGCAGAGCAATCCCAGATCCTGGTGAGAGTATCAGCTCCAGGAATTTTCCACCCCTTTGGTGAAAGCTCAGACACTGGAATCTAGCTTGCATGAGGAAACAGATAGGCATGTTAAGGGAGGACAGAAGATAGAAAACCTTAACAAAAGCACCATTCATAGAATACACTGGGAAGTAACAGGAGGTCCAAGCTAAGCACAGAGACATAGAGAACTAAGTGCTAATAATGCAGAGGGTCTTCCACCCAAAGCTATTTGTCACTTGAACATTTGAACCTGCTTTAAGGACAATCTAAAATAAGATTGGACACCCAGCAGCTGCATTCATACCAAGCTTTCCTTGGAGAAAAGAAATGGGAAAGAGGGATATTTTTCTTTAAGCTCTCCTCCAGACATAAGGCTGCGGCTAGGCTGTATACACCAGTATCAGCTTTAAAGTAGCCTTATTGGATATCAATAATAGCATAGCTGCAGCCTCCTTCTCAGCCTTACAACCTGAGGAAATTCACAAATTCCTGGACACGAATATCTGTGTTGTACTCATTTTTAATACCTGAGGCAGTTAAGTGGAAAACTGTTTTGGGGTCATGTCTACTGCTGGATTGCAGAGTAGCCATACCAGCGACAGCCTCCTCTCAGCAGCTCTGGGCAAATCCAGTAAACCAGCCTCACAGCCCCACAATATGTATCCAAGCCAGTGTTTAAATGAAGTGAAATAGTCTCATATCCAGGCTGTCCCCCCTCACATTTACATGGGCATAACCCAAATGACCATTTGGCCAGCTCAGGGCAGCTGAACTGCTGTTTCTCTCAGCATGAGATGCCTTTCTTGGGGCATAGAGGGAGGAATGGAGACTCCAATACCCTCCCCATCCCAAATACACATTGCCTTTTCCACAAAAACTACCAGCTATGCTGTTATGCCCCGTGCCAGGGCTTGCTTGCCTGCCTTGCCAAAGAGAGCCCCAGACCTGCCTGTCTGACATGGCTTGTCACAGGTAGTCACCACAGGGCTGGGGGGAAAGGTGGGAGCAGCTGGTTTCATTTATTTATTTATGGAATGAAAAGCCAAACTGGGAAAGGACTTTGGTACAGTGCAGCCAAGTGACTATTAAGTACTGCTTTAAAAAGCCGCAAGGTCACCTTTACTGACATTTGGATAAGGATTTTATAGAAGTCACAGGACTGGGAGATGGACTTGTTGTGCCTATGATCACAGGGGAGAGAGGGATTTATGTGCTGGTCAAGAATGCTGCATTGTTGTGACTCATGTTCATAAATGCTCATTTATTAGCCTGTTGGATAAAAGAGGTCAATTGGACTTTCTTTTTTCACTTACTGTAGTTCCAGGTGGCTTCTGGACTCTGTTGGCACACCCTCATGAAATTTAACAGCCCCCTACCTACCGATACTCTCCAGGTGTCATGTCCTTGCGTAGTCTGTCTTCTCACTTGGTTAGACCTTAGCCATTTCAAGTCTGTACTTTTTTTGAGCATGATGTGAGAATTCATATATATCATCCTCTCAAAGGAAGAACCAGCACACAGGAATGCTGGAATCTGAAGGATTTGGACAGATGGGCTTTGCTATAATGTGTGCTTTGAAGCTGGTGGTTGTATATAGATGTCTGTGTCTGTGTCTGTGTCTCTGTGTGTGTGTGTGTCTCTGTGTGTGTGTGTGTGTGCGCTTAGAAGCAGAAGAGACTCTGGTTGTTAAGCCCTGCACAGCCTGAACAAGCAAGGATGCAGCCTTGAGCAAACCTGAGAAGAACGAGTCCAAGAAGAAGAGGATATGTTCTGATGCCATGCACCTTCTGAAAAAAATATTATTGGCAAGCATGTCTACGTCAAAGAAACACCTGGTTCCACCATTTCTTCTCCCCAGTGGCATAACATACAGGATAGGTTTTGGCCAGGTGGTACAAAACATAAGGATCATGGCAAAAATAATCCTCATCTGAAAGCATGTGGTATAGGTGTGCATTTGTGTCTCCTTATTAAATTGATGTTATATAGACATTACATCATTAAGGCACTGTCTGTGCTTCAGTTTCCAGAAACCAGACTTATCTGTTCAGTGACTATGACTTGGACCGAAAACTTCCCTGCCCTTTTCTCACGTTAGCCCTGCAGGGAGGTGCAAACACGAAGAATGTCAGAAACTTCATACTAATTTGCTAAATATTTAACATAATTAGTCATTGGAGCCCTGTCCCTTTCTCCCATTGAGGTGACCAAGAGACAGATCACAGGACTAATGGTATGGTCCCCAGCACTTGTTCTGTGATGCCACCTGATTTTGGAAGATGTATTGGAGTCAGGCAGGATCTGCAGGCAGAAGGAAAGAGAAGGGGAACGGTCAGCACAGGCTGCAATGCTGTTGTACCTTGGCTGGGGCTGACTGGATCACTTGCACAGCGTCTGGGAAGTGAGGGCCTGCTCCCTGCATCTGAGATCCTGACAAGTGGCCAGTGTCTGACACCAAAGCCCAAGAGAGGGCAGAGAGGGCAGTGGCTTGGTGCCATGGTGAGCTGTGCCATGGAATGGAAACCTCGACAGTGAGAGCAGCCTGACCTGGCTGCAGTCAGCATGTACGTGCTGGAGCAAGGAGGCTGGCAGCCGCACCATCCACATCCCATCGAGCGACCCGAAATGTGCATGTGACACCACACGGTGCTAACAGGGAGGGGGCCTGGGTCCAAGTCCCTGGGACCCATCCACCTTATGTAAAGCTGTTCCTGGAAAGGAGGCAGGAAAATGTCTGGGCTTACGCTGATATGGTTTATCTCCACTGAAGGACTTTGTCCCATATATGAATCAGAAAAGCTCCACGTGCTATCAGCACAGTAGAACAACAAAGATTCTGAATCAATATAGCGTGGAGATAAAAAATCCTTTCCCTATCATCCTCTTTGCTCTAGGAAACTTGCCCTGTTCCTGAAGCAGAGGCCATTGCAGGAGCTTTATAGACCCACTGTGTAGGAATTACTGCCCTTTCACAGCCGTTATGTCAGGACTCAGCCAAGAGCATAATCAGTATCCAGAGTAGTAAAGGTTTGACATTGATTTCACCATAAGCATCCCAGCCCACCGAGCCTGCTGGATATAGCTCCACTCTCATTGGTGTTTGAACTTGCTGGTTCATCTCAGCTTGTATGTCTTCACTGAGACATAGACACAACCAGAAAACCTCCATCAGACCCCACAGATGTGGGGTGGACTTAAGGATGGTCCCTAGTGCACTGACACAGTGGGGTAAGGCAGGCAGAGAGAAGGGGCAGTGCTCCCAGTGGACTGACATTTAGTCCACGTACCTAATAACAGGTAGCTAGGCACAACATACATGCAAACACTCCCTTCTCCACCACAGTGCCCTATATAAAAATATCTGGATAACTCTAGTCCCACTCAGACTGACAGAGGCAGCTGCTGTAGCAGAGTTTTTAATCCTAAAGCAGAGTCTGTTGTCATTGGCAGGAAATCTTATTGTGTTGGACAGGCAATCCTAGGCCTTAATTAAATACATCGCCCTCCCCACAGAACCAGACAGACCAGACTGGAATCAGACGAAGCATGTTGCTTAAGCCAGGGACCACCTGGCTGTAACTTCATCTAGGTGACAGTACGTGCTTTTGTGACCCTCTCTGAAAGGCTGAAACCCCAAGCAAGCTCCCAGAGGTAAAGTGAGGATTTATAAACAGCAAGAAACCAGAGATGCACTCTTCTGGGAAGGAATTTATTATTCCTTCTCCTTTTAGAGACTGAAATTTTGTAGCCTTTTCCCTGACCAAAGACGCAGCAGTTCATGCTGGTTCAGGATTGATTTCTAAGGGAGCTGGTGGCTCCTCCTCTGTCTCCACTGCACAGAGTATAGTAGGGGGTACTTTGAACCAGATCCTGCTAGTAGCCCCTGTTACCGAGCACCTCATTTTTTCTTTCTGGTGCTTGCCCTCACACTGTCTCGGTGAGTTAAGGCACAATACTTTATCCACACAAAGAAGAGTAGCCATGTCACCTCCACACATTTCCCCTAACCACAACCCAGTGATATCAAGATAGGGAGAGGGCAACCGGCAGAGGGAGGCATCTTGCCACTCTCTCTGTCCTTTAAGTCCACCACAGGACGTGGGTGTGCACCTGTAAACAGAGTGCAGCATGCACTGCAGAGGCACCTCAGCAAAAATTCAAGAGGCTACAGAGACCAGAGGTTGAGTCTCAAGAGCATATGCTGGTGTTGCAGCCTCCCTCCTGAGCTGATCAGTCCTTCTTTCCAGTGTCTGGAGGGAGCAATGCACTGTGCTGCTGCTGGAAGCTGAAGGTGCTTGCACATGCCACCTCCCCATAAATAAACAAAGGACTCTGCCTCACCACATCCCCCCAGCAGTGGCCACGGCCTTCAGTCAGGGAGCACTTCTCAGCCTAAGCTGCTCTTTTGAGCTGTGAGGTCCGGTAACCAGGTCAGGTCCCCATGGTGACATCTGAGTGCTCTGAGCCCCCGGCTGAGACAGATGCCATGTGCTGCTGAGGTCATGGACTGACAGTGCAGGATGCGGCACAGCCAGATAAGTAGGCAAAACCCCTTTCCACTTTCTCCTTCTCCCCCATTTCTCACTGGAGCATTTGTAAAGCCAGGAGCAAACACACAACACTGGTGCAGGGATTTTTATTTTCTGAGAAACACATACTTTACTTCCCAGTGCAACAGACCTTCAGATACATAGTGGCGGCTGCCAGAAACGTACAGATCACAGGCAGTACTGCTCTTTATAGTTTTGCTAATGCAAGTTTAACACCTAAACCCTCCAAGAGTTGGCAGGCCCTGGAGACTGACTGGCTGCATTCGCCCTCACAAAGCAAAGTAATACTGTGCTGGAAGCTCGCCATAGTAACCTGCTAACAAACTGACCTGTGGGAAGAATGGGAATCTGTGTCCTTGCTTGCCATCCTTACAACACTTTCATTTGGGTCATCCTTTCACACTCTCATTCACCACACAACACTTCCCTTGTTCCTCCGCATCCCTTCATCTCTGGCCATGCCATTTGCCTCTCAGATGAGACTGAGGGAGGGAGAGAGAGAAAGGATATAGGATAGGCAGAAGCTCACAAATAACCCCTAACACTATTTTTCCTAAGAAAGCAGATTATTTCTTTTGTATACATGAAGCCAAGAAACAACAGTTTATCATGGATATCACTCTGAGTGCCTCTATTCTGCCTGGAGTGACTCTTGGCCTCTCATCAAAGCTTTCCCACACATCATGGATGGCCAGTTGTGAGATGTCCAAAACAGTGCTGGGGAAGCTATCTAAGATGCTTGGCCAGTCCTCCATCATGATATTCCTTTGTGCATATGTGCTAACCCTGGAAGCCGAACTCCTTGTACTTGGCGGCCATATCATTTCGGAACAGCTCCAGGGCCTTCTTCATTGCAGCCTGGGCATCAGCCCCAAAGTCTGCAGCATGTTTTTCAGCAAGGACCTTGATAATGACTTCAGAAATGAACTGTGAGGAAGGAAAGAGAGAGAGAAAAACTGAAGGGACACTCAAGGTTTATTTTCAGAAAAACCAGACTAAGAAATAGGTTGCAGAGTCTGGAAATATCTCTGAGCTAATTCAGTAGCCCTCTGTGAAGTCTCTGGAGAGACAGTGAAGTTTAGTATGCAAGGAACCTGGCCTAGGCAGAAGAACTGGGCTCTATTCCTAGCTCTGACACTGATCTGCTTCATGACCTTGAGCAGACCATGGCCCTTCCCACTTTTTGTCTGCCTCATCCATTAAGACCGAAAATTCATGCCGTATGTTTGTATAATATTTAGTTTTATGGGTTTTGGTCTCCAGTGGATCCTCTAGGGCTTCCTATAAAATTGTATGTCCCATGTGTCCAGCCACTGACAGGTCTTATGTAATACAGCTTCCCAGGCATGCAGAGGCTGCATGGGTTGGTTTGTTGTTGTCAAGGGTTAGTCAGACTGTGTGTGGTGTTTGGAATGGGAAATCTAAATTTGGATATTCACATACCATTCGCATGCCATTAGCCCTTTCTGTGCCTCCTGCTGCCTGTACACAGAGACTTTGGTCTTGAGGGAGAACTCACTGAAGTCCAACGAGTCATTGGTAAATAAAAGCACAGCTCTCACATAGATGTCTTACACACATTCACTGCACTTCAGACACCAAGATTCCTTGCCCTTTTCCATACCTCCAAATATTTGACAGGGATTTTGTGCTTGGTCGCGTGGGTCTGAGCCAGGGGCTTCAGCTCTGACTCGTGATTACCCTTCTGTTTCAGGATTTTTCCCAGCTGGGTAAGAACAGTAGCTCCATGTTTTTTCAGATCCTCAGAGCCTTTCATTGCATCAGGGGTCTTCAGGCCTTTGAATTTTTCAAACTTTTCAATGGTCTCAGGGTGGTCCTGAAAGAGTCTGTGGACAAAAATAGAGGGACTTGTCTTTGGAGAGCAGAAGCTCCTGACATACCTCCCTTTGAGTATTGAATCTACTGTAATCCCATCCTTTTACACATGTCCTGATACAATCACCATTTCCTATTTCCATTCCCTCTGGTCGTGACAGAGACACTGCCCTAAACATGTCCAACTAGAGTAACAGAGTAAGTGTCTGTATTTTTTTCATATAGCTCTGCTAACTCTTTGGCACCGGTCCTCTGGGTTATGTTAACTGAAGACAGAGACAAGAGTCAAGGCTGGTTGTGGTACTGAGAGGTGAGTTTTTGCATTCATCTGAAGGAAAACCAAAACCAAACAAAACCACTTGTCTTCATTGAGTTACTATTGCTGAGGAGCCAACCTGTAGACCTCTGGCTCTCACAAGGACTCTATTCCCAGCCCATTGTTCATTTACCAGGAAAGGAGAGTTCTAGAAGCTTCTCACAGATAAAAAAAAAAACAAAAACGATGGTAGCAGTCCTCAGCCACAGGTCCCTTACATCTGGAGCTCAGGTTTTCTTGAACATCAGCTGTATGGGAGTGCTTATTGTGCCCCCCAACCCTATGATTGCAGACACAAAGGAATTTGGTTCCTGCCTTTTTTTTCCCCACCCTCTTTCCCTTGCCTCTCTTCTCCCTCAGAAACTCCTTGGAGGAACAAGGAATTGTTTGGCTGGGGAGCACAAAATTACAGGGGAAGGGCTGCCATCTGTTTATTTAATGCCATGCTCTACCATGCGATATTTGTAATAAAAATTGTATTACCTTTCCATTTGGAACTGCTTTTACCATCATGTGGCAAATTCAGAGCCAAAGTAGCCACCTCACAGAAACTGATACGTGAGGAGGGCTCAGGTTCCTGCTACCCCTCCAGCATGCCTGCTCTGGACCGCATGAGGGGAAAGCCATCACATTGCCACTCACTTCATTCCCACTTCATTCCTTTCCCTTCAAATGGCAGCTGAACTGGGCCATTATAAAGAAGGTAAATAAAACAGCTCCCTGCTTTGTCTCATCTTTGAAAAAAGGTTTTCAGAGCTCTTCAGTGGATATGCCTGATGGTGTGGGCTCCTTTCCTTAGCCATGCTTAGGGTAGGAAAGCCCCCAAGCAGGTGCCATATCCCCAGGAGAAAAGGACAATGAGATCGGCATGGGAAAAGGAAGGCCTTTTGAGTGACGGAGCCAATGCTACTGACTTTCCTGGCCTTTTCTGTACCCTTCCAGCACATTGTACTCTGCACCACCTCAGGGGAGATCCGAAGAGAATTTCCTCAAAGTCTCCATCCCTGCTGGTCTTTAAAGGACAAGCTAGGCTCCAACGCCCACCTAATGTTGTTTCCCACTGCAGTATCTGGGTGTTCCCCAGTCAGGGTGCCAGGATCTCGTGGAGCTTGGTGCCCTCTCAGATGGAGATCTCATGAGCACTCCTGCTCTGACACAAGAATCGTGGAGGAGGGAAGCAGGGGGAAGGATGTGCTTCATTTCACACACCTAGACTGCAAATTCATCATAAGGTAATACACAAGTGCTACCACACAGATTTCTGGTCAGAAAGCGGGATGAACAGGGCTCTGTGAGGTGACACTAAGGTGGGGAAAGGGAAACACTCAGGTACTTCACAGATAATTTTACTGAAATAGTAAATTCCAAGAAAATTTTCACAGAGGTGATTTTCCTCTCATTTCCTTCCCTGCCTCCACATATCCTTGCTGCAGAGCACCTGAAGACTCATGACACACAATTCTCTCCAGCATTTCTTACTGTAGTGCTTGGGAAATGGGGATCCAAAGCAAAGCTTAGCCCCCAGAGGCAGAGGGACAAAGCACCACCATCTTTCAAAAGCAGCACCGGCCTGCTCCTGCACCCATAGAGAGATGGAGACAGAGAAGCACAGTCACTTTACACAGTGAGTTACTTTTAACCCAGAAACCACAGCACTGGAAAACCCACCACCCTACAAGAAAGCAAACAGCTTGTTGAAATAAACACTGACAAACATCTCTCATCAAAGGCTCAGCTTTAATCTTAGAACAGAAGCTTCTTGCCTACCTCATTAAAATTATATGCCCATGGCCGGCGAGGTCAGACTCCACCTTTCCCCAGACGGTCAGGACCTGCTGCCATTCCTGGTCACTGAGCCCCATGGTTCACTGAAGGCAGATCCTGAGTGCTCCCTGCAGTCGTTGGCCTTTCCCCAAAGGGTGGTTGGAGAGCTCACCTCTGGGATTTATAGCCCCTGTTCACAGACCTACACCTGTCAATCATTAGCTGAAAATCTTGCTCTCTTTCAGGCTTGTCTAACCTAATCAGCCTCCCTGTTTTTTCCTAGGGAGCTATTTTGGGTCAGGTACTATTGTGGGTGCCACTGATGGCATAATTTCTGCTTTTCGTATTGGACTGGCACATGTCCCACTCTACACATAAAGGGCACTGCCGAAACACAGTGCCAGGAGCCTGTCCTAGGTTCCCAAGGACCCAGAGACAGTGTCAAGCTGTATGCCAGGAGATTCCTGAAGAGCACTGTCATCTGCAAGGCCACCCTGCCTCCCTCTCCCCTGGCCTGGCAAGGGCAGGCAGGAGAGAAGGCCAGGTCAGACAGAAACATTGGCTCCATCACTCTGAAGGCCTTTCCTTTCCCATGCTGATCTCATTGTCCTTTTCTCCTGGGGTAACACACCGTTTGTTATTAGAGCAGAGCACAATGTTAAAGAGACATGTCCTTAACCATATTCAAAGCAGCCCAGTCATTTCCCCAGCTGCTGCAGGAGGAAGGAGAGGGAAAAGAGCTGTATGGGAGCCAGTTATGCCACACCTGTTTGCTGGGATCCTGCTGCCTGCTCTTCTGGGAAACACCTAGGATTAGCTGTTGGATGAGCCTGGATATTGGAGCCAACGGATGTAGAGCCGAGCCAGGAGGGTAGTTTGCAGCGGGCTAGAGACACAAGGACACAGCAAGGCTTCACTCAACACCCACCCAGCCAGCAGTTCTGGTCTCTGGCTACCTCTGTCAAGCCAAACAAATATCAATCAGTGTTGAAGGAAAAGCCATTGGGCTAACAAACCACATGGGTATGTTTTGGGACACCTCCCAGACTTTCTCCTCCCTCTCTGTCAGGATTGATAACAGCCTGGCACACCAATGGGATGACTAGTCCCTTCCAAGCGCTGGCTGCAGTCAGAGCACAGCCTGATAACAAAGCTGAGCTAGCACTGCTGTCCCAAACCATGTGGAAAATGTGTCCCAAACCTATCTCTGATGTTTCCAAGACGCAAGCAGATGAGAAATATCAACAAAGGGCTGAAGATACCTGCCTTGGGATTCAGGAGCAGAGATGCACCCTATGGTCTCTACCACAGTGCTGCACAACCTGAGGTGCATTGCTGCCTCTACACCCTTCCACTCTCTACAACACAGGAACAGGTTCCCTGTTCCAGCCTTGCAAGGGGAGAGAAGTGCCCACATTACAAGGGTAATCAGGCAGCAAGGATGATGGAGGCACAGAGCCTCACACCCCTCAGAAACACAGAGGTTTAAAGGGAATAGTTTGATTAAGAAGTGTGGCAAAAGCCAAATGGAGGTGTCAGCTGGTTTCCAAGTGTAGAGGTACAAAAATTTTGGCCATTACATGTTACAAGCTTCTGTCAGCCAAATGAGCCTGTGACCCTGAAATCCACCCCTTCCCTCTCCTCTATGCACCAGTTTGCTTCACATCCAAAAAGCCACATCCTAAACACTTCAATTCCAAGATTTCATCCTGATATATCTGTGCAAACACCAGGTTGCTACCAGTTACCTAAACTAAGATAAGCTGCTGGAGTAGCACCTAGGACTCCTCCAACTCGTTCCTTGTGCAGTTTTCCACAGCACAGGACTGAGAGGGGAGAGATCACATACCTGCAACCTCACTGCCCAAGTACTCAGAGCAGTAAACAAGCATTTGTACCCTCTCAGGTTCAGCCTTGGGTAGAATGCTGAATATTGACCTTACAGGTTTACAAGCCTTTCAAACATGGCAGAAACATGCTCCTGGTACACAAGAGGCTGCTGCTTATGCACCGAGCTCTGTCTTATTCCCCAAGCTGAAACTACTCAATTCAGTGTAAAACTAAAGTTGTAATAGCTTCGTTTGAAAGTGGTCGACTCTTCTCTCTCTGTAACTTTCTCCAGGGCTGTGAAGTCAAAAGTTCTGGTATGAATATTAATGTTAAATGGTCAGAAGACTTAAAACGAGCATGAGATTCCATATTGCTCTTTTTGCAGGTGAGGTAATAATGAAATAAAATCATAAGCTTTCTCCCTAGAGCTTAAATAAATAAGTAGTCTACAAAAATACTAAAAGCTTTATAGCGCACCTGACTACCCCTCAACCCTGCAGCCTTGAAAAGGACATAACATTTTAGTATCTACAGGTCTCTTCTCGGGGCAAAATCTATCACTTGCATAATCATCTTGATAAACACAAACCGTAGAGAGCCAGCATTTTGGCTGCCTCTTCTAAAATGCTCCAGGTGAATGAATAGCCTATTTCAAGCAGCCCTGCCCACACGAGAGCCATGCTGGCACGCGTGGCTGTGCCTCTGCACCCACACCTGAGGCACTCTTGCTAAACCAGCATAAAATGGACCGCTGATGCTTTTGGCCATTTTGCGGTTTGGGCCACAATGTTTTGGAGTACATTAGCCACTGTCACCTCGTTGCAAAGCTCCCGGGGGGGACGTGCTTTAGCAGACCTTGCCTGAGCACGGTGCGGTGGACTGGATGACCTGCAGTGGCCCCTGCCTAGCCCAGCCGTTCTGTGGCTCCGCGGCCAGCGCGGGTCCCCCCGCGGGTCCCCCCGGGGCTCCCCCGGCCCGGCCCGGGCAGGACCCGCCGCAGCTCCGGCCCCGTCGGCCAGGACTTGCTGCCACCTCGTGGCCACGGATGACTGAGCCACGGGCATTGGAGGCCACGTCCGAGCCCCTGCCCGGGATTTGGAAGCGCGGGGAGATGTCCGACAGGTAGCCCTCGCATTTCGGAGGCAGGAAGGTGACCCTAGGGCAGGCAGGACTTCAGCATCCCCCCGCCGGCAGCGCCAGGGGCTGCGGCTGCGGTCGGGTGCAGAACTTCTGTAAGGGGCTCATTTTCGGTGTGGGATGTAGAGACGTTGAATTCCCTGGTCACTTGGGATGCTATGCCTCCCTCCTTTCCCCACCAAGCCTTAATATTGAAGAGGTCTGGGGTGGTGAGATCGGGGCAGAAGATCCCATGTGACAACAGCAGAGCCACAGCCAAGACTCAGGGTACTGCGGAAGAGAAAGGCTGTTCTAGAGACTTTGTGGGGCTTGTTTCTACCCAAAAACGTTCCCAAAAGGTGCTTAGGAAAGGATCCCCCCATGTAACAAGTGCAGCAGGTAGGGGAAGAGCCATCTCTGGCAAAACAGTGGATGCAATCACACGTCTGCCTTGCTCCTCCCTCCACATATGGCCAGCCTTTCTACAGGTATTAATGAATTTAGAACATGTCCCAATCCTGCGGATGGGCAAGCCACTTGTTCTCTCCATTTATGAGTGATCAAAGACTTGCTTAAGCCCACAGATACCCCATTGAAAGAGCAGGGACTGGCCCTTGGGTATGGTTTTAGAAACACCAGCTGTTTGGTGGTTATTACTATGGGGCTCAGCCACCCAAGTGGCGCTGGGAGGCACAGAGGAATCGCACACCAGCCACAAGGATGGACCAGATCCGCGTTTGTTTGGCCACATTCAATTTTTTTCTTAGAGTATTGCTGTTATGAAGAGAGAAGTCCAACCCTAACCTGTAAAGTGAACATCAGAGAGCCCAGCAGTCCCCCACATTGCCTTGGTGTTTAAGAGAACAAATATCTAGCTCTGTTTCCTCTGCAGCCAGACCTGCTGCAAGTAGGAAAATGGGCACCCAAGAGAAAGGCACTGGCAGAAATCATAGATTTCTTTCTCATTTGAAGTAAGCTTGTGAAATAAACTTCCCAGCAAGGAAGAGAGAGAGATGCTCTAAAACCCAGTTCTTCCTCAAGAAGGGAGCCAAGCCATCTTGTGTGCTTACACAGCAAAACATCTCAGAGGAACAAACAGATATTTTCATCAAATACTTTTTTCTTTTCAATGAGCTTTTTCCCCCACAGTACAATTTTTTAAAAGCCCTGAGAATAGCCAAGAGTCCCATGGCTGGGAGAAGCAGTGACAGCAGCCCCAGCTCTGCTGTGATCCTGGGTTGTGACGTAAGTAGTACACACTGCTGTGGTCAGGGGGAGGCTGGCACTCCAAAAAAACTAGGAATATTGTATAACAACAACTTACATAATTACCTATTGCATAATGCCAGGGGAAAGGCCCTCCATAACGCAGCTGTGGTTTCTATGGCATTTTGCTGAAACACGGATGCTTCTAGGGGATTCATTTGCACTTTATTTCAGGAGCCTGCAGCTCAGTCCATGCAGACAGACAGGTGAGACCCCTGTACTCACAGCAGCTTTAGCTAGAGAGGTAAGGGACATAGTAACGGGATCTTATAGCCATAGCAGGGCAATAGCATTGAGTTTTCTGAAGCTGTGACATTGACTTTGGTATTCAGAGGATCAGAAGATGGTCAAGTAAGAGCACCATCTGCAACTATGTTCATTGTGTAGCCTCTATGGCTTGTAGGAAATGAGGTGGAGTCTAACTGACGATGGCAGTAGCCAAATCAGGCTCACTCCTCTCTTCCCCTTGCTCTTAGACACTATTCTTAGCAGTGCCTCCAGGCAGGGCTCCCGCACACCGATGCATTTACACAGCTGAGAGGTGACCCGACCTGCTTGCTTAAAAAGAAGAGGAAAGGTTAGGAGGAGAAGATTTCAGCATCAGGACAAGATTTGGGCTGTGAGTTTGCAGATATGTGCTATGTACTTACCAGTATCTTGGCATGGATCCTTTCAGGGATCGTGCCCTGTGCCATAAAGTCAGAGGTAGCTTTACCTTTGCTTCAGTGCTCACAGGATCCAGCCTTTGGTGACTATCAGACATAACACAGGCATGACCCACAGCTCCTGTGCAATCACTGAGGCATCTCACAGTGTATGTGACACTGCACAGCACCTGGACAAAACACTTATCTCGGCTAAGCAGGACACTTATTGCAGACCAGTGCTTGGATTCAGTGGGAGAACATGTGGGAAAGCAGCAGGGCAATCCAGGACAAGAATATTTAGGCTATAATATAGAAACTGAGGCTGTCTCTGAGGCACATGAGCTCTCCCTGGGGATGTAAACCTTCTCTGGAGGACTCGGTAAGCAGAGCACAAAAGGACTGAGGTTTTTGTGTGGGAAACTGAGTGCAGTTAAAGGAAGGAGGATTATGATTAGAGAACAGGCAGATTTTAAAGTCTCACCCACCCCAGAGCAAAAGGAGGAAATTACTGTTTAGAGGTAAGAACATGGATGATAGCAGTGAGACCCCAGAGATCTTTAGGAGTCAGTGAGAAATGTGGCATGCAGAAGTCCCTTCAGGTGGATTAGACTTCATAACAGCATAATGGCACTCAGGGATTTGTGTACTACTTACTCAAGTACTAAAGCAAGAGAGGAATTCCTCCCTCATCATGAATAATATATTGTAACTAGAGCCTGCTGAAGGACGACTGAGAAAGGCAAGGGTCACAGAAATTCATATGGGCAAAAAGAGTCAAGCAATGAGCCTGCATGTCCAAACATGCACTGCCTGCCACCGCAGAGCTCTGCAGCTCGGAGCTACCCACTGGAAGCTGTAACAGAGACTCTTGCAGCATGGCTAAGGTTCGGATTTCATGAACAGGTTGACTGAAATCCAGGCAACTGGAAGGGGTGGCTGTTCCCAGACCATGCTTTATGCCAGAGAGTGTCCTCATCCCCCTCTTCCCAGTGCCTTGGGAATATGGGTGGTGCCTTGCAAGCTGCCTTGCCATATAAGAGTGTGGGGTGCATTTTGGGTGTGGCTGAGTGCTGCTGGAGAGGTGTTCTCATGCCTGCAAAGGCAGCAGCAATTGCAGCATGGCCAAGACCAAAGCAAGAGCAGCATCAGCAGCGACAAAGTTGAGCCACTGTGCAAACAAGCACACTTTTTGCTGTCCACCTTTCCTTGGGACACACCAACACTCATGCCCAAAGTTTGCAGGGAGCCAGAAGTGTCTGACTGCTGGTTAAACTCACAGAATCACAGAATATGCCAAGTTGGAAGGGACCCACAAGGATCACCGACTCCAACTCCTGGCCCCGCACAGGACCATCCCCAAGAGCCACACCATGTGCCTGAGAGTATCATCCAAATGCTTCTTGAACTCTGTGAGGCTTGGTGCTGTGACCACTTCCCTGGGGAGCCTGTTCCAGTGCCCAACCACCCTCTGGGTAAAGAACCTCTTTCTGATATCCAACCTAAACCCCCCCTGGCACAACTTCAGGCCATTCCCTTGAGTCCTGTCACTGGTCACCACAGAGAAGAGACCAGTGTCTGCCCCTCCTCTTCCCCTCATGAGGAAGTTGTAGACTGAGATGAGGTCAACTCAGCATTGAATAATTCTTCCTATCTGAGCTGCTCCTCGAGGAAGAGGAGTTAACCTGGCCTCAACACACAATGCACAGCTCAGACTCCCAAAAAAGAGTGGGAGAGCCCATCCCTACATGGTAAAAGTGGGTGATACAGCTGGAAATTGCCTTCTCAGGCCCAGCGGGCAGACAATGGCCCTCAAGGTGCCAGCACTTAATATGAGGCTGTGCATGCTTTAAGTTGGATTTGCAGGCAATGCCAGCAGAGCCTGCTCCGTTCCACAATGCCTGTGCAGCTCTTTATGAGGGTTTGAAATGAAGTGGATCAAGGAACTGGTCTGAGTTTAAAGTAACTGTGTTTATCTTTTGGAGAGTTTATTTTGAAGCCAGATAAGTTCTACAGTCTGATTTGTCACACAGCTGGACCAACATATGCTGGCAGGGGGAGTAGGAGGACGCAGAGCTACTTACGCAGGCATCGCTTGTAAAAGAAACACCCATGGAGCCATCCTCCAGAACCCCAGGCAACACTGTCTAACTAGTGGAACAGCACATACAGATTAGGGTTTCCCTGTGCCTGAGTTTCATGGGGTGAAAAGTGAGAAAACAGGCACACTTTTTATTCTCTTTGCCTACAAAACAGCCTCTCATCCACAAAGCATGAAGCTTCTGCAAGATAAGAGCCTGTGGGGAAGCCAAGATCTACCCCTCATTTGTATTGATGTTTACACTTGCCTTTTAATGAGCTCCAGCAGGTTCTTGCTTCCAGCTGCAGTTGGCCCTTTTCAAAGTTCAAGGTCTCATTTTGCATTATCGTTCCAACACCAAGTGCTCCCTTAGGGAGGAAAGGAACAATCAGGACTTCTTCTCTTCTGAGAAGCAGCACCAGTTTAAGCAGCCCCTAATCCAGTAGTGCCTTATGTGCTCTGCTAGTCTTCTGGGAACTTCTGCAAGTAAACTGATGCCTTGGCAAAAAAATAAGTGTTTTCTTCAAGCAGATCAACACTGGGCAGCAGTGAGCACCCTAAACACAGTGCTGGTGGCTTGGCTGCCTGAGCAGAGGATGTACACTGAATTTGGGGTGGCATCTCTGTTCTGTATCTCTTCCCTGTTATTTTCAATGCTGTGCTTGCAATCAGATCTTTTGTCTTCTGCCCTTTAGGGTCCTGCTGGCAAGACAACCACAGTGGTGGGACTTGCTGCTGACTGCAAGATACTGGCATGAAAAAAACACTGGAAGATTTCACCTCTGCTGCGACTCCTGGTCCCATGGTACAAGTGTAACATAGCATTCCTGCCACATGCTCAGCCTGGCTAGCCCCCTCAGCTCTTTGGGATCTAGGGTTGCATATACAGATGTCCCAGGCTGGTCACCTTTGGAAAGCTCACCTTACACACACAGGATCCATGGACAGATAGAAGCTCATCTAGCTCCTTCTTCCAACAGCACTAGTGGCAGATGCCCAGGGAAAGTGTAAGAAGCAGGAACAATTCTACTCCTGTGCAGCAACTTGAGGCTAAAGGACTTCCCAAGGTTATATTTGCATGCTTGCATTTAACAGCTCTAGGCAGAATTCTTCACAAGTTTATAATTTTTTTAATCCTCTTATACATGCTCCTCAAAATATATTTCAGACATGGTTGCAGCCTTACTAGGTCAAACTGTTTAAAACAACCTGCTGACTTGGT
The DNA here is from genome assembly GCF_003945595.2 of Pipra filicauda. Classification (NCBI taxonomy): domain Eukaryota; kingdom Metazoa; phylum Chordata; class Aves; order Passeriformes; family Pipridae; genus Pipra; species Pipra filicauda. Next base: position 703,080 of record NW_024104379.1, on the reverse strand, counting down.
GACTCTGCAACCAATGCAGAGTCAATTAGCCAATGCACAAAGACAAAAATCTGATAGTCACTTTCTAACCATTCACAAACAGCTTTAAGGCATGGTCATTCAAAAAAAAAAAAAAAAAAGCCAATAAAAATGAAGCTCCATTACCATCGAAGATCTCTAGATCTCTGTACGTGCAGGGGTCCCACCTCTGGTGACTTTTTAATTGCAAGTTCCTCAAATAACATGGTTTGATTTTTCGATCTTCCTCCTCCTGCTAAGGGATCCAGTGCTGGTGGCTCAGCTGGTCGGATCCAGCTGCTCTGTGACAGCATCTGTTCTAGAAGTTGCTTATCTTAGCCTGTGGTCCTTTTATTTCGTTCCCCATCATCTTCAGCAGAGATCTCATTCCACTCTTTGCTCTAAATGAATCCATGCTCCTTCTCTGGGTTTCAGTGCTAATTTTTTGACTTATCTATGGGTTTACAGCAAAGGCCAAATTACACAGGATTTATTATCCTCCTGAGCAAAAGGCCAGGATTTATCTGCTGCTCTTGCAGACCTGCAACTGATGTAGCTGAGAGAGGTACATTGGCCCCCACAACAAGACAGCCCCAGCCTCACCTGTTTATTGGGGTAGAGAGGGTCCAAATCATAAAAGAAAAACAGACAAGGACAACAGTGGGACCACAGATAAAAAAGTCAGGAGAAGAAAGGGGACTGCAGATAGACCAGACAAAGCAGGTAGACATTTTGTGTGAAAAAATGTATATTACAAATATCTCACCCACTGAGCATAGCCTGGGCCAAGAGGGAGTCTTTGGGGTCAGGATTCAGATGGAAATTCAGGTGGGAACATGGGCAAGCTTTGATTTGTTTGGGTTATTAAATAAAATAAAAAGACCAATTTGAGTAAAGTGAGAGGAGAGCAGGAAAGTGAAGTCCTGGCCAGTATGACCTGCGAGGAGTGAACATGGCAAGTAATTTATTCAGTATCTGCCCCCTTGTCATGGGTCCTGCTTTTGGGTGGTTCACTTTACAGACATAGATGTGCCTCTCATCTGCTGAGTGATGAGCCTGATGCCAGGACACTCTAGATGCCAGCTCTGCCAATCAGCCCACCCTCTTGGCCTAATTTACATGGATATTTAATACAGAAGTTATTATGAACCATCTCATCACAATGAAGCCATCATAGGTTCAAGGCTGCTGGCAGCAGCTGCAGATACCAGACTCTACACAAGACAGAGGAGAATGCCCACAAGAGGGAGAGTTGGTGCCAGTCTCGACAGTGATTTTGTGCAAACGGCACTTCCCTGCCTGGCAATTGAAGATCCATTCCTCCTGCTTCACTTCTCCCAGCAGAAATGTTTCCCAGTCCTGGACATTCCCCTTTCCACTCTTTTTCCCCTCCTCTTCTTTCTCCAGATGACTGGTATTTCATCTTCTTTGTGTGCAGTAAGCCAAAAGGCCACACTGTACAGGCACTAGATACAGTACTATTGGAAAGGCACTGTGATTAAGATGGTTTCTCTCCTCTGCTTCCCTTTCCTTCCACGCACACTGTGCTGTGCTGGAAGGGCAACCCTGCACCAGCCTCAGCACAGGCATCCCCTCCTCTTGCCCAGCCCATAACTTGGAGATGGCACCCCACATCTGCTCCTCTGGGGAGCCCTCCATGGGCACACATGCAAAATACCAGCCATTCCTGCTGGGCTCTGCTCAGCCTCAACATCTCAGGTCTAAACTAGACTCCATCGAGACATGGGATTTTCAATCCATTTTCCAAATATAGTGGGCAGTTACCAGCAACAAGAGCCAAGAAGTCTCTGAACTTCTGCAGGAAAAAGCTTATTGTGAGGAAGTGCTGGAAGACATTGGTGATGTGGAAATAGCCGCTCTGCAGCCTCTACAGTTGGAGGTGCTCCTTGGTGCTGGTGCAGCATGAGCACCAGAGGGACTTTTCTTGTGGGATCACCCCAACAGCTCCACAAACAGCACCCCTGAGTCACCAGGTCCAAAAACTTTCAAGATACATTTTGATGACTTTGGCTAGTGATTTAGCAGAAACTCTAACAAAACTCGTAGCACTCCTGGGGCAGTTTTCTAACTTGAAAGCCTAGAGAAATGCCTTCAGAGGAGACCCACATGAACCACATCACCAGGATCACCACAGAGCCACCAGGTGTGGCTCCCAGCACCTTGGCCACCCTCTGGCCACCATTAACCTCCAACTGCCAGAACAAGCCTTGCTTGTGCCCAGCTGGCTGCAGTGTGGTAGCAGCAGCAGCCAGCAGTGTTTTTGCAAGCGTGTAGGAGAAAAATCAGCTCTCCGGAGGAAGGGAACAAAGCAGGGAAGCTGCTGGTTCCCTCTAAGGAGAGGGATTTCCAGCTCAAGGCAAAAAGCCATGGATGCTTCCTCTGAAGCACATTGTTCCTGCTGGTATTAGTATGTCAGGCATTGCACACAAACTGCCCTGGAAAGCAGCATCCACGTGAAACCATATGGGCTCCTAAGCCTGCTCAGTGGCCAAAAAGCTCACCAAAGCAGGGAGTGGTTCATAGCCTAGCTTGGGGCATTGGGCAAGGAGAGGCCTATTATGTCCAAAGCAAGAAGATTTATCAGCACACCTGCATGACCTGCCTTGTAGCACATCCACAGTGCTGTGCAAGACACTGCACATTGAGATGGAGGAGGGAAATGCAGAAAGAAAACAGAGGGAGGAGAGACATGCCACCAAGATGATCAAAGGGATCGAGTACCTCTCCTATAAGGAAAGGCTGAGAACAGGGTTTGTTCAGTCTGGAAAAGAGAAAAAAGAAGAGTTACATAATTGCAGCCTTCCGGTACCTGAAGGGAGCCTATGAGAAGGATGGAGAGGACTTTTTACAAGAGCATGTAGTGACAGGACAAGGGGGAATAAGTTCAAACTGAAAGAGGAGGTTTATACTGGATAATAGGAAAAAATTCCTTACTGTGAGGGTAGTGAGGCACTGGAACAGGTTGCCCAGAGAAGTTGTGGATGCCCTATCCCTGAAAGTGGTCAAGGGGCTTGGACGGGGCTTGGATCAACTTGGTCTGAGGGGAGGTGTCCCTGCCCGTGGCAGGGAGGTCGGAACTGGATGATCATTAAAAGGTCCCTTCCAACCCAAACCAGCCCATGGTTCTATGATTCTGTGCTAGCTTTACTGTAAGCCTTAATCACTCTGTTCCAAATTATAACTGTGGGGCTGGGCTCACGAGCTCATGCACCCAATCGGCCTTTTAGAGCAGCTTCTCACCATCCAGCTGATGCAGAAATGCACAGTGTGAAGAGCCAGCACCTAATCCCAGCTTCTGCAGTCAATCAGAGCATCTCGTTCAGCATTACCTGCTCGGATAGGGTCACCTAAGCAGACACAGTAAGACAGCTGTGTAAACAGAGGCTTAGCAAATACAACTGATTACTGTAGGCAGCATGTTTTTACTTGGTTTTGGGCATGCTGACAGGAAATAACAACCAAAAGGCATCAGAGGCGAGAAGGTGGAGATACGGGCCACCCCTTGGCAGGGGTGAGGCAGTGAGGTTATTTACAAAACAGCCAGTGGGTATATGTATTATTTGTACAGGATAAGAAAACGAAAAGCAAAGTTACCTTGTGTTGAGTGGGATCATTTAATAGTACACAATTACTTCATACAAATTTGGATAGAATTAATTAAAAGTATTGTCGTGCTCTGAGGCAGAGTTCCCCTGCCACTGAATTCAGGTCCAAAGGGAAGCTCTTACTTGTAGACACTCACAAAATCAAATCCCTAAACTTCAGACCAGTTTCCCTAGGAGCTTAGCTGTTGTGTCCTTTGAAGTTATATTTTAGGTTTAAATTTAAATCTTTATCCTTCTTTCTTACCTTTAATTTCTCTCTAGTTTGAAATCCAGAGGCAACTTCCATCTGCAAAGCCAAGCCGCTGGTGCACTGGACACGATCCCATGATCCTGCTGGGCAGAGCAAGGAAGACACCAGTTGTGTAGCTTCAGGCAGCCAGGAGGCAGCAGTGCCACTGGCCAGTGTCTTGCTCCCTGCCCCAATGCAGGACCTGAAGGTTGGAGTTCAGAAGTATAGTACAGGTTACAAGGAGACCTGCCTTGGGACTGGGGCTGGGAAATGAAATGTTTTCATCTGAAAGCAAAATCAAACCATGTAGACCCCTGATGCAACACACGGCCAGGATACCAGGAAGCTTTTGGCTTGCCAGGAACCTAAAAGAAATATTTTTAGCCTGAGTGAGGTTGACATAAACATTTTTGTTTTTTCTTCCCCCCATGAACTTGCAGGTGAATCATAAGCTATCTTGGGAGTAAATTTACAACAGCAGCAAATGTTTCTCAAGTGCCTCAGTAAAGCATGAAACTTGCTCCTTCCTTTCTGTCTTTGCCCACATGTGCACGCATGAGCCCTCTGTCTCTGTGAGAGCATAACTTTTAGTACTCTGGCAGTGGAAATACATTAAATCACATTTACCCCAGTTGTCCATCATTTCTGATCCCTGCACAGCACTCACAGGCCGTGACATGGACCACAGTGCTGTGTCAGAGATGCACAGAGATGCCTCCAGCACTGCACAGCACATCAACTGCATGGCACCCACAGTGAGGGGACCCAGAGAGCATCCTTGGGCCAGGGCACTGATACTTCTGCAGGGATGAGAGCTCAGCTGGGGAGACAACATCGAGGAGCATGGTCAAGTGTGGAGAGGATGGGCTGAAGACTTTTCCCTCACCTTCACAGACACAGTTGCAATATCCCCAGTATGTCCTGGCACAGAAACTAATAGACCAGATCTTCACAGTGATGAGATAGGGGGGAAAAAAACAGAGAAACATTTTGTGAAGGCTAAACACCCACACCAGCTTTGCAGAAGCGTTTTGCTTTTCCACCTGCATATTTTCATCCACTTAAGCAATCTAATACTGACTTCTCATTCATACTTTTTTTTTTTTTAAAAAAAAAGCATTTGGAACAAAACACTCTAATTACAGAATAAATATTTTGCTTGAAATGAGCAGACAGATATTCAAAACCATTTTCTGACATGACAGATGATTTGAAAGGAGCTGCACTGTGGGCACTGTATGCCATTCAAGCCCAATTTAAAAATACATGGCGTTATAGCAAAAATAGACATGACCCGAAGCACAAACATCACCACACGGGCAAATGTCTCCTGTAAAATGCCATTGGTGATTTGCATGGCAGCTGAACCCAGTGGCAGTGGAATAATGTCGTCCACTTTTGTGGGTGTTGCCGTGGTAAACCCACATGAACACCATTGCAGCAACACATGCACATTGCCATGGCAGGGATTGTCCAACTGCTCCAGTTGCGGGACCCCAACCTGGGTCCCAGCCTTTCTGGAAAACCTAAGGGAAATTCCTGTCCTCTTATGCATGTGATCTGACTTCAAACTCTTGGCATGCTGGAAGAGACCTGAAGGACTCTTGCTACCTTTGCCACATCTAAATTATTTTGTGGCATTCCAATGACAGGTGGGAGCCAGGTAGTATGTGAAAAATAACCTTTTCACCCTTAAATGCTGAGGAGCTCATGTCCAAGTGTTCACATCCCAGAGATGCTGAGGAACAGAGGGACAGAGGAACAGCTGCACCCCCTTAGCAGCTCCAGCTCCAAGCCCACATGGCATGCTTGGAAATCAACCCATTCCAAAAGCTTTGGCTCAAACTCTGGTGCTCCTGAAACAGCCCTGAGCTTGCAGGAGAATTAGACAGAGACGACTCCAACACTGGTGAGTGGGGTTGAGAAACAAGAGCTCTAGGGCCACCACACCACCCACACAGGGGAAACACCACCTCCAAATGGCCAAAGCCTGTACTGGTTCCCTACGGAAGTGAAGGGATATGACCAGATGTGCATGTTCCATATGGGAAACTCAGTCATAGGCATGACCTGGGGCAGCCAGTTGAGAGGTATGAGAGACCTCACTACCCACATGCCACATGTGGGAAACCAGCAAGGCATTTATGGGGTTAGATAGAGAAGGAAAATCCTCAAGGAAGTAGCTCTGGGATGAGAAAACAATAAGTGAGTATATCACACAATATCACTGAGTCGCTATGCCCACATCTTGGGAAATATGTTAACTAAGCAAGGCAGTGTCTCCACGAGGTCATCCTGATGTCTAATGACCCACATGTTCTGATATCAGAAATATGTAAAACTGCAGCGATGGCAATGAAAACATGGATGTCAGTGGCTCCTGGCAGAACTGTTCTGTAGAGCACAAATACTAATGAAGCCAACTTCAGTGATGAGGTTCTAGTCCCATTTTTCAAATGGAAGGGCTGAGCAGGAGGCACCAAGTGGTCATATGGGCAGGAAGAGGCGATGCCCCTACCCAGAGGACTGTGCCCCATCCTGCTAACAATCCTTTGGTCTTCCAGATTTCCCACCCAGGGTCTTGTTTTGTTTGCATGAAGCAGCTGTAAAATCAGACCACCAGCGGGCCAGATCTGAGACTGGGTCCTGGGTTTGCTGCTCTTCACTGGTTAGTGACACCTGCAAGGCCAAAGAGGAGAAGCCAGTCCGGTTTCCAGTGTGACCACAGACCTTCAGAGATGCAGCACAGCTCTGGCTTTCCTACACTTGGAGAGGCAGAAGATCCCTGGGATAAAACAGACCAGGTGCTGTACCATGATTCTGGGAGGCAAGGGCTGATAACTCCGAGATCTGGACCTCTCCAGGCTGTTTGCAGAAACACTAGTGAAAGGAAAGAGGTGTTAAAAAAATAAATTGTAAAATTAAGTGGAATAATAACAATCCTGGGTAGAGGAGTCTCAGAAATATTATGGCCTTGATTACCCTGGTGGGTAAGACACAGCTCTGGGTGGGTGTTCATGGTGCTGCTGAATCCTGCAGCCATGTCCAGGGCAAATCCCACACAGAGCAAGTAAAGAGGGGATGGTGTGTCCTGAGAGGCAGGCTAAACACAGATTTATTGGTCCTGGTTCTCCTTTTAATTTTGTCCACATGATCAGACTATTAAAATACCATTCAAAATCTGCCTTTCTGCTTTTTCTGCCTTGGATCATCCTGTCCATTCAAGCCTTGTTGTTCCCGTGGGTCATTCCTTTGGGCACATTCATGGCACATGGTTTCTCTGACTTAGACGATGAGATGGCAGCTTTTAAAAGCATTCCTGTTTTCCCCAATGCCTGGAGTGAAATTGAGGCCAGAAACATTTCTGGGCATGTTAGGATTTTGTCCCATGGAGATTGCCTGGCTGCCAGAGGGCAGTGAAGGGTTTAGAAAAGATAACTCCTGTACTGCAGCACTCCCTGAGCAGCCACCTACCACCAAGCCAAGGAGTCAGGGCAGCATAGCACAGCTCAAAGCTTGGGATCTGATTGTTTGCAAAGCAGAAAAGAGGAGATTCACCTATCGCCTCTTCTCTCCTCCTGGCAACTTTCACTGTATTTTGGGCACAGATGCTCAGACTAGGTGCTGGTAACTAAACTAGAAACCTGTGGCCTCAGGAGACCTACGTAGCTCCAGTGGCAGGGAGGGAATGAAGTGGCCGCACGTGATGAGCGAAATTTCCAGGGTTCACATCAGGGATGCACTGTACTGGGCTGTTCTTCAGGACATGCTTTCTGCACACATAGGCTTGCTGAGATCTCACCCTTGGCAGTGCTCATAAGGATGCTGCTCTGTGCCTCTAGGGTCTCTCAGCTGTGAGGGTCCCCAGCAAGGGGACAGGAAGCCATACAAAGGCACAAGGGAGTCGAGTATTTCACATTTTCCCAAGAAGACCAGAGTACAAATCCACCGTGCATCTGCCCATCTCCAAGTATAGCCAGGCACTGCTGCCTCACAGGGATAAACTGGCTCCTGGGTCTGCACCACAGGCACACAGTACATGCCTTTGGCGCCATCAGTCACCAGCAGGGAGAGAGATGCTCAGTCAAGGTGTTTCTTGCAGGACCCTTCATTCAAGGTGTTTCATTTCTAGTGGAGGGCTTAGAGAACAGTTGCCAGGAACTTGTGAACAGGATGAGGGCATGCCAAAGATGGGCAGGGCTCCAGAACAATTACTTTTCCACAAGTTCATTTACTACCCACTTGTTAGGGAAGGGGGTTGGTTGCCTTTTCCCAGTACGAGAAAGTGAAGGAAGCTTGCAACTTACCCCTTGCCAGAGTTCAAACCCTCCAAATGCTTTTTCTTCTACAAAATGAGAAACATTTAAACATAAACACAAAGAAAAATGGTGAATAAAGCTCCTTGCATGCTCAGCAGTGGGCATTCACTGCCATTGAGAGGCAATGTCCCCGGTTCCCTGCTGCGGTGCTGGGTCACACCTGGTCCGTAAATCACAGTGGATTTTCTGCAGGTGCCGGGATGTCTCACCTGTGACACCTCCCAGGAGGCTGGCGTGGCTCTGAGCACACTGAGCCATTGCTGGGAGCCGTTGGACAGTCACCACTCCTACATACAAGCAGCTCCATCCAAGTGCAAATGTGTACAGCCCCTGGAGTGAAATTTGGCTTCAGCCTCATTTTTTGTTTTGAGGGCACCATTCCTTAGCAAAATGCAACATGCTTTTGAGCCTGAAGGCTCCAGGCTCAACTGGAGGAAAACCAGGGTCTGGCATCACATCCCCAGGGTTATTTATGACCCTCCTTGGTACTAGAGATGGCTTACAGCCACCTCCTGCATGCTGCTCTTCAGGGGAACAACCAGAGCAAGCTCCCTTAGCTCTACAAATGGGGGTTTTGCCCAGTTTTGGCATGAGGACACTGGCTGATGGTGGGAAGGTGTTTCACCATCCCCCACAGCTCATGGATAATGGTGGGGACTGGTGACTTACCAGCATTCGTGCTGCTCAGCAAAAAGACCCCAGTACTTAGTTGTGCTGGTGTTGACAGGTCCTAAATCCATATTGTAAGAAGTATTTGATGTCACTAACAAGCCTGTGGGAATGGCATGTTTCACTCAACCCTGCAGTAAGTCCAGGTATTTGCTCCTTTCAAGTCAAAGCTCTTTGAGAGCCCAGGGCTGAATAGGTATTTTGGACAGCCGCTCAGTGACCCGAATGGCCAAGCTGACCTCTGCCTGGCCTCCCCTCTGGAGCTAATGACGCTCTCAAATATGGCAGGGCCTGGATTTTAACCAGGGATGTGTCGGCTTCACCACTAGCTGTCATCTCTGATGCTTCAAGGCTGTCTCACCCAAACTGACCCTGTGAAGTGTGTCAGACTCATCTCTCCAGACCTCTGGCTGCACCGGCTCTCGGCTTGGTGCCTGTCACACAACAGTGTTAGCAGGGAGCAAGGGTGGGTCATTTCCATTCCTGCATCACGAATCCCATCGCTGGTCCACAGAGGAGAAAAAGGAGTGTTATCCCTGGGTCACAGCCTTGCAGCCATCTCAGCCCTCACCCCTCAAGGCCACTGAGCAAGCTCAGCAGACACCAGCTTTTCCCCAACCTTGAATTTTTCATTTCATCCCCAAACTTTCGATCAGGCCCCCCTCCCCAGCATAGATGTGAAGCTTTCTACCTGTGCAAAGCTTTCCATGGATGACACTGACTCTCCCGCTTCCTTTCTCACCCTCGAGCCCCACAGCCGAGTGGGATGGTGGAGCAGGCAGCTCACCCACATTCACACTGCAGTGAGCTGAAACTCCTCCTCACCCCCTTGCATTCTGCACACAGGCATCTGCAGCTGCCCTTCGCTGGGTGAGACCTGTCTCCGTGCTCAGTGAGAGCGCAGGGACAGCCAGCGGCATCTTGCCCATGTGAGCTGCACTTGGCCAAGAGCAGGAGCTATTTCTGGAGAGCTGCTTCTCTCAGAGCAGAAGCGGCAGAACTCAGGAGCACTGACCGAAAAAGAAAAGCCCTGGTGTTTCAAATGGGAAGCGAGGTTTCCCAGCCTCCCACTGGGGAGGACAGGCAACATCCTTGCAAAAATAAGGGAGGACTGCAGTGCTCTGTGGCAGGAGGACTCCAGAGGAGCTCAAAGGCTACTTCAATAAGACCGTAAACACGCCAGATCGGCTGTTGTTGCAGAGCTCCGTGAAATCAGTGATGTCTGAGCAGAGTTCAGCTGGAGAGCGCTGGTGCTATAAAAAACAAAATGACTTTGGGCTTTGACACTTCCTTCTGACACACAAAAAGGTGATTTGTGATTCAAAAGACAAGGAATTTATCATCAAAAGGAGCTGGGACAGAGCTCAGTGTTTACACATGGCAGAACAAGACAGGCACCAAGAGCAGATATATTTATACTCATCCATTAATAAAAGAAGCCAAGTCAACCATACCTTTGTGCTAAAGTTAGAGCATAGCATTCTGCATGTCCTTAAAAAGGCAAGAAAGTTTCCACAAACTGGGACAGCCGCTCCCGGTGCCAGCTCTGTGCATCCCCTCCTCAGTGCGCAGTGGGGCTCCCAGCATCAGCCCACTCACTACCCCAGGAAAGGGGCCAAACGTGGCAAGGCTTCTACACGTGGGAAGGCTGACTAGATTCTGGTCATGGGCTGGTGGCCACTGCACCTTAGGAGCTAAATGGTCCCTTCTCTACCTTCAGAGACCTGCAGGAGACAACTGCCTCTTCCCAGACACAAAAATCCTCTGTTTTTGACTCCAGTACTCTCTTTGCTTCCCTGGTTATAGTGCTTGTGCAAGCCAGGAGCCTTCACCGCTGCTACAGGCAACATGGGGGAATGCTGGTCTTGGCACACTTGGGCTGGCTCTACGGGTTTAAGACTTGGCTTGTAGGGCTGCCTTCATCAACCAGCAAAGCAAAGAGGAGCAGCACCCAAGAGTCTAGGCTGTCATTGAAAGGCCAGTGTGAGCCCAAGGTGAACAGAGAGCACCCAGGACAGTGGATGGTTCATCTCCAATGAGGTAAGTAATAGGGCTGGATGGTGCGAGTCGCTGGAAACTCTTGGATTTGACACTAAGAAATACTTTAGAAACCACTAATTGCAGCAAATTCCTTAGCCCACAGGTACAGCTGGAGCTGCCTGGCTTCACCTGCAGTGTGCAGGGGAACATTACACCAATTAGTAGGAAAGACCTGGAAAAGTCAGATCTCTGTTCCTTGCAAGGTGCTTCTAGAAAACAATCAATTATCCTTCTGCCTGACAAATAACAGATGAGCTCTCGCAGTTGTTTCCCTGTTTCCCCTCTCTGCCCCCACCCAGTTCCAGCCCTTGAACAACGCTGGAAGCTCTTCACTGAACCTCTCCCAGTTCCTCTGGAGCAGCAGGAGCCAGCACTGGATGTGCTATGCCAGAAATGATCATGCTTCAGGCAAACTGAGAGCAACCATAAAAAAATACATCTTGTCTAAATCAAAGTTAAGCCCACTGCAGTTTTTCCTCTCTACACTCCAGTAAAACAGCCACAAGCAAAAACTGACCCCAGCTGCACAGGAAGGAAACAGGGCTGCAGGCACACACCAGAGGCCACAGGTCACCTCTCACCTCCCAGAGCCCGTTGAAGTTGTTGTGACTGCAGAATGCATTTTGCCTTTGAGCTCATGCTGAAGATGCTTCAGTTACATGAACCTGACTGACCTTTGAGCAAGACAGAGGACTAGATGGCCTCCACAGATCTCTTCCAACCCAAATTATTCTACAGCTTTGCAATTTTCTGTATAAAGACGGAAAGAGGGCATGCAAATAACTCTGCCTCCCACACCAGCTACTAAGCTAAGCTCTCCTATCAAAGGGTGCTCAGGCTGCCATCCCTGAGCCAGTATAGTCAACAGAAGTCCAGCAGCAAAATCCTGACAAGAAGTCAGCTTTGCCACTGGCACAGGGATCAGGGCTTCTTCCTGAGCTTTCGGGTCAAATCTCCTGATGCAGCTTGTCAGTGCCAGCCTAAGATGCAGCCTTAGCAGTAACACTAACCTCACCCTTGAGCTCTTCTGCAAATTCAGTTTGAATTCATAAATCATTTCAAGGTGATCCCAATGCTTTCCAGCAAATGTTACCATTTACTGACTATATCCCACCCTGCAGCTGCCAAGCATGGCCGTGTGGCACAGGGATTCTCACTCAGTAACCATGCTGGTGGACCTTGGGCTGGCACCAAACCCCAGAGCCCACATCCAGGTTGTCACCAAACCTTCCTCCCAGCTCTTCCCTGATGTGACAGTGGTACTGTCACTCTCAGCTGATGCTACCTACACACCTTGAAATGAGCACCATGAGCTGTGATTTGTGTGATTTGTCTATTACCTATTATAAGTATTTACAGCCTATAGAAAGGGAATGTATTAAATCAGCCGTGTTCACTTCCTCAACCAACTTGCAGTGCATTCAAAGAATCTCTGCTTCCTCTGACAAGCTTTACTTTTGATAAATCATATTGAGAAATGCTGAATATTACAACACTTTTACTGACTTACTAGTGAATTCCAGGTTCAGCCATTTTACAGCTTTGCCTTGAAATGAAGGTAGGCTGGAAGACCTAAAGCTTCTTTGCTTTGCCTCTGAAGCAGCTCTGCAATGCCTTTCTCCCAGCACAGCCAACCTTCCTTTCAAGACCACTCCCAGTTCCACTGATGAAGAATCCCTTAACCAGCTCTTCTTCAACAATTTTCAGCCCTGATTTCCAGGCATCTAATTTTAGCAGTCACTGCTGAACATCCTCTTGAGTTATTGTTAGAATGAAATGAGGATCATCTGACAGGAACATATCCTTGGTAAGTACTGGGAAGGAATGCTTACGGAGCTCGCATGCCTTCCTGCATCCTAATTGACAATCCTACCACCCGGAGACACACCTTATCCCACCCTTTTTGTTCCTGGTACCTTGTATTTCCAAAAGCAATAAAATCCTGCACCAGCCTCAACTGTACTAGGCATATTTAGCTGTACCATTTTGCTCAGTTATTGTTTCCATAATTACTTCCAATTAGCCATAGGGATTTATTTGTTATTTTTAGGATCATTTCAGCTGAAAAGGCACCTGATTATATGGATCTATATTTGCATGACATCTTTCACTGCAGGATCTCTAAATACTTTGTAGGATATGAATGGATTTCTGCTTGTCTGCAGTGATCCTCCTTCTATAAGCAGGAAAACAGGAGCAGTGATCAAAAGACATGTCCAAACTCCCAGAAGAAATTTACACCAAACACAGTAACAGCAGCTTCCAGTTGTGTATGTTAACTATTAAACCTGTGCTAACACAGATGAACTGAGGTTGGCTACACAGGCATTAAAGGAAATGCCGATACTGTAATTTGAAACAGTTGTCTCTCCTTCCACACTAACAGGTTTAAACAGTGATTGAGCTTGAGGAGGGGAAAAAAAAAAAAAGCTCCTTATCAAATACCAAACAAATGGCCCTTTTCTGCTAATAAGCAGCAATGGGAAAGAATGTGGATTTTCAGAGAGCTCAGTGTACAAACAGATGGGGCTGGGATTTTGCCAGCATGACTTGCCAAGGTTTTGCCCTTTATCACCGTTAAGAAGATCCGATCCAGCTTATTCTTCACACCAGCTTCCCTTCTTTGCATTTTACCTGTCAGGGAGATGCACCAGCAAAACTCATCCAGATGCACTGAAAAACAGACAACACATGGGAGCCAGTAGACTGGTGTTTCTCTCTTTTATTTAAAAACAGTGCTTCATTACCATTTGCAAAGGGTTAGGAAGGGTTTCCCCCCTTGCTTAGAGTTTATAAAAGCCAGCAACATGATCAATAATTTATACACATGGATAGTAATACAAAAAAAAGGAATAAAAGCTAAAGATCTAACTACTCCAACCTTCACAATTCCAGCTACTTGATAATAATAGGAATAACCCAATGAATACTGTATGGTCTGAAAGCTACTATACAATATGATACTTAACGAGGGAGGGCGGGAAGTTAGAGGCTGTCACGAAGCCCTGGGATGCAGATACTGCTTCTCCAGAGTCAGCAGGGAAATGGGACCCTGGGCAAGCGGCTTGGGCGTCCTAGGAAATGATCCAGAGGAAGGGAACGCATCCCACCTGGGACACGTCCTGTTCCCCGGCGGTACCTGGCAATGGGAGGTGCTGGGGAGACTGCAAGAAGGGGCAAGTCTGTCGCTGCCATTGGAGGTGCTGCGGCGTCTCAGCCTTGCACTGAAAATCTGCAAGTCTCAAGTAGATCAGCCTGTGAGGTCAGTAAAATACTCCACCAGCTCCGTATCACTCTATAGCCCTGGTTCTCATTTGCTATCAGCCCCAGGTTTTAGCTCCAGCTATTTACAAGCAGGATTTATCATATTAAAAAAATAATTCAAAAAACAAACGAACAAACAAAAAAAAAAACCCATTAAAAAAAAAAAAACAAACAACCGAAACCAAATCATATCCCCTGGGGTAAAAGAGGATGATTTCGTCACTTGATAATGCAGCCAAACTGAGCTGCCAAAACTACAACACACGCAGCACACACAAAATACTGTGAACAGAAAAAATAGAAAAACATGACCAGAACTGAAGACTACTAATGCGGGAGGCCTGATTTCTCTAATTTACTCTGTGGGGAATCAACAAGCCCCTCCACCAGCAGAAAACTGGGAATCTGGTAAGAGATTTCTTGACCCACTTCGGAATAACAACAAAAAAGAATAAAAAAGCATTCCCAAGATTAACCAGCATTTTGCTGACTGCCAGCCAAATGAGTATCTGGGTGGACGGCTTTAGACACCAGCGATCTCCTGGTGAAATCAGGCAAGATTTTTGGCTGATGTGTTCTTGCTCTACCATGAGCTGAGAAGCAGCATGGGAAGCTTGTCTCCTGCACAAGCCTGGACCAGCTGCAGCCTGGAGAGGACAACCACTGGCAGCACTGGCAGCCGCTGGCAAGAAGTTGCCTTCCAGGGTCAGCAGTGGCAACAGAGATGGGACTTGGACATCTCAAGACCCATTTAGGCTGCCATCAGTGCAGGCACTGCAGAGGGACAGGGGCTATCCTGACAACTCCTGGCTAGAGTGAAGCATACCAGGGATAAACCCCAGAGCCTACTTGTAAAGGGCCCCATTTCATGCTCTTGCTATCAGACTCCTGCTTGCCTTGTTGACTGGAGTTTTCATCGTGGAAGAGAAGTTTACTGGGGTTGCAGGGCGGAGAGGGCAATCAGTAAGGTGGGGGTGGAGGGAACGGGCTTTTCAGACATTAACATCACAAAAAATAGTGTTTTATGCAACAAAGAATCAAGTCTCACTGGTGTATACTACAAAATGTTTGACATTATCCAAGAGCATGTCAAAAATAAAAACACAAAGAAGTTTACATTGGATGTTTTTCTTGTTCACTATGTTGGTTTTCCCCCCCCTCCTATTTTAAAACAGTGCAAACAGGTAAAACACTTTAAAAATCACCCCTCTGCACCAAGGACAGCATTCCCCCACCCTGCCAGGCTGGAGGGTCACAGGCAGCAGGTCCTCTGCCATGCTGCCTGTGCGCTTTCCCTTTGGAGCTAGACTCAGCAAAAGCGCTCCCCAGAGCTGTTGTTTGAGTTTCCCTTTATTAAATTCCTAAGTGCTCCCCAAACCTGTTCTCCACTTGCCTCCATCTTCACGGCCAGGATGGGAAGATACAGATAGGGATGGGCTAGGGAAAAACATGGGTAGAACTGGGAGGCTCTGCTTTGTATTTCCCGCTGATGGAGCTCTGGGTGCTGGAATTGAAAGCCCAGCAGCCAGTGTCTCTTTTCAGGCAGGGAAATGGCTTCATTAACCATTCCACAACTAGCACTTGAGCCAGCTATTCAGAAAAACCTCCTCAGCTCTTGCTGTGCACTTCGCATCCACAGATGTCTCAAAACAGGTAAGAACAGGGGGTAAACTTCAACTTCACTTTAGGGACGGGGAAGCGAAGTCTAACGTAGCAACACAACTGCTCCACGGTGGCCCTTGAGGATCACTGACAGAGCCCTGCCCAAAACACAGGTCTCAGACTCCAGAGCTGTCACTCTTTCTTGCTGGGCAAGTCTGCTCCCTCTCAGGCACTGAAACAGCCAAGCCACAGCTATCTTTAAACATGGCTTTGTCTATCTGAACTCATGACACAAGATCCACATAACTGCTTAACCTGGGAAAAGCTGGCTATAGCAGGCTCATACTGAGCTCCCCATTGCCTCCAGGTCCTGTCATGGCTTTTCTTAGAAAAGCTAACCCACCTACAACAGAGCAGCCTCCCAAACATGGGGACAGGGATAACAGTTTGCTAATGTGCTGGGCACCAATACAACTTATTCCCAGTTGAGAATATGCTATACCAGTAGAAGTCATCTTTGTACCAGCACAACTGTACCCACAATGAAATACAGACCAGCACATTAAATAAATCAACTCTTCAAACCAAAATTTTATCAGTATATCATCATGTGCTGGCCAGACCTATTGCAAGACAGTACAAACAGCTACACTTAAAGAAACATTTTTATTCTGCATCAAGAGGAATCCCAGATGCCACCAGGCTAGAAGGTGACAAACAGCAAGCTATTTGCCATGCTGCCTGTGTGGTTTCCCTCAGAAAGCCAAACCCTGCTTTGCAAGGGACCTGTGATTGCAGACCCATCACAGGGGCAAGCACTAGCTGCCATCATTCAAATAAGCCAGGGCCCAGTTTAATTTATTAAACGTAATTCATTTTGCATAGGGAGATATAGGCTTTGTCCTCACTTCTTCAGAAGATGGATATAGCCACAGCTTGGCTACTCTGAAAGCATCTCTAGCCAGTTTATAACACATCAGAGCGAAACCAGAGCTGTTGTTCGCCAACAGGGAAGAAAGGCTGAAGAGCTCTCCTGTCATGGCACAACACTCATTCGAGAAACCTTGCTGCAAAATTCCAGCTGGCATGCAAGTTTTTGGGAGGTCCGGTGCTCCGGACACCTAGAACCAGTGAGCTACTTCTGGCCCCCAGCCATGCAAGTGTCCCAGTGTCCCCTCTGCGGTTCACTGCTGAGAGCAGGAAGCTGGGCTATCAGCAAGCTCCCTTAGCAGGGATCTGGCAGCACTAACTATGGAGTCATGGAGACACTGGCTGGTTAACACACCAGAGGATCCTGGCAGGGAGTGACCAGAGCAGACCAGGCTCAGGTACAAGAGGAATCAGGCTGGATGGTCTTAGAGCAGGTATTACTCGGAGATCAGGGGACCACAGCCCCACAAAGGTTGGGTGCTTCTGCACTAACCCCCTCACATTCCTAAAATATACTCGGGCGGGCTGAAGCTGCCATGCATAGACTCTGCTCGGAGGCAGAAATGGGGCTGGCCTCCCTACTTCCAGAGAGGCCAAGTGGCAGGCGGGGATTGCAGGCAGCACTGCCGGGGCAGGGGAGGGCACTCAGGGAGGGAGAACCCGGCTTTTCAGGAGCCGCAGTCAGAACCAGCTGAACTGAACGCAGGAGAGGGGCAGCGGGAGGGGAGGGGGGCAGCGCCCCCAGGGGTGCTCTGCAAGCTGCGCTCCTCTGCCCACAGCCTGCAGACCTGCTGCCTGAGGAACTGCCTGGGGGCATGGGAAGGGATGGCCTCACTCAGGCCCTCCATTTACAGCGGTAGAACAAGTCCAGTAGAGGCTTTTGCTGCATCCCAGCTCCTCAAGTACCCCGGCTGCCCTTCAGTGGAAATGGCTCCCCTTGAAAATAACTATTTGTACCACAAGTCCTCCCTCTTCTACCCCAACTCAGGCAGTAAAAGCCCCCAAACACTCCGAGTCCCTCTCATTTCCTAGATTTTGTGAAAGCCCCAACACCCTGTTCCCCCCCCTCCCCATTTTCAAGCTAAAATATTTATATACAAACAACAAAAAAATTGTCATAACAGCAACAAACCAAACTTTGGCTTGGGGGAAAAAAAAGTAAAAAAACCAACAATAAAACCAGAAAAAAAAGTGGCCAACAGGCTGGCAGTTTGGTGTCCTCTTTATCTGTCTATTCCTCCATAGAATCGCTTCAGCATCTCTAGCTTAACTAATGGCTTCCCCATTCTTCCCATTAGAGGTGCTGTGCACAGAGAGGCTCCATGTGTCACTGGGGAAGAGCTAAAAACATGTGTGGTTGCATGTGGCTGGGCCAGGACACCTCCCCAGGAGCGGAACCTCCACTTGGTGATGTTGCTTAGTGTTAAATGCAGGAAGTTTCCTATTCTGTATCAGTGGTGGATGGAGAAGCACGTGTACAACAGGAGTTGGAAAGGGTTCACCAACAAACCCACACTCCAAGCCGCCCTTCTGGGGGCAGTGGCTCACCCCAGCACCAACTGATGGAGTCGAGGCAGCCTAATAAAATTAGGGTTCTGCACCTCTCTACCAGGTGGTGAGCCCTGCCTCTAACCACTGGGGTTACTGGGAGCACTCCAAGAGCCAGCAGCTGAGCAGGGAGGTCTGGAGAGCCAGCAACTCCCCATCACACCACAGCTCACACTGTCATCTAAATGTGCTATCTTTGAAACACAGCGAATTTGATGTATGTGGGAGCAGAAGGGAGATGGTCTTGGGAGTTGTGGAGCCTTCTGCTAAATAGTCTCTATGCTTCTTCTAATATGTAGTGTCTATATGGACTCAGCAGACCAGGTGCACAACTTTCTACGAGAGGCTGGGCAAAACAAACCCAGGGGCTCCAATGCAGCTATGTAAGGGCCTGACATAGCTTGTGGTAGGAAGTTCCTATGAACTCAGAGCTTGCACAAACTGCTTCTGCCAGAAACAAAACCACTTCAGGATCACATTTAGATATAAAAGATCCTCTTCCCCCACACAAACCCACATGCTTGTCCCTCACCTCAAGTAGCTTATACATGACTGTTTTTACCTTACTCATGTTGTTTGCAATAGATTACTTGCAGAAGCACCTAAGCAGCTCAGGATGAACAGGAGCAGAGACCTTGCACGCTGGGCCTCAGAGCATCTGCCATGCTCGACTCTTCTGCTAAATTTCTTCCTCTGCAAGGCTGCATGTGCTTCACCTCTGCAAGTTTAACCACTTGCTGTCCGCAGCAGAGGTACTCTGCCTGATCCTGCACTGCATCTGCCACTTCTCGAGGAACGGGACAGCAAGGGAGAAAGATCTTGAAAAGGAGGAATGAAAACTAAGATAATTATAGCCACCAGCAATGGACAATGATCAGCTAGTAAAAGTTCTGTGTGTGGGGGAAAGGTCATCCTCATCAAAAACTTCTTCCAAAGTCTTGTCCCCTATACAGCAGATAACAGCAGAAGTCTTAGAGCAGGTTGAGGGACTCTTCTCTTGTGAAGTCTAAAATTCTGACACTGCTGAAGCTGTCCCAAACCTGTGCACGTCAGATGATGGCAGGAACGAGGAAAGTCTCTGCATTTCCCCCATTTCCAAATGTAAATGACTATTTCCCACCAGCATTTAGGTCCCAGCCGCAGCCAAAGAGTGCTTCCTTCTGCAGACCAGAAACACGGCAGGTGGAGACTTCTCCCTCACGTCCTTCTGTCTCACAGGCACCAAGCACCAGACCAGGGAAGTAACTCTGTCTGCGTGTTCCTGATTAATTGCATGATATCAGTTTCTAACCGCTTTCCTTATCACTAATTGCCTTTTCCGTGATTGGTAGGATAAGCTATGCACCAACATACAGACACGGAAATGCATTATTTTTACCACAGTTTAAAAAAAAAAAAAAAGACAAAAAAAAAAAAAAGCACAATCTTTGGAACAAAAGAATTAAAGGCAGAAATTTAAAGGAAAAAAAATACATATTCAAAGAACATAGTGAGGTATAAAAAAGTATTTTCTCTTTTGTTTTTTTGTTTTTCCTCCTCAACTTGCTATAGAGTTCCTCTACTAGTAAATATTGCAATAGCCAGGCCTCATGACTTGGGGGGCTGTCCCACTTGCAGGGGGCTCACGTCACTTCAGTAGGGGGCAAATCGGCTGTAGCCACCTCGGTATAAACTCGCCTGTAGAAATGAAACGGGAGAAGAAAAGGCTGTTAGGAGAACTGTGAAGTGATATCTAGGACAGTGCCCAAATGCTTTTGGAAGGACCAATGGACCTGTCCTGGCACTGGCCCACCACCATCAGCACCTCTAAGAAGCAAGAGAGAACTCTGTCTGCAAATCCAAAGACGTGGCTCAGGAGAACATGCTCATGGCCAGCCAAGCTGGAGGTGAAGTTTGGCAAGTCTTAGTGGAAGGGAGCTCAGTACCAGAGAGGGGATTCACGAGTCCTAATCTCAAGCTACATTTTTAGGCTGCCTTTATAGATAGATAGCAGACACCAAGACTTCTAGGATGCTCTTTACCTCACCTTAGGGTGATATGATGACCAGGTACCCTAGAATCACCTGCTTTTCCCTCACTGACCCTAAAAAGAATCCACATGATGAGCTGAGGCTGAAACAGAGGTGTTACACTGCAGTTATCTATTTTTAGGTGTCTTTTTCTCTGAACACATTTGTATTCCAGCCTCTGCAACAACTTAGCTACTGCGCTGGCTAGCAGATGGGCAAGCGTGTGTTTTCACCAAGCTGCTCCACTCGTCTCTGATGCCAGCATACCTCATTCCTACCCTTGCATAACTACTGCTGGCAGGCAGGACACCGCATCCTTCCACTAGTGGAAGAGGGAACCAAGTGAAGCAGCTTTGCTGCAAGATGTCACAAGAACAACTTATTCCCTTGCTTCCTACAATGGAAAATGGCACAAAAGGGCATCTTGAATCTCAAACTATTGCTGATTTTTGCTCTATGTATCACTTTGATACAGTTCTACTGATTCACCAGCAGTGTTCTGGCTCCTGGCACTTCTGGTCAGTTTTAATTTTCATTTTTTATTGTACTAGCTGATGTGCAAGACCAAGTAATAACTGGCCTCCTACAACCTGGTTCGTTTCTTAATGCACACACACATATGAATGCAGAACAACTGGGAACCCAGCACTGCAGCTAAGGACCTCCTCCCTCAAAGTCTTTCTGGGTGAAGTTTCATTGCCTTGTACCCAGTGAACAGCTGTTCCCCACGCTGGAAATGAGAAACAGCACAAGAAAGAAAATCCCACTTACCACAGCGCCAACTCCGTAGCTAGCGGCAGGGGCAAGGGCATGGTAAGGATCTGCTGTGTACACCCTGCCATAACTGAAGAGAGGGAGAAAAGATATAAAAAGAAAAAAGTCACTCGGGAGGGGCAGAGAAATAGCTGTCTGACCACAGGTAATGGAAGAAGCAGCATGCCCTTCCACACACATGTATGCACACATGCACACACAGGCACGCAGGCAGCCTCTCTGTGAAGAGAACCAATGGGCATGCTGCCATGCATCAGTATGAGATGGGCAAGAGAACGGCCTGCATGGAGGGATATGGTAGAAGCCATGAGCTTGACCTGTAGGGAAGACGTCATCGCCTTTGAAATGACAGCTAGTATATCCCTTACCTCACGTGATGCAATTTGGGAGGAGAGTGACTGCTGGCGCTAGCGCTACTGGCACGGTAACAGCTGCTACATGGAAAGCAGTGAGGGATTCTCCATAATGAAAAGAGAGCATAAACTTTAATGGTCTCGCATGTGCTAGGATTAAAACACGGCCTCACTGCACAGGAGATGAAAAATCTTAAGGCAAGCACTCTGATGATGACAATCCTTTGTATCTATTCAGAGCTGCATGTTACAGCATCCTAGAGCACTGCATGAGCTGAGTCATTTTTACTTTATGGATGGGGAAAGAAACGCACCCAGTGATTAAGCAACCTGCCCAGAGTCACAGAGCAAGGAAAGCCAGATCTCTGACTCTGAGGCTGTAACCGCACTGCCTCCTTTGTGCAGAGAATCACAAGGATAGGGAAGAGGCTAGGATTTGTGCCAGCTCACATACACCGGAGTGCAATACTGTCTGGGAGTAGAGACAAACCGTGCATTCAAGTCTTTCGTGTTGGGTTGTCCATGCATGTGTGCGCATGCGAGTGCAAGAAAGACCAAAAAATGGGGGAAAGAAGTAGAAGTTCTGTAATGGATCGATGCTCCTTGAATCCCTGAGCACAGCAAGCTAACCCCCATGGACACCTGTCCCTTACATACCCATCGCTGTAAGCTGCTGCAGCGGCTGCAGCGGCCGTGGCTGCTGTTGCAGTAGCAGGCTGTGCATATCTGTAGGCTGCGTATCCACCCTGCAGGAGAGAAGAGAACTGACTTTACAGATACCTGTCCACCCACGCAGAGCATAAAAAAAAAAAATTTAAATAAAAGTCACACACATCACAAGGAGAGGAAGTATTTCAAACTGCATCAGCTCCCATGTCTTGTCTATCACAAGCATCACCCATTAACTCATGTAATATTCCTTTCCTTAGAGGGACCAGGGAGGCTCTTCCACTACTCTGTTTAGCAGAAAAAATATACTGAAGAAGACTAAGCATGGTTATAACCCTGCAGAAAATGCACTTTGGCATGGAGGAACTGAAAACCAGAACAGACCTGAAATCTTGCATGTAACGTAATTTTAATGGTCCCTTCCTCTTAAGCTGGAGAAATTAGAGGTGGACACTTTCTGTGAAGTGTGTATTTTAGAAAGGGGACCGTTAAGAGAAATTCCTGCATTTATTTATTATTATTTTTTACCTCTCTTTTTTTAAGCCTGGAAAACACAAAAGACTAGAATTTAATTTAGTCCACATGTGCAAAAGTACCAATAGTCAGAGAAGCAAAAGAACAGTGGAAAAGACGGTCAGAGAAGACAGTCCCTAGTGGGTTCAGGGCTGTCAACAAGCAAACTGACAAGGAAGCCAATCAGACTGTCCTACCTTCCCCTCCGTATGAAAAGGACATAGGTCAAGGGAAATTATTCCAGAGCAGTCTGTACTGCTGCTGCTTTTCTGCCCGTGCTACACACTGTAGCAAAGGGGCTTACACTGAGCAGAGGTAGTTACTAAACATGTGCTTACAGCTGTGTTGGCAAAACATGAATCCTGACTCAGAGAAAGACCTGTGAGTCTTCTCCTGGAGCTCCCACAAGGAGCTTCTGGGGCAGAGCAAGGTTTGGCCCAGGCTCTGCACACCCTGCAGTACTGAAGGGTCAAGGCCAGCCACCTTTCAGACCAGGGGCAAAGGTGGCACAGCAGGAAGCAAAGGGGACTCTGAAGCCCTGGCTAGGTCTTTCCTTACTGGACACTTCTGAACACATTTTTGTTAACTTACAGGGGAAGGGGGAATGGTAAATGAACCATGGCTTTGACTTGTTTGAAACACAATGAGCCATTAAAAAAAAAAAAAATCAGAAAATTCCAGATGGTTTCTGGTCTTTTCTTTTTTTCTTCCAAATGACATTTCAGGTTTTGAAGGAGCAGAAGGCAGAGTTATGCTCTTCACCTCCAGAATCAGCTCAACATACCTCTACCACTTATATATCCTTTGCACATATGTAACTAAGAGTATGGGATCAGCTCTACCACAGAACTGTGTTTGCTCAGCAGTGCTCAGTTTGGGGCTAGGTAGCTTTTAAATTAGAAGTAATGATTTTAAACTAATTTTGGTTGCTTTTGTGGGGCCCGCGTTAGTCCCATGGAGGCTAACATGCTATCGAAAACATGTTTGCAGACCCTTTCCTACTCCAGAGGAGAGGGACCTGCAGCCTCTTCAATTTTCTAGTTAACAGAAGAAAAAGTAACCCATATCTACACCCGTGAAACATCACCACATGACCTGGAAGAGGTGTCACGTTGCAGTTTTGCCCTTTTAATCTCACTTGGCTGTTTCAAACTCTGCATTGTGGATTGATGGTTTGGGGATCCTTAGCTTGGTTTTGTCATGGTATCACTGCACCATTATTTCCACCTCCAAAACATGATGGAGGCAACCGCAATGAGGTGCAGCCTTAATCCAAACCAAACCTTCAGCAATCTCACCAAATTAAAACAAGACTTCATATCATTGTTCTTGAGTTATTCCCTTAGGTTTATCAGCTTCCTGAACCCTTGATCTGTTAGTTGGGCACAGCTAAGAGGCACTTTCTCCTGGCACCACCCTCTGCAGGGCAGCTGACTTCAGCATGCACCCTGATTCCCACCCTGCCCCACACTTGCCAGTCACATTTCTGATCAGAAGCCACTTCAAATGTGCCTGGTACATACTCTGAACATGACAGCAAGATGCAGTTTGAAACCAAAAAGGCTTATCATGTAATTATCTTTTAACTCATGTCTCTCATAAAGGAAAACGAAACAAAA
This sequence comes from Pipra filicauda, assembly GCF_003945595.2. NCBI lineage: Eukaryota > Metazoa > Chordata > Aves > Passeriformes > Pipridae > Pipra > Pipra filicauda. Next base: position 678,919 of record NW_024104379.1, on the reverse strand, counting down.
ACAAACCAAAACAAAACAAAAAAAAAAAAAGAAGAAGAAGAAAAGAAGGGTTGGAATCAGGTGTGTGGGGGGAATGGCGTAACATTTATTAATCAAAATTAAAAACTAAGCATGCTGACATCTGGAGCTAGAACAACCAGCAAAGTCACCACGTTCAGACTCATATTGGCTAGTTCTATCCATCCCAGCATTCTCTTGGGACAGCAGTTCGCCCTAGGCTCTACCACAAGCTCAGTGAAGTACACAGCCTCAAGTACTAGAGCGTGCAGCCACAACAACCTGCTATTACGGAAACAGTCAGTCACCACTGGAGTTAACATTCCAACCTTAACGACTCCCGCAGCCTCCCGCCCTCGCCCCCCAAAATGGCTCCCACCCTAGCCCTGTCCCACACCACAATGTTAATAATTATAACAAGCAATAACCCATCTGTTATATCAGAGAAGGGAACAGAGACTCCACTGAGAGATTTAGAGCGGGATGTTAACATTTCTTCAGTCAACTGCACAACAAACAAAAAGAAAAAAAAAAAAAACAGGAGAAATAATTCATTGGAGAAATGAAGTTAAGAAATAGCTGACGTGTATTGCTTTTTAACCATGCACTGATGCAAAATTGAAGCTACTGGTTATTTAAAAAAGGAAAAAAACAAAAAAATCTCAGGATAGAGGTACACACGTACAGGCAGACCTGCTCAGTTCAAAGCGATCTGCAAAGTCTACTTATGTGTACTTCAAATAAAACCAAAAATGGGGATTATAATGGCCATGGTGCATTCCTGTCATAGGAGCAATGAGTGGGGACAGCTGGGAGATTTCTGACACAGGGATGTATTTAGCATGACCAGCAGGTCCAAATACACCAAAACAGGGTGAAAGAAAGAGGAGGAACTATTGCAACTATTATTCATTATTTCATAAATCCTTTCACCAAGCTCTGGGACCTGTACAGAGCAAAGCAGACACTGTACAGGTTGCCTCATCCAGCTGATGCTCCTGTTCTCCATAACCCAGTGCCCACCTACATAATTCCATAAATTCCATCTAAAGCCCTGCTCAGTTTGTCCAATGCACCAGATATTTTCTCCTGCTATTCCTGTTCACATAGAACTTTTAACTGATATGCAGAGCTCATCTGTAACCTCAGCTGCATAGTCCTAAAACCCCTAGTGATTTCTGGTGCCACTCACTTCAGGTACTCCAGTAAATATAAACTATAACAGAGTAGAGCATCTGCAATAAAGAGGACTAATCACGTTTACCAATTAAATAAATAATTATTAAAAAAAAAAAAAAAGGCCCTTGCTAGCTTCACCACATTCCTCCAGTGTCACACAGCCAAACTGCAATAGAAGACACCACTGAGTGACAGAGTGCCTGAAACCCAGGACAGCCATGCAAACTCCCACTCCAATCTATTTGATTCCACAGGGACAGGTTGCCCACCTAGGTTCAGTTTTTTAAAATCTTTAGCCTCATCTCAAAAGAGATGAGTCTGTCTGAGCTGCTTGCAAAGATGTTAAGTCAGAGACTTTTCCATTACTGGGACAGTTTAATCACTGCCTACACAAGGAAACAGGAACTAATGAGAAGGGTTATGCATTTTTACTGGGCAGTAACAACCAAAAGGACTGTGTAAATCAAGATTATACAGGCTTTTGGATTTTCTGGGGAACATGTGAGAGAGGAACACAAGCCTAGATGTTACTTATATTAATTCAAAGTTCTCTTTCTCTGGCTATCTGGCCAGTGTTGCTGGGACTATGCTGAACCCTTTCCCCATGTAGCACTTGGGCCTTCAGACTTCAACTGCCTGTATTAGTCGGGTATTCACAAAAGCCCAAATTTAAAATGACTCTTCTGCAATGTTACTGTCCTTGGTTCATCAACAAAGCAATTTTTTTTTAAAATTCCTTCTTTAATGTTAGATGACAGCTTTTTCAGTACTGTCTTATATTCTCTGAAATAATACAAACATGGAAGAACAACATACACAGGAAGCTGCAATCCCAACTAAAGCAGCATTCCAATTACTGAGGATGTTAATGTAAATAAATGAGCACAATGCAATTCAGCTCAAAATAAGTCCATCTTCTCTTCCACTCCTCAGGTCCATATTAGGTGATCAATCCAAAGAGAGCGGGAGGAAATCCAACACTACAGCTTACTATGCCAGTGTATCCTATGGTATAAGCCTCCCTTTTTTGTTTCTTTTCCCTTCCTGCCTTAGACAGGCACACAAAGTATGTTGCTGGCCCTCTTTACTTCAAAGAGCCTTAATACCCCTAAGGCACAAGCATACACATAACCCTGGAGAAATGTGTAACTCATGGTACCAGTCAGATACGTTCGACCACCTGCCAAGTTTAGGTAGCGAGCCCAATTTTAGGATCTTCTATTTGTCATCTCTCAAATGTGTCTTATCCACCCCCAAACTGCCATATAACAGAATTTAAGAAGCAGAAAGGGCTAGAACCCCTTCTGGTATTTCTGTATTAGAAGGGTGGCATATGTGCACCAGGAATGAGCATGAATGAATTAAAAGAGGTGACAGGACAACGGTGTCCATTGCAGCAGGTGCTTCTAACATGGTAATGGGACAAGCATGACCTTGTTAACCCTTCCACTGAATTTATGTTTTGTTGGTTTTTTTTTTAGTTTTTGTTGTTTTGGTTTGGGTTTTTTTTTGAATGAAATGCCACTCAGTATGAAATCTGGACACACGCCACCCTGCTACAGCGGGGGCTTGGATCACACGTGAGTCTGCGCTGCCCTAAAAAAGCCTCTGTTCCCATCTCTAATGTGGTGCTGGAATGGTTAGTATAATTCAGTTTGTTCCACTGCAATCCACAATCTGATTGGTTGGCAGGTCACACTGGCACTCCTACCTGAGGTATTTTAGCGCTAATGATTGGTTCCTGTAAGACTATTCTATAACAGAACACAGGAAGAGCAGTTCAAAAAAACACAGCTGTGGAAAGAAACAATCATACAAACAGCCCGCAGCGGGGCTCACCAGCCTTTTCTTTCCAGTGGATGCAAGCACGCTTTTCACAGGCAGGAGCGGTCTTCGCATGGGTGGGTTTTTTGGGTTTCCCCCCCACCACCCAGATTGACCCCATTGTAGAAGAAAGATAACCTTTCTTATGATCCGAAATGAAGCCCTCTGCATCCTGGGGCAGGTTGTTTTATCAATTCAGGTGTCTTGCCAGAGTGGGACGCATCCAACAACAGATGGAATGCCTTCTTCATAGAAGAAATGGCTAGCAGGATGGTTGCCCCAGGAAAGAAAAAAGGAGTGAGGAAAAGGAGGAGGAGGAAAATGAGAAATCGGTGCGTAGCATATATGCAGAAAAAGCAGCCCAAACTTGGGACACTTCCCTTTCATCTTGCCTATGACTAACCACTCCCTGCCAGCTTAGCTCCTTTTTCTACCCTTCCTTCACACAACCCTGTGGGCTCAGGTGTCCTAAGAGAACCTCAATTTAACTTCCCCCCAGTCCTAACTGAAGTATCCTCTGCCATCCCTTCCAGAATCTGGACAAGTCTATCACACCAACCAGAGGGATGGAAGCACTGCAGTGAAAAGCATGACAAATCAGTGGGGCACAGGGACACTGCAATCATTCCACCTGTGACAAAGAAATTGTTTGGAAAGGCAATTTCAAGTTTGGATTATGATAACTTTTTCCTGATCTCCACTGGAGGGCTTTGAGCAGCAATAACATACAAAAAAGCACCACCATCTACCTTGATGGAGTTCCCTCTTCTATCAGCCTGCTTTCTTACAGAGAGACCATAGCCACCAACAGCAGTCATCAGAAGTCCACCTAATGGTTCTAACCTGACTTGGGGGCTTGCTTTTGTGTTACGTGATGGTAGTGCACTGCAGCACCAAGTCGTTACGGGTATTCTTCATTACTGAAGTCTCTGTCCTTAAAACATGTTAAGTCTCTCTCCCCACCTGCAACAGAAGCTCTGAAGGAGCTTTCTCAAAAGAAGCAGGGAGTAACCCTGGCCCGTCTTTCCTTTCAATGTGGCAGACTCTTATACACCACACTGAGGGAAGAGGCACTAAGCATCACTCATTTTCTTGGTTACTTGCTGTAGCAAAGTCAGTGGTGGGTAAAGTTAGTGTTTTAGGCGTGAAGCAGGAAAACCCAGAATCTTCTGTTGTCCTTGACACAGTTTTATAAAGAAACACTTGACTAGGCAGATCAATTTTTAAAGGACTGCACACATAACAGTATATGTAAGAATGAAGAAATGCACCCAGTATCTCTATGCTCAGAGAGCACATCTTCCAACTGGTGTACCTGGGCTGGGAAAAACACCTCTACAAGACTTGATCCTCTACATAAGCCAACAAAATCCAAAAGCTAGTTCCATCCATTATCCTGAGTCTAACCCCAGGATCCTCTTTATAAATGTCAGGAATAGCACCTTCAAAGGAATGGGAATGTGAAATTCATGCTGACAACTGTGTCACTACCCAGTACAAAACTTCCCCAGCTCCAAAGAGCTATGACCTACAACATCACAAAAGGAAACTCCGCTAGAGCTAGGCAGGCCACAAGTTGCAATGGCAGTAGTGAACCTGAACATATTTGCTTTGAAAGGCATATTCCTGCTCTGCAACAGCTCTCCCCCTCCCACTTTTCTCACTGGCCAGTTCGAATACCTCCATCTACAACCCACCTAGGTAAACATAGATGCCCTGGAGATTTGCAATACAGACTGACTGGGTAGGACAAAGACAATGACAGGACAAAGTCTCCCATGGTATCACAGCTAATTCCCAGACAGGAGGAGGCTGCTGACTCTTGTAACCGAACATCTCAACATATTTGTACTCTACGATTCCCCAAAGAGATGAGAGAATCTAGCCTATTTAGGTACCATTTCTACTAGCAAAATCAGATGTCAGTTTTCACTCTAGCATCTCAGTCTCCATTTTTAATCAGTCCCAGTGTCTTCCCCAAAGGGAAAATCTCCACATCCCAGTGGCACATGAACATTTTTAAACATACAGCTTGCTCAGTTTAGTGTGGGCTGCACAAATCAAACCTGAAAGGGTCCCAAGAGGGAAGAGAAAGGGGAGGGTGAAGGGGGAGAAGGAAAGGGAAGGTCTGAGGCTAAACCAGTCCTGTTATTTTTGTATTCAAATTATGAGAGAAGTGTTGAGAGAAATTTTAATTTGCTAGTCGTCTCTCAGGCTGATTAGTATCAGTGTGCGTGTGGGGGACAGGACACCCAGTGAACTGACCCTGGCAATGATCAGGAAACCCAAAGGCTTAGGTCTTGCACCCAGGGGCAAGCGCAGTGACAGAGAAGCATGCTTGCATTCCTAAATATATAAATATATATATCCACAAGGAAGAAGAAAATTAAAGTAAATGATATTTAAAAAAACAAACCAAACCAAACAAACAAACCAAAAGAAAAAGAAAACAAAACAAAAAAAGGCTGGCTTGTCAGGGGTCGGGGACGAGAAGGCTCCGGTGTGTGTACTTACATAGAGGTCAGCACCGTAAAATCCGTCCTGGTAAACCACACTGCAGAAAATCCACACAAAAACAAAAAAACAAAAAAACAAAAAACAAAAGAACAGAAAACACATTCCGGTTATTGAGGACGGCAGCATGCACATGCGTTTTACACAGGCAGGTGATGTATGAATCCACAACCTGGGCTTTTGGCAGGAGCAAATCAGCAAGAGAATGTGTGTGCGCACGCACGCTAGACGGCTCCAAGTCATCTTCCATGGCATGCAGAGGGGGAAGGGGCGGGCAGAGGGGGAGACAGTATGCGAAGGAGAGAGGGAGGGGAACCACCATCTTGTACCATAAATATAGACTCAAAAAGATTTGATGTCCTGAAGAAGAGAAACAAGGGTTTAGAAACCTCCACTCTTGGTTATTTTCCTGGAATGAGTTTAGTTACCCCCTAAGCATGTGGAAACATTGGCTTCCTGAAGTGGGTTTGTGAAATTGAGGAGCCCCTCAGAAGGCATCCCACGGGGGCTGGAATCACCTATGTCAGGAAGTGTGGTTCAGAGACTTGTGCCTGATTACATATTTCAGGCTTCACAGGGCTGCATGACTTTGTTTCTGACATCCATACATCACCTGCTTTTACCCTGCACATTAGACATGCGATAAGATTTGGCTGATCACACAAGCATGCAAAGTATTATTATTCAGCATCTTAAAGAACCGATGCAACACCTCAGGAAAACAAGTCAATCAATTTTGATCAAAGTAAACACAGAGAAATGTAATTGAAAAGAAAAAACCAAAAATACCCACAATGCATTGCTTTCACAAGCAGAGATAATGAGCTAAAAAGGTTAGGTGACTGGTCCAAGGTCCGAGAATTGAAAGGTGCAGTGGGAGTCCCTGGTAGTAACAACCTATTCCATAGCAGAAAGGAGCAACTGGAAGGGTTTCCATGGGATGGTGCTTTTTCTGCGTTAAGCCATAGTTTTCTTTCTCTCAGAACTTCAAGCAGGAAAACTGTTAAACAGAGCCTGGGGTTCCCAAAGAGCTGCTCTTACCAGAGCATTCACTAGCTTAAGACTATGCAGCTCGCTCTGGGGACAGGGGTTGGGGAAGGATGAGGAAGGAAGAGAGGGTATGCCCCCCACCCATTTGAGTTCAGCGTGTGCTTCACATACTGAGGAATTTCCTCCTGCTTTGTCCTCTCAATAGCTCCGCACAAACTTGTTCAAGGCTTTAAAAAGCATTAGCCCCACCATCTGTGATGTTCATGGATCTGATGTGTATGACTTACCCATAGCATTAAGGAAAAAGAAGGTATGGAACACTAGCTATTCTTTTGACTATTATTTTTTACTTATCAGATGAAATGTGAAATGCTGCCAAGAGCCTGCCACCCTCAGACACCCACCTATTGTAAGGCACACACACGCAAAAAAAGCCCAGCAGATCTTGCCAAAATTCTGCATGCTATTACTAAAAAATAAAATAAAATTAAAAAAAAATCTTGCCATGTTAGCTACTGCTTGAATAATTTAGTCTTGCTGTCTTCCCCAGGAAAAGTACACTCCATTCCCAATGGACAAAGTTACTGTAGTCTCCAAGAGCGCTGGGAGCAGGTATGAAGATAGAGACCCTTGTTAGAGGAAGAGGGGAGCCACTTCAGCAGGGAGAAGCAGGCCATAAGATCATGTTTGTTGAAGCTAAATTTTTACAACCACATAACAAAGAATTTGGCTCCTGGGGCAGTGACTTACATTGCTGGGTTCTCTATCTAGGACCAGGAGTGTTTTAGCAGTGATACTCCACCTGCTCCTGCAGGAAAGGCAAACGCATGACAGAGGAAGTGACTTGGTTTATGAACAGGTTATCAGTTTTAACAGTTATTCTGAACACAATCAGTTGGATGAATATAAGCATTACCACATTGGATCAGGCCACTATTTCTGTCAGCAAGAAATGCTAGCATCAGCTCTCCAGAGAAAACTGCAAGGAACACTAATAACAGGTAAGAGTAAGACTTCCTGGATCAAAATAACCAAGCACACGTGCATCCTCCATCTCTCCTTTAGTTAGGACTTGACTGACATCAACTCGCAGGGTTGAAATTTAGCAAGGTTTATTTATATGCTAGAATATCCATATTTGTTGCTTCTTAATGCTCGCAAAAAACTGAGAGAATTCCATCATTTGAGAACCACAGAGGCCATTCTGGTAATGTAGCCTGACCAGAAACATAAAGCAGTCCAGCAGCCCATCAAATCTGTGTCATCTGCAAAAAACACACTAACTGAGCTAAAACACATCCACGGGAAAAAGAATTATGTTGGTTTTGTAAAGCAGCCAGCATATCATTTAGGTGTACCAACAGTTGACTGTGCTGTAAAAAGAACCAAAAAACCACTCCAAACCCGCAAAGCTCCCTGCTGCCTTGTACCTAGTCTTTTATCTGCTGTGGCTTTGAACCTGTGAATCCTCTACATATTTACACTCCTAGACTAAATTACTCTTTACTAAGGCAAGTCCACTCTTCATATAGGTACTTAATGACCACGAACAAGTCAAAGACTAACCTACAGTTTGAGAAATAAAATTTATCAAGCTTATTTAGCTTTCAGAGTTTTACAGTAGGCAAGTTTTTTTCACACTATCTAAATTCTTACAGCTTTTGGTCTGAAGTGTAATTTGTCAGCATTCTCATTTAAAAAGCGTGGCTGCTACAAATCAGGGCAATATTCCAGTACAGTTCTTACTCATGCTATATATCAGAGGTCTCCTTATTTCTACTGAGTGGTATCTCAGTTATAAACTGAAGGTGGCATTTGTATTCGAAGTCAGGCTCAGGTGACTAACACCATCTCCAAGAGTCTAAGCAACTGCTTCCTGAGATAGGGATAGCCTTCCCTGGATAAACATCCATGTCCATACATAAGTATGGAAATTCCAATTACACACTGGTAAATCTTAGTTTGAGTTCTTGAAATAAATATTAAATCATTAAGAGCTATGATTTCTTGCACCTTCCTCTGGTCTAGCACTTGACACTGTCAAAACTTACTCTAACCTGAATGGCCCTCAGGTCTGATCCAGTATGGCAATACCAATGAGCTTTTATTAATCTATATTCTGTGTTTTTTAAATTCTGCTAAGCTCTCAAATGCAGTGATACCATTAAGTTTTGTAATTGAAACACCACTGAGGTTTGTGAAAACCAATTCCTTCCACCAGGTTTGAGTTAACCTGCAGCTTACTTTACCGTACTTCCACATTACTCACTATGTCTTGGTCACTCATGTGTTGCTGACTGATCTTGTAGTGTCATCTTTCCACTGGCCAGGAAGAAACTAACTGATGCAGGGCAAGGTGTCAGGAACATGTGCCTGTCCCTGACCTCATGGAGGTCAACAGTGCCCACATGGAGCAGTGGCTGTCCAGGTTACTGCAACATGGAATTGAATAGCACATTTTGTATGATTCCACTAGGAAACAAATTTGGTCTACAAAATATCTTTTGGAGACTCAGACTATGATGACAAAAAACACCAGCAGTTAATTACACCCAAGTGCTTGGACTAGGGACAGTCCTGGGCCATCTGTGAACCTGCCTTGCTTCCTGCTGCCCTTGTCAATGTTTACTACATAGTGTCCTGCCCATGAAGACATGGAATCAGTCAGCACAGTCAAAAAACTCGATGTAATGTAAGTAAATACAGACATGAGACAGTATTTGGGATGGCTAATAAATGGAGCCTGGCCCACATTCCAAATGGAAATAAACCTTTTACAGGGACTCAGGCTGGATTTATATCAAAGACAAGCCCTCCCAGAGCCCCACTCACGACAGCCTCTTGCTAGGAAAGCTTAGCCATTACTCCCAGGGATGAAGAGCACATTTCCTCTCCCTGGTGCAAATGTTTCATATTCTGCTAGACGGCAGCACTTAGCTCAGCTTTGCTTCTCTGTTAAGCTGTGGAGCACTTCCTAATAAAACTTGACTGGGTCATTTTTAGAGCAACAGACAAGTTGCAGGTCAGAGGTTATGTTTAGGGGATAACATGAACTAGAAGCGGTAGAAAAAAGAGGTGGATCTGAAAACCCAGAAGAAACACTGTTCAGAAGACCAACATTCAGGCAGGAGGTTTCATTTAAAGTCTTCTGGTGAATTAAATACAAACATCGTCTAGCTTTGCTCTCCAGCAAATCTGGCAGACACATGACCACTGCAGTTTGCTTCCTCGAGCTCTACTTTAAATATCAGACGGGACTCTAAAAAGAAAGAGCCACAGAAGCTCTCACCACTTATTCTGCTATAGAACGTACTGTAAGTTTATCAGGCCAGTTCCCTGCACTGATGTGTGTGAATTCCACCTTTCTTTTTAATAAAAGATTTGTGATTTATTTTCTTCCCTTTTGGGCCTAGTCTAAAGAAAAAAAAAAAAAGTCAATCCACTTCTCTGTCTCGGAGGATTCATTCCTACTCCTGTTCTTTCTGAGAACATGGCCTGGAAAATATGGCAAGTAAAACTCCAGAGACAATATGAATAAAGCATCCTCAAAATCAGAAACAAACAAAAAAAAGACAGTTTGGAAGGGATTTGCTGATTTATCTGTCATTCCATCACATTTACACAAACCAACAAAAACCCCAAACAAACTCACATACGGACCTAGTTCCCTGTACTTTTAAACAGCGGAATATTCTTTTGTAACAGCATCTATTCCACTGCATTACTAGTGAAAAGTCTGAGGGCAAAGAATGCTAAGGCCATGCATTCACTGCTGCTTCATTGCACTTTTATCTTCCCTACATCCCAAACACTCCCAGCTTTAAATTAATGGACTTGATTAATCTTTGTTTTAAACCTTTTTAAACCGTCTCCAACAAAGAAAGCAAATCCATTGTGGGTAACTGGCTCTTCTGTGTCCTACTGCCAGATGGTGAGGCATGAAGGTAATGGATAATATTCCTCAATCCGGGATACGAAAACGCAAATGGAGTGCAAAGAGCAGAACCTTTTCAGGAATTTTAGATCTTCTCTCTTTGTGTCCTTCTCAGCAGCACTATAACATTTGGGTCAATGGATGACAAACGCCCCATAGACAAATTGAGAAATTATGAGAAGGAATTCATCAGCGCTTGAAGCTGTCACAAGTACTGAAAATTGTTTCAATCAAAAACTCAACACAGAAAAATTTAGATTTGCCCCCACTGGATTCCATCATGTGCAGAATGCTCTGGCACTAGCAATATCTTGACTCTCACCATCCAGACAATTTTAGGGTTGTTTTGTTAACTGATTAGCTATTTGACACAGTTGTGCAGAGCACTCTGCTCTTGTGACCTGTGCTTACCCTGGGTAGGCAGGGATGGCTGTGGGAGGTACCGCCCGGACTGCCCCATACACTGTCCTTCCTCGGCCCCTCAGATGGGCGCCCCGAAATGCGGCTGCTGTGGTGGCTGCAGTTGGATAGGGGAAGCCTGGAACTGTAAAGACAGACAAAGTGGAAGGTGAAAAGGATCTGAGGTCTTTCCCAGAGAACAACCACCTGCTTCAAACAAAGTGACACAATAGCTCCACAGCAGTGGGACGTTTTGCATCAATCCTGCAGAGGGACATGCTTATAACCCAGCAAGCATCCCATACAGACTTCCTTCTACACCATGGCCCTTTGGGGGGAGAAGGGTCGCAGAGAGGTTTGGCATGCAAGAGGTTAATGTTTTGGCATGTCTTACCCACCCCAAACAGGGTTCAAATCCCCCCACCTTCTGACACCGCCATGCAGTCTGGTTAGAGTCTGAGAAGCGCGGGGAGTTACTATCAATACAGCACGCGGTTCTTCCAAAACTGCAGAGGCTCTTTAAAATAATTGGTCAAGAGGCCCTTAAAGTCAACCAACTTACATCAGTCTCTTCCCTCCTTTCCCCTCCCACTCTTTGCCACCCAATCCTCTGTATGTTCATTTTAAAGCCTGAAAGACAAGATAGCCCATATAACAGCAGCAGAAATTTCCCATAAAGTGCCAGTTTACTGAGAGCCCACCTTCATTTAACAAGTGTGACCAATAACCAGCACCACATATAGTGATGCCTATATTACACTTTAAACTGGAGTAAACTGGCTCGTGATGAAATGACGTAAAACCTCACAGGCATCTGCAAACATGTAATAATCAGATACCAAGAGGGAACGAGTCCCAGGGCACAAACCAAACCCAACCCAACGTGCGTCCAGGCACATGCCACTAGGGGCCCTGCAGACTCGCGGTTTAGCAGCTTGTATAATATGTACTTTAGGGATTTGTCTGTTTGGTTTCTTCGATTTCTAAAGCGGGGGGGGGGGGGCAAGGGAATGGCCTATTGCTCACACACACCCTCCCCTTGTTCTGCAGCTTCCTTGTTGTTCAGAAAGACACATTCAGTAGTACAGCAACACACTGCAGATGAACAAGTTACAGCAACTGCACAGTATACTTTGGCTCAAGGTGAACTCATTCCCAGTGAGACCCATCCTTTCAAGTATATATTATACAGACTGGAGAGAAGAAGGGTAACAGGTTAACTCAAGCACAGTAACAACACAGGGGTCAACGGGGGTTACTTACTGATTAAAGGAATGTAAGTGTTAATACCCCCCCTTCCTGAGAGGGGCACTGCGGCGTCATTGCCGAGCGAGACATCTGCTTGAAAGCTGGACGCTATTTTAATTTTAAAAAGAATAAAAGAAGAAAAAACAAAACAAAACCATAAAAAGGTTATAAAGAAACAGCAGATTAAGAACATAAACAAACACCACTGCAGTTAAATGGCAGAAGTGGAAGTGTCTGCTTAAGCTCTACCTGCATATAACTCAGGGCCGTACACCGCTCCAACCACAGGACTCAACTTCCAACCTGAAACAACAAAGACTGCAGTGAATGCCAAAATCTACACCAAGAGAAGGAACGGGCAGCATGGGTAGGGGGAACGGTCTCTTGCATGCGGCCCCAGCTTCACATGCATAGCTCTTTCCAATTTCTGCTTCGCCTCAATCCTCCTTGGTGTAGATGGAGGCCAACTGCCTTTTTCTAATGTCAAGTTCTAGGTACAGGTCGCTGTATCAGAGGGAACAGCAAAACATCAGCTGACCCGCAGCACAGCAGAGGCACCGCTGAGGGAACGCCAACTGCCTTATACGCATATTCGCCGTGAGCACCATGCGACCTGGCATTCCCTGCTGAACCTTGCTGCCAACTCCTCCCTCCTTCACCAGGAACACCGCAGATCCAAGCCCTCTCTAAAGCCACTGGCCCAGACTGTCATCTCAGGCAAGTCAACCTATAGCCTTGAATTCTCAAAACACCGTTCTGTCTTGTTTCCTAGAGAACTGCTGAAAAATAACAGTGTCTGAATTTCCTCAATAACTGCATTACACAACTATGGTTCATAAAGCCTATTAGCATTCTGTTCATCTCACATTTTCTTCTCTCTGTTATTTTAGTATTTCCTGTCTTCTTTGTGCTGCTTTTCAGGTGAAAGCCTTCACAGAGAATTGATTTTAATATAATCAGGATAATTGGCAAGAACTGCAAATCATCAACATAAGATGATTCCCTACAAGAGAATAGGGTTAAAAAACTATGGGTATGAGGAGGAACATATTTCCAGTCAGATCTAGAAACCTATCTGTCCTTTTCCCCTCCATCTCTCCAATAGGGGAGAGAAGGGGTGTAAAGCTAACAACATAATCTGGTTAGCTTCCACAAAGCATTCCTTTCAGGAAAGATCTCAGCTGTTCAGCTAGGAATCACACAGGCTTTATTATTTAACTAAATCCATACCCTTCCTCTCTCTTGGAGCCCTGGTGCACTTACTGAACTTTAACACCTCAAACCACTCTAGAAATCAAACTTAGAGAACTGCAGCCCATCAACACCACCCCTTCATCTGCTGGCAGGTTATCAATGAGAGATGCAGTGCAAGCTCCCTCTATAAGAACAGGCAGGCTTCTGCTGCACTGCCCACCTTGATGGCAAAATACTCCAGTGGCTGCAACAAGTGGACTGGGAATCAACTCTCAAATTTACTAACAGTTGTACACCCACTTGTCAGTATGCCCTAAGCCTGGCCTAATACTAAATACCTTTGCATAGCTTTGAAGTGGGCTTTAAACTGCTGGTTGCAAAAGCAAAATATTCTTGCCTCTTATCAGTTTCACAAGTACACTAAGTTTTGTTACCAGTCACATGCATGACACTTTAGGCCCTTGTTTTCAGGACAATATAGCACGGCTGCATTGCCTTTTGCTACAAAATCCTTTCAGGTACTGAAACTCAGAATCCCAGCCCTTTTGCCTGGCCCTGTTTCCCCAGCTCTGCACCCAAAATCAGATTTATTTGCCAGGAGTCACTCAACAGGTCAGCAGCAGAGGCACATATAAAATTTTTATCTTCTGACTTCAGAGCCTTATGTTATAATCAAAAAAGGTTTTCACACTAGCAACTAACTACCTGTACACAGTTTCCTGCCTTGCTGAAGCTGTTTGGGAACATTTTCAGACCAAAAAGGACTTGCCTGCCTGTTTCAAGACAAAGACTCAGATTCAAAATCTTTATCAAAGCAGCATTCATTTCTGCCAGGAGAACGACTTTTTATGCTATATATGCCTATGCAATAAAATTACTGTACAGAGAACCACCAAGATATCCCGATGAAACAGGATTCTTCATTATCCAAACAACTTGGCCTTTCTCTATTTAGGTTCACTAGAAAATTACTGAACACAAGCAAAATCTGTAACTAAAAGCGAGCACAGAAGCAGTGCAAAGCCTCTGTTTTCCTGGTTGCTTGGGGACAGCTATAGTTTTACAGACAGAACCTAAACTGAGATATAGCTAATTACGCATCTTAAGTTATGCTTCTGCATTCATATTTAGGTATCTATGTGATGGCAATATCCCACTGTACAGCATCAGTTTGCAGTAGTAGGGCAGGCAACTCATCACTCCTTGGCATCTTTACTTAGCTTGGCCATGTCGGGCATATCCCTACTTCTCTTTGTCCCCACTTCTCCATCTGGAAAATGGTATTTCTCCACAAAAACTTTCAGGTTATACTGAAGAATAAATTAGGGTTTGTGGGGTTTTGTTGGTTTCTTTTGGTCCTGAGGAGAGGTCATGACTTTTCCCTTTCGTCTTTCTTCAAACGTTTCAGCTCATCAGTAGTACAAACAGTCTCTCTTACCATTTGCGTAAGGTGTGACCATCTTCTTATTGGTCATCACTCGAGCAGTGGCGTTGTTAACCTAAAAGTAAGAAAGGGGAGGGGGAGGAGAGGGAAGGAAGCATAGGACGTTAGGGAAAATGGTGGAAAACTCAGATACCACACATACACACACACACACACACACACTATACTTCTCTGAGCAAAAAAAATTAATTTTACATTAATGCAATCTTTAAATTACTTTTAACAGTTGCCATTTAATTATAAAAGTTACAGCTAAATGTGGCATTTTAAAATTATGCATTAAACAAAAGGCCAACGAGAGTAAAGTGCAGATTCTCCACCACCCTGCCATCCTTCGGCACAAGATTATTTACAGCTCAATGATCCAAAGGGCAAAACTTGATGTTTTGTCCAGGTTCTGTTCAAGAGGCAGCAATAATTTCTGCAGCCCAGGGCAGGGGAACTGAACCAGGTGACACACAAACTGACCTGTTTCTCAAGCTCACTGCTGGAATTGGGGTCCAGCAGGTCTCTGGCAGGCATGCTTTTGGATAGAAAAAGGTGGCTTGGAGTCCATCAGCTTTAGATTTGAACTCCCAAGGCTTGAGGAAGTCTCTGGAACACCACAAACTGTTTGGATGGTCTATATTCACTGATTTCTTCCCCAAAATTTTACAATCTTTTTCCAGATTATTTTTTCCTTGTCACATATCTCACAGAGCAAAAAGAAGAAATACATAGCAGCAGACCTGAGTCTTTTTTTGGTTTTATTGTGTCCTCCACCCTCTTTGCAGAGCTCTGTATAGTTCCAAGCAGTTTGATTGCTCAAGCAAGTGGGGTGTTACCACAGAGATGGTGCTGATAAAGAAAAGATGGACTAGTTTGGAAGCCAAGTTACTGCAGCCCTGTGTCAGACAGCCTCAAAGTTCCTGCAAGGAGGGTGAAGTCTTTATGTATCATCAATAATTTACCAAAACCCATGCCAAATGCGAATTGAGGCCTGGGTGAAGAAGGAAAAAAGTGGATATAAAAATAAAAGCTGCCTCGGGCCCTTGAGACGTACGGATGGCGAGCGTACACAGGGTGGCGAGTCCGGAGCTACATTTTACTCTTGTTTCAGCCCCAAAACAATAGAAACATTACACATTTAAAAAGAGAGAATGGGAAACAACAATGATGAGACTGAAAGCATGCAGTTAAACACACACAGATAAAAAAAAGAAAAAAAAAAAACACCACAATTGATTCGGAGGGTGGGGAGGGGAGGAGTGAGGGGATAAGGTCTCACAAACAATCATTTAGATGGAGCGAGTGCCTGAAATCAGCTGCTACAGCAAAGTGCAACACAAGCACTTAAAGGAAAAATTGCCAGAACCGATCAGAAACCACCAGTCAGCAAAGAGACCAACAGCTGCATTTAACTTAGTAAAGAAATAAACTGGGGAGGGGGGAGAAACAAAAAGAGAGAAAACAAACAGTAACAGCTACAAACAGGTCTCAGATAGAAAGAGCAGCAGAAAGAAGGGGCAGGAGAGAGAGAAGAGGAAATGGGTGCATTAATAAAAACCAGCCAAACTGGAGTTCAGTAACTCTGAGTAAGATGTGCAAGGGGAAATCACCATGAAGTCAGTAATCAAACAGCTCAGACTGCTACAAAACAATATGTACATCCAAAGTCCAGGCGGCATTACTCAACAGCATTGAAAATAAAAGGGGGAGAAGGGGGAAGGAGGTGGGTGGGGACAACAAGTCAAATCACATTTCGTAGTGTTAATGTGAGATGGCAGATGGATTTTTTCTTTCTTAATTTTTTTTTGTAATTTTAAGAAAAATTTAAAAAAAAAAAAAAGAAAAAAGCTTCTTCTCTAGCACTTTTGTTTCACTTACCGCCAACTCGTACCATCGCCAGCATTGTGTATAGTTACCATGGAAAGAGTGAGTCAAGTGAAGGGCCCTAAACGCTAAACCATCGGAAAGGGAAATAAAAAAACAAAACAAAAAAAAAAGCAAAATATGCAGACATCTTACTCAAAAACGGTGGCTTTTTCTGTTTCAATATTCTTACTTTTTGGCTTTTTGTTGGGTTTTTTTTTGTTGCTGTGTTTGTTTTTTGTTTTTTTTTTAAGAAAGAGGGAGAGACGGATGATGCCAGTTAGCCTTCAACACAGTGGAACACCAAACTGGTCAATACCAGGCATGCCCAACATCTGGCCACGTTGGCCAGCCATACATTAACCCTTCCCTCCCCTGCGGCGAGAGCTAGAAGCTTTAAGGATTAGCTTTCACCGAGCCTACTTTTGACCACGGGTAGGTCAAGAAACCAGCAATGTGTATAGCACAGCCCACTTGGGGCTTCTGCCCCCATGTCTCCCAAACCCTCCCCACCACAGGCATCATCTCACACTTGCATGGAGGAGAACTGGCCTCAGAGGAAAGACAGGATACTGACTGGCCTCCTGCTTTCTTTTTTGGACACAGAGTTAGAAGTTGGACAGTACTCTTTCAGTTAGTTTTATTCAGGCCTGGTAACAGGAAATCGGAGCCTCGCAAACTGAAGCAAAGGAAAAATCAAGACAGCAGAAGGGCAAAAATTTGGAGTGGGTGGGAATAAAACACAATAAAAGAAGAAAGAAAAGAAAAAAATACCCAAAACAACAATAAAAATATTCTGTAAAGGGTGTAAACTTCTATACATTTCAGTGCAGGGAGGTGAAGGACACAGACACAAACACACACGCACACACGAGACTGGGATCCAAATGTGAAATAAGTGAGGCAAGACACAAAAAGAAATCAAAAGAATAAATATAAAGAAGAAATTGAATTACTGAAGACATGCACCTCGATTTTACGGCCCTCTACCACGGTGCCGTGTAATTTCTCCCTGGCCCTGTCTGCATCAGCACTATTCTCGAAAGTTACGAACCCGAATCCCTGCATGCAGCGGGAGAAGGGGGGAAAACATGCACATCGTTATATATTGAAATACTGATCTCTAGGTAAATAGAGAAAAAATATCACAGTATGAAATCAACATCAGCACAACTCAGCAATAACCTCCTAGAGTCACATTGTTGGTTCATGCATGTTTCATAAATGAAAGAAATTAAATTCAATAAAAAAAGGAACCGTAATCATAATAAGAATAATAAGAGTAATTAAAAAAAAAAGAAAACATAAAAGCAATTGAGGCCAGACCAAAAAAGAAGTACAAAGTTACTCGAGACAATTTTTCATTTTGTTTTGTTTTCTTTGGGTTTTTTTTGTTTAAAAACACTAAATCCTGCTCCAACATAGGCAAGCTGGTCAAGCCCAAGCAGGGTTTCTCTCCCTCTGCTAATGAACACATGCTTTGCAGGACCCCCACCCACCCCAACACAGTACAGGACATTGAGCAGCACTTTGTTCTCTTGAGAAACTGCTACAAGAACAAGCAGCAATCTGAGTTCATGCCTGGCACCAGGAAGTCTGTGAAGCTTTGGGCAAATCAAACACTGAACCTTGCTTTTTCCACCTGTAAAATGGAGACAATAATAATTACCTACCTTAGAACACTGTTGAGAGGAAGGGCTCTTTGTAAAGCATCCCTTGTAAGCTCTTCGGGGCACGCTCATGTCTACTCCTAAGCCTGTAACTTCCCTAATGACATATGAGACCCTGAAAGTAAGCAGGGCTTCTAGGTGGCACCATCAAATAACATTACTTAATGTGAAGATTTAGAGTATCACATACTGTAGCGTCAAAATCTTCCCATCTCTGAGTACTGTGTTGGACTTGACTGTAAATCTAAACACCTAAATACCAATTCATTGGTCAAGGCAGGTTTTGTCTGACACTGCTGACCCACTGCTACCTCCCTCCTACCCTGCTACCCACCTTACTTGGCTTTGTTCTGAGATGGCAACCTCTGGGTTGTGGATAGCAACAGATCTCTGCCTAGTTAGACCAGAAAGCTTCAGAAAAACTGACGTGCCCTGCTTGGCGCAACCACAAAGGCTCAAGGACTGCCAAAACGTCGCTTTAGCTGGACAAATTTAGGTTTACCGCATCCATGAAGGCACACGCAACACGCCTGTCCTACATGCTCATGCTGCTGCCAACTCGTGCAGTCGTGTAGCAGGGCAGGGTAAGAGATCATGCTTCCTTCCACAGAGATGAATGCGCTGACATTAAAAAGAGAGCCAACATGACTAAGTGAATTAGGATTTTAACTAGTAACAAATGGCATCTTAATAGGGACAACTGTGATGAGATACTCTTCATGCCATTACAGAGAGCAGACACAAACGAAAAATGTTGTTGCATTCTGCTTTTAGGGTATCTTAAGAACAGAAGTAATTGGCTCCTGTGGCTTGGTATAAAGCAAATACTGATTTAATGTACTGGTTTAATCTCCACTAGCTTCAATACCCTCAGGAGCAGAACAACAAAGCTTACATTTGATGCAATGGAAACTCACAATGTTCATTGAAAAGCAAGGTGATGAGAGTGATCTACAGCTATGCCTGTCAGGGAAATGGCATGCTAGCCACTTGGCCTCCACCATGCACCTTGGGGTCCCATATGTATGGACTGGACACCCCAAAAAACAGACAGCATAATGATTTCTAAGCATTGTTAGCAATGAGACACAAGCAAGCCATTATTCTTCAAGTGCTTTTTAAAGGTCTTTACAATACTAATCAAACAGTCCAAGCCATTTGACAAGCTGGTTTTTACAACCCACAGCTAGGTTTCCAGTACAAAACTCTTACACATTTGTAAAATAGAGGGTTGGGGTTGTTTTTGTTGTTGGTTTGTGGTTTGGTTTTTTTTGTTTGGTTGGTTTGGGGGTTTTTTTTGGGGGGGTTGGTTTGTTGTTTTTTTTTTAACTTCCCTCAAACCTCAAACAGCAGTAATAAAAAGAACTTAGCCAAGTAGTGCAATGTTGAGATCAACAAGAGTGCTCCTTTGGGCTCCAACCCAATAATCTACAGCTTCAGATAATTTCATTTCTCCAGCTATAAATAAGGAGCTATATAAATATCAGACTGATGCCTTTTTCAGAACAGCATAAAAGTTTGCTGTTTAAATGATTTAAAATCAGAGCCACAGACACAGGGGCTAATAAAACAGCCCAACTGCATATAATTCTCAAATATGTCACAGAGAACCAAAGGGGGTGCAGGGGGTGTAATAGCAAAGCTGATTATGAAGGAATAGGGTATTGTGTCTGCTTCAAAGAACCCCTACAGAGAAAGGCAAGCCTGAGAAATAGAGCAACACCTTTCCCTCTGGTTCTGTATAATGGGGAAAAAGTATCTTCTAAAGGCTGGAGGAGGAGGGGAGGTAAGGACTGCAACACGAATCTCTATTTCCCTCTTCTCTTTTTACATTAAAATTTCTGTTTGTTCTAGACAAGCCTGTGGAGACTGAATGAAATTTATGTCTTCGGTGATGATGTGAACTGAAAGCTGGAGTGCAGATGGAAGGTAATTTTTTAGACATTAAGCTGTGCAGGCTAGAACCAAACTAAGACTATTTTAATTCACATCTGCTTGCAATTAGTGAAGTCTGTATGGGTTTTTAAAAAACTACATTAGCATTAATTATCTTTAAACTGAGTAGGAATTTTCAGTATTTTTATTAAGTTGACTCAAGGTAGCATACAATCCACATGCAGACTATAGGAATATAATTAACAATGTGAATTAAACCAGAATTAATCTGATTCAGAACAACATAACTAATTAACCATATTGACAGATCAGTCCTTAGCAACTCACTTTGTTGAGAACCATTTAATGTCAATGCTGAATTAATGCTTTATATAGTTGACTATGGCAGAGTCAGTATTTGTGCCCTCTTGGTTTGTCATATTAATGCATCTCTTACACATTCAAATTTTCATCAGGAAAAACAGGTGAGCCATGCTTGACATTTTTGTTATTTCAAAGTTTAAAAACTAGCAATTATATATATATACACATATTTTTGATGTGGGAGAGAAAAAAGCACATACATATACTTTTTTTTCCTTCTCATAGATGACCTGTAAAGAATAGGGATTAATTTGTAACTACACATACACAACAAACAATTCTCAGTTTTCCCTCCTCAAGGTTGTCTTGACCTCGGAAAAAAAAAGAAAGAAAGGAGGAAGGAAAAAAAAAGAGATGGCAGGTATCCAATATTTACTAGCTTAGCTTTATAGCAGGTACTGGATTGCTCCATAGTAGTAGGTATGGAGTCAGAGGAAGGGAAGATCCTGGATAAAAAAAAGACTTAGGGCTTCTAAAATTTAGATTATACAAATAGCTTGGGTTTAATAATGCTGTTATGATAACAAGGCTGAAATTTTCAACAATTCCTCCCCATCAGTAACTGCCATGAACTTCTCCCAAGCAGAAAATAAGTTTGACCCAGCGAACACTAAACTCCAACAACATTTTTAGGATTAGTGAGTAATTTGCAGTACCAGACTAACCCCTTTTTACCCAAAGGTTTATTGAAAGGGCCTGAAGAGACCGAGTAACTGCCACCCTTTTAGTCTGGCCTCAGACTCTGCAATAAATAACAAGCAACATGATGAGCAGTGAAAAAAAAAAATAATAAATGTATATATAGTATTTGAACGTTTCCATCTCTGAAGAATGAGAAAGAAAATTTACCATGTAACCGTAAAGGGAGAAATCAAAAGCAGACGGTTCTCCTGGGTGTGGCCAGAACACAGAAATTAAACAAAAAACAACAACAAAAATAAAATAAAGTAAAATAAAAAAAATAAAACCAAAGAAAACTAAACAGAGCCCCTTGAAATCCATGCACCGTTATCCCTTTGTTTGTCATGGAGTTTAGACCAGTCACCCCAGCAGCAGCATCTTTGCCTTGTACCACTGGAGCACACAGCCAGCAACCAGCCTTGCTGTCATCTGCTGCTGTGCTTGGTTCAAACCAAGTTTTTTTCTTTTGTTTCTTTTCCCTTATTTCCATAATAAACAAACTTTTAGAAGCCTGAAAAAAACGGCCAAAGAGGCAGCAGTTTAGGCTACCTGTTTGCAAGACATTTGGAAAGACTAGGAGGGTTTCAGCTGTAATCCACCTGAGATGAGCAGGACTGAATGCACCGACAGCATCACACCAAAAAATCCAGAAAACATGTTACTGAAGTCACACACACAAACGCACTTCAATTGGTGAGAATCAGCATAAAACAAGCTGCCACCATTTCAGCAGCTCTTCCAGATCCTCCCTGCCCTGTGCCTCACTTCGAGTGCATTAAAGCATACGTGTAAAACACCCATCCGCGTACCTGTGTGATCTGGTGAGGCAGATACAGGAATTAATCTGGTTAAAAAAAATGTAAATGTATCTTCAAAAAAACCCTGCAGGGCTATTTTTAAGCTGTATCATTTCCACAGTCCAGCTTGTGTCGCTCCACTGCCGATCCCTGCTGCAGAACAGAGGAGGGGGCAGAGGCCGGCAGTGGGCAGTGGGCAGCAGGAATCCAGCTAGCACTGCTGTGCAGTGAGAGCTTGGGGCTTCAGGGCAGCTCCAGCCAGCCCAGGTCAGGGGCTTCACGGCCCACGTCATCCCTGGCTGTGTGCTGCTCCTCCTCCCTTCAATCGATCGTGGATCTCACTGTGTGGTCTGTGAGTTCAACAGGCTAAACTGGCTGAAAACAAGCTTATTTCTGTCTCTGTCTTCCTGCTGCATCAGTATTTTGCCAATTTAGCACCCTAGATTCAATTCCCTACACAGTGAAACGAGCACTACTGGGAAGGTGCTCCCACAGGAGCAGTGAAACGAGCACTACTGGGAAGGTGCTCCCACAGGAGCAGTAAGCCAGCTTATACTATGAAAACATCAAACTTCAGCCCGAAATTCAAGTTTAAATAAACCGGTTCGGTGTATGGACTAATTTAACTCGTTAGTTTAGTATTGCAGATTTCAAGGCATAAAACTACTTCAGCGAACTAGGATAAGGGGACACCAGTCACGTCTCCTTCATGCCACTGGCATTCTAACGGAATTTGGTGACCTGAGAAGGTCATGCTGGTTGCCAGTACTTAATTTGTTTTTAAGCCTCTTTGTGTTAACAACACAATTTGTATTTCTGGTTCAACTGATGAAATCTGAACAAAATTTATAAAAACAGAATTAAAATGAAAATAAGACCTCTAATTCATTTCATGTAAGAAGGGGCTTTCCACTGACAGGAAACTAGGTCCAGAACAAGAGTGGCTCAACTCAAAGCACCTAATCCATTAAAAGAGAAGTAAATGCACATGTAAGCATACAGTCTTTAAGGCTTAATTATCAAAACCCGTATTCATATTTTTATCTTAACTTACAGTTAACTGCAAACATAAAATCCCACACAGCTTCCTGCACAAGCTTTTAGTTAGGACAGGTTTACTTACATAAATCCAAACGCCAATAGATGCAATTTCTTTGTGAAGACAAGATGTAACCTACTATACAACTAAGTTTTTAATTAAATATGAAGCACTTCAAGTCACTTCAGTCCTATACAGGAACTTGAAGATATGGATCTTCCAAGTGGAAAGCAGTGAGGGACAAACTTACAGTATCCTGAAACCATGAGCTCATCTGCACTGATATGAACTCTTATGATTTAAAAAGCTACAAAAAAAAAAAACTCCCTATTCAGCTAAGATTTTGCTATGTGCTTATGCACTCTTGGTCTCTGAATGTCATCGAGGACACATCTTGGAATGCCACATGGTACACAGCTGATGAGCAAAGAGCTTGGATTCCCTTCCCCTGCAGCTTTATGAATGCCACAGGGTACTCGTTACACAGGCAGACTGCATTAATTCTGCAAATATGTCCACTTGTTCAGTTCAGCACAATAGTGATAAAATACGCATCTAGAGGATGCATCTCCACTAACAAAACGAGCAGGAATCCTCTCATCTTCCTCTGGAGGTGTTTTATTCACGGTTCAGTGAAGTGCATGGTAAACGGCAACCATGGGCAGAATGCTATTTAAAGGCACTTGATCTGAGTCAGAACTAGAAATGTAATGGTAAACAGGATAAATTAAACAAACAGCTAGTTTCCTGGAAGCAAGCAAAAAAACCTGAAACAGATCAAGGGAAGACTTATTCTTGTTTAATAGAATGACATCAAACAAAATTAAATTCAAGGGATGTTTAAAGTTTGTATCTTCTTTCTCATACACAACAAAGCAATATAAGTGTAAAGTCTGCCAGGGCCCATATAATCCTACTGAACAGATTGAATCTGGGAAGAAATTGAGTTACAAAACAAGAATTCACATTGCTTTGAAAGAACAATCAGCAAAACTAATTATTAACTGCCTCCTACTCTGCTGTGATACAGAAAATCAACAAATAACACTTCTGAGAGAACCTGAGGCTGTGGTGGACACACTCTGCTCTCTCTTTGGTCACCAAACTTCCTAAGTACACAGAGATCTTGAATATGCAGCCAGTTTGATAGTTCTCCCAGGCTGTCGAAGAAAACTGCCCAGTCATCTCAGGTGGATTCAAAAGGAAGAATGCAACCAGCACACTTCCTTCAGTCCCTCCTACCGACCAGCACTGGAGTGATCCCAGCAGAGTTCTCCTGCTACAGCTTGGCAGGGACAAAGCGCTGCTCGACCCCATCGCACTCTGGGTGGGGACGAACCCAGGGCAGTTTAGGATTCATCACTGTACCTTTTAAATATTTACAAAACATATACACAAAACTCTACAACCCTTAGGAACCCAGGGAAGGGAAGGGAGCATTGAGAACACAGCACAAGGCAGGCAGCAGGAGCATCTGCTTTCGGATTCCCAAGAGAGAGGAGGAGAAGAAGAAGAGAGAGAGGTTTCATATCATTAGATTAGAATGGAAACCACAGGGCAGGAAAATGCATTCAGAATTTTTTTCCTAAGGTGGAGGAAGAACCCAAGAGTGAGTGAGCGGCCTCCAGAAAGATCCATTTCCTTTGCTTCACCATCAGATCACCAAACTGTTGTTTTTCCATTATTATGTGAATACCAGGTGCTTCGTGCAGCTACACCCCACTCAAACACTGGGGCCTCCCATTTTCATGCTAAGCAGGAAGAATCTTGCATTCTTTTTAGAACAGGAATTACTTTGGGTAGAGAAGGATGCAGAGATACCATGAAATAACTCTTTGGCTGTTTTCTCATTCTGTTCAGATTCTGCCCCATCCCTCAATACAGGCTACCAGTTTTGTAACTGCTTTTTGCTGTAAGATGCCAAGCAGTAGAAAACTGCATGGTCAAGGACTGGAAGAACATCTCTGCTTTTTTTTTTTTTCCCCAAATATTTATGAAGGGTTCAGAATAAAATTTGTCATGGAACTCTTCAGCAGTAATTTTTGTTTTAACTGAAAACCGGAAGCCTTGGGCTTTAGCAACTGCACAAGAAGGTACTTTTTGTAATAATAAATCAAGTCTTCATAGAAAAGTCTTCAATGTCAATGTTGCCTAGAAGGGAAAGGGCAGCCGTGGGTGTTTAATACACAGGGCTATATGGATGGGAGAGAGAGAGTGAAGTTCATGTGTGGAGAGGAAAAACACTGCTCTGGAAGGCACAGGCAGTGGGGTATGAAAGACAGAGCTCACCCCTTTGCCAGGCCAGTTACTTTTGTTCTTTCTTTCGCAATAATATCCAAATAAGTAGGGATTTGATAGAGGCCAGAGGCTATTCCCAAAGCCAAACAAAATTTACTAAAATCAAGAGTAATTCAGAGATAGCTTTGGCCTATAAATATCAAAAGAACAGCAGAGTGCAGAATAAATATTTACAAACTCAGCACAGCTGATTGTTTTGGTAAAGCATATAGATTTTTATCCATTCGTGGAAGAAAAACACTCTAACTAAATCATATAGATATTTACTTTTTCAGACTGTCTTGTAAAAAATCAAAACAAAAGAAAACCATGGTATTAAGCACAAATAAAGGATGGGAAAAGGGCTAAGACTCATTTATTTAATATAGAGATCAATGGCTTTCTGGTTTCCAGCTAATACAGAGACTGAAGAATTTCAGAATGCATGTTGGGCAACATGGGTGGAAATTTGCAGAGAACTCTGAACATGAACATACCCCAGAATATATGTTGAAGCAAAGAGGCCACCATAAAGACTGTGAACCTCAAATCCAAGCAAAAGGTATAGACTGTAAACTGAAACTGCTTAGCTGATTTGCAACTTCAAAACTTCTTGTGTGCATGCACACATGTGCACACACGTGTGTGTGGGGAGGAGGGAAATTTTGTTTTAATTGAAAATGGGAATCTTAGCATTGATTAAGTCAAGCAGAGTATAGACATGCACTGTGCAAGCTTCCCCCATAGAGCTTTGGCAATGCACCTTGCTCCTGACCTGCAAAACTCCCTGCTATTCCAGTGCTGAACCTCCTGGGCAGAGAGAGAATCACATCAATTTGTCATTGTGGTGATACCGCTTATGTGATGAGAACCAATTGCCAATTAGGACAGAGATCACTGAATATCTCTGCAGCTGACCTAAGCAACATCTGAAATCTCATCTTCAGAGAGATAAATTACCATTAACCCTCAACAAAACCTCCCTCTTAATATATCTGTAAGATGAAAATAGGTGTATGAATGCAAATTCTGTGGGGGAGGTCCACATGGGGCAGGGCAAGTGGAATGAGGATACTTAAATTAAGCATCAAATATCTCAAACATGAAAGGTCAGTGCCTCAGAAGCACCAAGTAAGTCTACAACACAGAGTAAATAAAATCCTTTCACATATGAGATATGACAGTTTTCTACAGAAGTATTTTAATGCAATGAAATGGGGGGATGGGGGTGAGTTAGCTTTTTTTCTTACAGTCTCCCATCACACAAAGCTGCTTTATCTTATTCTGCCTTCCCCACGGGGCAGCCATTGCTAGTGCAATGGGAACAGCTTGGTATGAAGGCTCAATTGACTGACTCCCTGTTTGTTCAAAAGGCTGTGGAACCTGATCACACATTACAGAGAGGAGTGTCCAGGAGCATTTGTACATGCTGCCCAGAATTGACCATGCCCAGAGTCTCCAGTCAGAGGGAACAGGAGACAGTCCCCAAAATAGCTCTTCCCTTCCCCCATCACACTAATCCCTGCTGATCTCTACAGAATATATTCTCTAGGCAATGAACTGCCTTTTACTCTGCAATCAAATCAAGAGAAGCGGGTACAGAAACAGGACTTACCTTCGAGCCACGCTCATTAAAGATTATCTCTACATCAAGGATTTTGCCGAATTGCTGCAGAGAGACAAGGGGGAAAAAAAAGATTTATTTTTGGCAATTCATTTTTTCTACCTTTTTGGACCTGGCTTAGTGCAAGAAGGGAGGTGAGAATATTTCCATTTCTAGCATACAGGCAAAGGAATAAAATCCCAGTGACGTGACCCAATTCTCTTGGGTTAAAACATGCAGATCCTCTTGGTAACAAACCCCAGGTTTTCTCACAAAAGTCTACAGGAAGAAAAACAATCTCCAGAAGAGTTTCAGGGATTTGAGGTATCTCATCTTTCCTGCTTTTAATCTAAACAATTCTTTCTTCCCTCATTCTACTATTTCATCTACAACATCTCAGGCATCTAACAACATTTCTAACATGTAATTCAGCATTTCAGCTTCCTCCTGAAGTGGCTATCACAAAGAGAAACCTAACAGTGATGTTTCTCTGGAAGGGACAGTAACATAACATCCCAACCTCAGAGATTCCAAACTCTGAATCTCCTTTCCTCTTATTTACCAAAACTCCAAGCCTTTAAAAGAATTGATGGCAGATTCAGAAACCACAAAAATGGCAAACTCCCAACAGTTTGTTTTTCAGAAAAAAGATAATTCAGCTTCAACCTGTGACATATTGTTGATGGTCTGTGCAAGTCTACCACATGTGACAGAGTTCTGACCTCTGTCTCACCTTGGAGACCCTAAGGAGAGCTTTGCTCTGTATCAGTGGGTTCAAAAGAGCTCCCTATTTAGCACAGAACACAAAATGGAAAACAAGAGTTACAAGGTAGAAAGGAGATTTACCACCTCTGTGGAATTACATCTTTCATCTTGCTTGAAACATATTAAAATATTTCTATTGAAGTGGCCAGACTCAAATCAGTAACCTAGAGCTAAAAGCATCATCACTTCAGAGGCCCCTCTGTCTTCGAGAATTGTCAAGGCTCTATTGCTCTTAATATAGTATTTGCCTTTTTTTTTAATTAACATTTGCATTCCGAGTCAAATAGGTATAATACTCAGTTTGTGGGAGTCCTGCTTGAAAGGCTCATGGCTAGATTTGAAAACATGGAACATTTATAACAGGGAGCCATGATGGCTGAGGAGAAGTTCTGAATATGTAAAGCAACAAAAAGCTATTAAGTTCCTTGAACAAGTATTCCACAACTGTCTGCAAGCAAGCAAACCTCTTCCAACAATTTTAGCTATAGTTTCTGTCCGCTTCCATTCTCCATTCTTAAAAAGAAGATTTTGGTTCACAGATGTTGTTTTTGCTGTTCTATTGTTTAAGGACAATACTTGATCTTCTATTCATCCCAAGAACAATTGAATTCACAATATTCCACGTTACATGAAGTTTGAATAATGCTAATGTAAACACGCATCTTCCTTGAAAGGAAACCTCAACATCTCAATAGCTTAGGCTTGATCCATGCTGGATCCTCTTTTGACTGCGGTTGTGCCAATCACCGCTAAAATACATTTTCTATTTCTATCCCACGCTTGGCGTGGGCTTGTCAATAAAGAAGATTAACCGTTGATTGCTTTTTATTGTCTTTGTTGCATATGGCTCGGGCACTGCCATGAAAGAAATCAGTTATGATTGCTTTCCTGGTAGACTATTCCAGCATCATTACATGACATGGGCTGAACCAATTTAAAAGCTCGTGGCTGCGGAATAGCTGTCTCTGCTCCCTTGTCCTTCCTTGTCTGGTCTCACCAGCCTCCTAGAGATGGCCTCAGTTTTCATTCTCACCTGTAGATAAACTGTACAGTTCAATGATTCTGTAAAAACCTAACCCAACAAAAGGAATAAATACAAAACTTTTTTTGACAATTTACTGATCTGTAGTGGCTTAAAGGGTCAGGTGAGCATCAGGGCTCTAAGAAGCAAAAGGGATCCTGAGAGCAGGATCTGTCCCCTGCCACATCACCTCAGCTGGTTAGCGTTGCCATACACACACTCAAACAGCCAGCCTCTCGATAAATGCAACTGCCAAAATTATTTTCAGAATCTTCAAAGCCAAAATCACCATTCTACCCCATTAGAATCATCCTGAAAGCAAACAAACTGTACAGCTTCTGGTGCACAATTATGCCACGCCATCTTCCCTTTTCTGCACACCCAGTTGGGCCTGGATCCCCGGGTAGTACTACCAGCACTGCCTCCCAGTCCCATTGGGCTGAGTTCCTCCCACAGGGTTTCCACACCAACAGGAAATCCTGTCTTGTGCGTTTAACTTCTTGTGGCTGACAAAATGCTGATGGTAACATTGAAAGCACGTGGTCTGACCCAGTTCTATGAGAGGCGGCAGGTTTGCCTCCTTGCCTAGCAGATGATGGAGGTACGTAATTTCCTAGATGACAGACTTAAGATCACTAAATCCTGTGGCTGCAGCAAGCACAGGTTTGACATCTATTGTAATAGGCTACATCCACCCATGTAAACTGCCCCAATCTCTTTTCTGCCTAGGAGTTGTGGGTGTTTGAAGAGGCAAGAGGGAAGGACCTCCTTGGGAGAGAACAGACAAAACAGGGGCTAACTGCTGAACTGAGGTTTGCTAGGGAGGGGCTTCCAACTCCATGAAAATCCCTGGAAGAAAGCAGCATGACCATGAGGCAGTAGGATGTGCCCTGGGCTCTTCAAGGCTCTGCTGTTGCTGTTGCCACAGTTGCTCTGACAGCTCCTAACACCATGACTCTTGTCCTCGCTGCTCAACAGTTACAGCAGATCCAGCACTGGAGGCACTTTCTTCTGGTAGCATGCCAGAATTTTCCTGAAGAATGGAAGCAGGGAAAAAAAGAACTAGTTCATTTTAACAGTGTATATCTCCTTCAAAGCTGAATCTAATTTAGTGGAACATAAAAAGGCACTTTGTTCTCCGATGGTGCTTTGCCTACCAAATGTCAACAGTGCAATGCAAACAATGGAAGTTTTAAGAGCTCCTTACTGAAAGGTCACAATTTTTGTATGGAAAATGGTGGGCCATCTAAATACAAGGGTCAACACCAAGTGCCCTCCATAATAATTTTTTTAAATCATGTATACAGGCATGTTTCTATGTTCCAACAGACAGAGGGGTCTGGCCAAATTAAACAAGTCCCATGCTTAAGTCATCCCTGAGGACTAACAGTCTAATCTCTGACCCTGAAGACATGAGTCACTGGGCTGATAGACTTGACTGGCTCATTCAGTGATTACCAAGAACTTCTGCTTAGAACCCTGCACAGCCTCTGGAGAAGGCATTGCATGCTCACCACCGTGAGTTAAAAAGCTTGCTATGTGACCGAGAATCCAGTATTTCCCCACCATATATCAGGTTGTGCAAGAAGCCACCTCCATGAACTGCTCATGCACACGCCATATGATAGAAAGATATACACACACACACTCTTCCAGTTATGCCATGGCATAGGAGCTATAGCATCTTGTTTTATCTTAGTGGTCCCTTCCCTGGAGTGACCTTGACAAGCTTTCAATTATTTTCCTGTAAAGCAGATAAATGAAAAATCAGCTCCGCTACAGTGGTAGCAGGGAGTGATGGAAGTAACAGTTTTTAAGAGGCATAAAAATAATAACAGACATGAGTTATGACCAGAATCCAGTTCTCTTGTTTGAACATCTACCTTATCATTGATGCAAGGGCATTGTGCAAGTAAAGGTATATGCATGCTGTGTGTTTCTTTCCACCCAGATGACATGAAGGCAACAGATTTTTCCAGCTGAGGCCATAGCTACATTCAGTATAATAAATTTGAGAGATCTGGCACCCGAGAGCTTTTGCCTTCCAAGGCACTGACAGTTTGGTAATGCCCCTCCTGTATGCTCTGTTCCAGCTGGCCCTGCCTCCTCTCCCTGTCTAGAGCTTTCAAAATCAGCTCCAATGTGCCAGACAAATAACTTAATCCTAAAGATGCAAACAACAGGGAGTACAAGGCAAATTCTCTAGAAATCATGGAACAACAAAAGGTAATGTAAGACACCACGTGACCACATCACATCCCTGCAAAAGAACTCTGTAGCCTTACAAAATTCACTTAGAGTCCAGTGAGCTATCTAAATCTCAAAGGTGTCAAACAATCCATTCTTAAAGATGGTCAAAATTCAAAACAGCCAGGAAACCAACCTCCTGTGCAGGAAACTATTTCAAGTCCTCAAGCTTGAGATGCATGAGCAAGAGCATTTCATAAGAAGAATAGGTCCATGCTGCAGACAGTGTCCTTTCCCTAGCTCCTAGTTCCATGGGATATACTTTCAGCTGAACACAGCTGGCTCCATCCTAGCCTGTATTAGTCAGTGCTTAATTATGGCAGCACGGGGTCTGCCAGAGCTATGCTGTTATCAGTACACGAACTTCCTCACGCAAAGCTGAGTCACATGTCTTTAAACAGTGGGGCCAACCCTGTTCAGCCAAGCTACACCAGTATGTTTTGCAGTGACAGGAAGATGGAAGCATGGAGCATTTATAGACCAAAGCACCAACACAGTTTACCAACTGAACAGATAATAAGCAAGCACCAAGCAGCCCTTATTTGGGTTGACCTGTTGCCCAGTAAAACACACATTTTCTAAGAAACCAGATTTTAACAAGAAGCCAGACAAAGAGCACAGATTTCTTACAGGATTTGCAGACCACAGACATCCCAGTAAAAAGAAAAAAAAAGGTGACAAGGAATACAGCTTCTCAGTCATTTCTTATCCTCTGACTCACAAATAAAAGATTTTCACATGAAACACTGAGACAGGGGTGAACAGTACTGGAGGGTACCATCCAGAAATCTTAACATCACCCAGCTTCCAGGTCTACACTTCCAGGTCCTTGCTGCTGCCTTGTGCCCTTCCCCAGAGGTCTGACTGCAGTGTACCTGGTACTGCTGCCACAGCAAAGGTACTTGGACCCATGCCCACAAAAGTAGCACACATTTAAAAATCAGTTTGAGAGGACTTAGCATGTAGACTGAGTCCATATGAAACTGGGTTAATAAAAGTTAACTCCATGTAATTTTACCCAGGCCTTTTACGTAGTTAAATCCAGCTACAGCACAGCACTATTTACTAAATGACGTTCAGCCCAGTCTCGCTGCAGACTCTCCTAGTAACTCACATGAAAACCTAAACAAACCTCAGACAAGTATGTACGCTCCAGTCATTGCTGCCTTCCACCAGAAAGTTAGTACAGAAGTTTCCACAGCAGATACACTTTTGCAGAGCAAGACTGACAGTACAAGAGCTGCTGACAGCTGCAGTGACAAGCACCCCTGTGCAGAAGCACCGTGGTCCCTGCCGCGGCCATGCAGCCAAAGCATGATGTTCAAACAGCACTGAGTACACAAGTCCTTAGCAAAAGGTGGTTTCAGGAAATGCACAAGTGAAACGCATCAGTGTAAACAACAGTGCCTCTTGTAACTCTAACCAACATCAGCAGGAACAAAGTCCTGCCGTGTGACAGGGCTGGGGCTCACTCTCATCGAAGAAAGAGCTTGGAAACAAGAAAAGTCACAGAGGCCACCTTGTGCCAGAATATTTGTTCTCCAATACTGGCACATAGGACTTGTTACATGCAATTGGTGGCCAATACTATTAGCAGATGAAAAACTTAAAATATATCTTGATATCCAGAAGACAAGATTTCCTCCTTCAGATGTCCAATCCACTAGGAAAGCAGAGTCCCTTTCTGCAACTTTCCTACTGCTGTATTTCAGGCTTCAGTGCGTGAACACCTGCAGATCAGAGCTTCTTGGTCTATCATATTATTCACCTATATGCCTTAACCCATAATGAGTAGTTTTCTACCATCACCAATACTTGTGTATCATGAATTACTTGTGTATTTTAATTTATTTACTGGCAAATACAGATTTAAAATTCTACTGAATTCTTAGTGACAAAGAGCTGTAGTCTAACTTGTTATTGCTTCAGCTTCGAACTATAGGCTCATGGAGGTGTTTTGCACTCTTGACACCAGAATGAAGTTGGATGAGAAATTATATCCACTGAGTTATTTTAGGAAGTGCAAAGTGACAAAATGTTTCCTCAGAGGCCAAGATCTGAGGGCTACAAGAGCTTCCAAAAATATCCGAGCTTGCAGAGCTGCAATGCTTGGGTCATACAAAGAAGTGTTCTACCACAAACTTACATTATAAAGAACCTCACCATAGAGATATGAATTATGCTTAGAGAAGGAAAATTATAAGATTACCTGCCTTAACATCCAAAGTAAAATAAACCAAAAAAAAAGTAGCTACCATTCTGTCACCTGTAATAAATGATGTTATTAATGACTTCATAAACTGAAAGTTATTAAATGTGACAGAATAGTCACCTTCATAGAAAACATCTATGGGTTATTACTGCTGTAGCTGATAATGCACAAAACCCCTTTATTAACTGGGCTGATGATGCTTCCCATCAGAAGCAGTAAAGTCTACAAGTAATAGCCATGCAGTAAGCATGTTTTAAAAAAGCTAATGTCTCCATCTGAAGCCAAAGCCTGAGAAAATTCACACCCTGTACAGTGCTAACCCACCTTCATCTGCAAACATCATCAGCATAGTCCTCATTTTTATCTTACTATGGTAAAATGTTCTTTGCTTAAGTGTACATTCTGAAAAACATCAATTCTGACTCCTCATATTGTTGCTCTCACAACAGATAAAGATTTAGTGCACAGACACCCATAAAAACTACCAAAACAATCCACTTTACTTGTTTTTGTAGAGGCAATTCAAGATTCAGCTTGAGAACAGAAGAATCTTTATCATGTGCGCTGTCCAACCCAGCCTCCATCTTCACCAGGAGACTCCTAAGTCCATCCTACTCTGAAGTCCAGAAACGATGAGACTATGCCAGCCAATTTTATACTGGGAGGAGAACTGCTTCTTGAAGCATGAGAGGGAAGGGCTGAAGCTATCAGGAATAAGGTACAAGCACAGACATGATCATAGCACAAAGTTGAAACACACTGAGGGAAACATGAGCTTTTCTTCTGCATACACAGTCCAGAAAGGAAGGGGACAACCTATCAGAAGTTAAGGAGAAGACTACTACCATCATGTCAGATCTTTACACACACTAGCCAAAGAATGTCTAGTGATAGTAAGATTTTTAAAAGGTTGCTAATTTGTTTTTAACATTGATAGCAACTCTTCTTCTCCCTGCTAACTTGTTCCACTGTTTAAATTAGTCCAAATGATTATTTAATGAATTTTGCTCTTATTTCAAGGGTAATTGTGTTAAATCTCAGCTTCCAACTGGAAAATCTTATTGTGACTGTAAACAAGATCTAAACCCTTTAGTAGGTATCATCCATACATAAGCACCTCTATAGGACAGACTTGTCATCTCCCAACCTCTCTTTTTAATAAGCTGAGTGTAAATAATGTACCTAACACCTTACACAATTAAAAAAAAAAAAATCACTCATCTTTCAAGCCCTAGTTGGGTTTTTTTTGGTCTTAAACTGATCTTAGACCTGAGTAAAATTATGTAGTCACAATCTTTTCAACTTTGAACATGAGCAAGATCACACCCTTCCTTCAACCTGATAACACCCTTTGAATTATTGAAGCAACTATCTTCAACGATCACTAGTACTCTTCCAAATCAGTATTTTCCAAAGAAGGCTTTCCATCCTACGAGCACAGACCGATTCCCATATAGTCAGTGCTCTGCACTGAGATGCATCAAACACGTTTTTGTTGGATTTATCATCAGTCAACCAGGCGTTTCAACTCATTCTCTAACAGTAACCTTATCTTTCTCTTTCCTCCTCCTCAAATATTTTTTTAACTGCAAACCTTACTGGCAAGGTTTTAATAGTACTGTCTCCATGGGTTGATATAGATACTGAACAGAACAGAGACTGAAACAGATTCCCAGGGAAACTGATACTAGAAACAGTCTTGATCACAGATGTCTCCCCAGTAACTACTACTTTTTTATTATCTGTCATTAAAGAGGTTTTTAATCCCTCTAATGTGTGCTGTACTTGAGATAAGTAGGATTTTTCTTAAAAATTGGTCACTTGGACAAATTCAATTGTTTGAGCAGTGTTTAATTATACCAGTATTGCTTCGTACAATCTTGTCAAAATAAACGAAACAGTATTTGTCTGCAAAGATGTATATTACAAAGTCATGCTGAATAGATACTAACACATTTCTTCAGATTCTAATGGGTTTTTTTAAAACTTTCTAAAGTTATTTTTATCTTGGATCAACATACGGATAGTTAGTTAGTAGCTCTTTGGGTCATTCCTTTCAGATTTTTTCAACAGTAAATTCTGGTTGGCAGTCTTCCGGCCTCCTGCAACTCCTCCTAGCTTATAAGAACTGGTTAAAAACCAGCATTAATGAATAATCCATCTCCTTGCTTTGGTTATTATCTTTGGATGTACCTTATCTAGATCTGCTATTTTTAAAATATTAGTGAGCACTGTCTCATCCTCCTTTGTTATAAATAATATAGAAAAGCAGATAAGGTACAAATACCCTAACTGTGGAATCATGCCTTTTTGGCCATCAGTATGATGCTGCTGAATACTTTACAGCTTCCATTAACACTTTGCTTTTAAAGATACCTTCCTGGACAGTTATCCTGCCAATTGTTTAATGTCCAAGAAACAGACTCTTCTAAAGCTCCTTACATTACTGCCTGATGCCATATTCTGTTTGCACAAAGCAAATACAGACAAATAACAATCACTGGTACCTAGGCAACGGTGGGATTTCAGGTCGGCTATTAACTCTTCTTTATCTGCTAGAACAAGGTCAACTATTGATTTATTCCACAGTGGGTGCAGAACTGTGTGCATTAAAAAATGACCTATTCCTTCCAGAAGCTTTCTGGAAGTCTTTTTAATGGCCTCATGAAATGTCAAGCAAATATTACCTGTTCTAAGCAGGCCATTTTATTTGCCTCCTTGTAAGATGCATATGCATAAGGAAATGTTTGCTCCTATCCTGAGGATATTTCAGGGACCTGTTAGAAACACCTAATAGCTGAGAAATGGTTGGAAACCAAATAATTTGAATTTGTTAAGAAATCCTTATGTTTGCCCCTCTCACAAATCGTGCAAGTTCAGAGAGCATTATGTAATATCCATTTAATCACATATGGGACAACATGTCTGAAGTCCCCCTCTGCTCCAGTCTGGACAAAAGCATTAGATAGTTTCTGCGCCTCAGGGCTGGGCTGACCTCTCGCATGCTGTTGCATCCTTGAGGGGACTTCTTTACTCCCTCCCTACCATCACATTTATTTCTTCCTCCACAGCTTCACTGTCTACCCAATTCCTCTCTTTGTACAGTAGCTTGGGAAAAACACTCCAGGCAAGGATTTTGAGTCTCTCAGATATGACGTTGAAGAGATGTGACCTGACACACAGAAAGGAGAGGGAGAAGATGGGGGTTACAGGCTAGTCACAGCTCAAGACTCACACAACCGTGAGTCCCCGTTAGGAGAAAGGGTAGGTTTCAGTGAGTCACCCAAAGGAAAGCATCCTGATCCTGAAAAAGAAATAGGAGCAAGCAAGATTTAGAGAGAATTGCTCTCCTGCTTGAGGCTATGAGCATGGTAAGAGAAGTAGCACTGAAAGAAAAAGGAAGATGCACAAGGATCGTTATTTCCTTGGCAAAGTAGCAAAGTTCTCTATTACCGAAAAACGGCACATGGGAGTTTTTATGCCCCAGAAGATGAAGGGTCAGGTGAACTAGCAAAAGGTTTTACAAGAAATATACCATTTACCCAAGTTAAAATCACATCACTGTGCTGGAGCTTGAGATTATGTTTAGAGAAAAAAATAAACAAACAAAAATAACTTGAACACATAGTGTTATTTCCCTATCCCTTCCATGTACAACAAAGGTACCCTATGGGTCGAAAAAAAGGACAGGAAATCTTAAGGCAAGTAATTAGGCTGCATTTTCTACAAATCACTACTTAGGACAGCAGTTCATTTAAATTGCCTGGGTCATCCAATCTGTAAAGCAGAGGCAAGAGTCACTAGGACAGGGATGTCCTTGTCATTTCCATCTCATCCATGTCTCCCACACCAGGAGCACGTGGAGGAGGAGCATCAAGGTGAAGGAGTGTGAAAAGGGCTAGTTGTCAAGCCAAGCGCCAGTCCCAGGAGAAGGGACAGCAACGTGTAAGTGATTTATGTAAGCGATGCAGCTCCCAGGAGAGGGGAGCAGCAGTAGCAGAGAGCAGGACGTGATAAATACAGATTGTAGCAGGTGGTCCAAGAACTGTCTGTGATTTCAGCAACCATTTATCCAAACCGGATGGAACTGCCTACCACACAGCCCTGCAACAGCAAAAAGCAAGCTAAAAAACCACAAAAGCAGAGCAGGCAACTGAGAATATTCAGCAATCACAGATTGCCAGGAGATGAGTTTCATTATGAAAACATTCCAACAGATGGCAAAAGTGTGACAATCTAAGGTATGAACAACACCGAAGCAAACCTAATCCTCCTGCAACAGAATCACAGACTCACTGTTTTGACTGGCAATTAAGTCCAGTGGTTGTTTATTGTAACCCTTGCTCACAGCAGGTCTAAGAAGATCTGGTTGGCCAGGCTGTGTCAGTGAAGGCACACACCTTCAAGGATAGAGCTTCCACAATCTTCCTGGGCAACATTTTCCACTATTTAAGCATCCTCACAGTAAAAACAAAATTTTCCTGATATCTAATTGATATATCAAAGGCAGAGAGGCCCTGCAGAGACACCTAGACAAACTACAGGGCTGGACAATCACCAACTATACAAAGTTAAAGAAAGACAAGTGCCAGATTCTGCACTGGGATGGGGCAACCCTGGATGTTCATACAGACTGGGGAATGAGATGCTGGAAAGCGGTGCCATAGGAAGGGACCTGGGGGTCCTGGTAATGGCAAGCTGAATATGAGTCAGCAGAGCCCTGGCAGCCAGGAGGGCCAACTGTGTCCTGGGGGGCATCAGGCAAAACATCACCAGCTGGTTGAGGGAGGGGATTGTCCTGCTCTGCTCTGCATTGGTGAGATCTCAGCTTGAATATCATGTGCAGTTTTGGGCACTGCAATATAAGAAAGATATTAAGCTATTGGAAAGTGTCCAAAGGAGGGCAACAAAGATGGTGAAAGGCCTTGAGGGGAAGCCGTATAAGGAGCAGCTGAGGGCACTTGGTTTGTTTGGCCTGGACAAGAGGAGACCGAGAGGAGATCTCCTAGCAATCTACAACTTCCTCACGAGGGGAAGTGGAAGGGTTGGCACAAATCTCTTCTCTGTGGTGACCAATGACAGGGCCCGAGAGAACTGCATGAAGCTGTGTCAGGAGAGGTTTAGGTTAGATATCAGAAAAAGGTTCTTCAATTAGAGGGTGGTTGGACACTGGAACAAGCTTACCAGGGAAGTGGTCACAGCACCAAGCCTACCAGAGTTCAAGAAGCATTTGGACAACACTCTTAGGCACATGGTGTGATTCCTAGTGGGTCCCTTGCAACTCAGGATATTCTATGATTCTACTTCCTATGTTCCAACTTGTGATTGTTGTCTTTGTCTCATCATCAGATACCATCGAAAAATAATCTGGATACATCTTTTCTGTATCCTCTGATCAGGTAGTTGCAGACAACAAAAACAGCCCTCCTCTGCCCTTTTATTCTCAAAGCTGCAAAAGCCCAGACCTCAGACTCCGCTCACATGCCAAGTTCTGCAGCCTCCTGATCATCTCAATGGTGCCCACTAGGCTTCCTTCAGTATTTCATTTAGATGAAGTGCACTTCTTGCACTGGAGATCCCCCACTGGACAGAGTTTTCCAGATGCAGTCCAACAGTTCCTGGAGACAAGGAAAGGATCCCTTCCCTGGGCCTGCTGGCTACTCACTAACAAGGCCCAGGGTGCCATCCGCGCCCCTTTGCATCGAGGGCACACTGCTGCTCATGTTCAAGTGCTTGTCCATCAGGATCCCACATCTTTTACTGCAGGGCATCTCCCTAGACAACCAGCCTGTACTGCTGCAGGGGTTATTCCCTCCCAAATGGAAAGCCTGAAATTCAGTTTTGCCAAGTATCTTAAGATTTCCCTCAGCCCATTTCTCCAGCCTGGCCAGGTCCCGCTGAATAGCAGCCTTGCCTTCATGCATTTTGACCACTCCTCTCCATTTGGCCTCATCCACAAAACAGCTTCTTATGGACACAAAAAGTTTCAAGAGCAAGGAGCAGAGATCTCTCACAATATATAGCAACTGGGGCTCTTGTTAAGACCATCAGTGAATTTTTTTAACATTTCTGCATGTTTTGACATATTTACAATATTGCAACACTACTCTGCATGTGAGTGTGTGTATGCGCACACGTGTACACCCACAGAGATGGCTCAGGAGATAACAACAACTGAAACAGGAATACTGCAGAATTTGGAGGAGCAGCTGGATATGCAGCTAGGACCAAGGTATATACTCAAAGCCTAAAGTGACAAGGTTTCATCTTTCCTGACTTGAATTCTCTGGACTGTATCTTAAACAGGCTGTTAACTTAAAAGTTAATCAGAAATATTTTTTTAAGACTGTAAAAAATGCCATCATATCAACAAGTCCAATACTCCTGATGATGATGATGATGATATATAGATAACTTCACCTCAGGGTTAGGTCATGAAGCATCTATAACATTTATCTCTGTGTTCACATGGAATGAGTCACCACCTATACTCACGTAAACAAACTCTTCCTTGAAGAGCTTATAAATTGAGAATCATGAATAGCATACAAGGATTAAGGAAGGCAAACTATTTGGTCAAAAGAAACAGAATGTATATCATACGCAATGTAAAATACCATCTGACTTGCACTAGCTTTTCCACATGCAATTGCTAGGTGGCAAATACCTTGCAGCAATTTTTCATCGCAGAAATGGATCACAGAGAAGGACATAAATATTTCATCAAGTTTCTATGCAACTGAAAAACAGTCCTTTGCAAGGGATACATTAAGTCAATGTTTAATCCAAGTCTTTACTCAGAAAGAAGGTGAAGTTTTGTTTTGGGTTTGTTGGTTGGTTTTTTTCCCCAAACCAATTGTTCGATTACACTGAACGTTGCTGCCCAGAGAAGCTGCGGATGCCCCATCCCTGGAGCTGTTTGAGGTCAGGCTGGATAGAGCTCTGAGCAATCTGGTCCAGTGAAAGGTATCCCTGCCTATAGCAGAGGTGTTGCAATTAGATGATCTTTGAAGTCCCTTCCAATCCAAACCATTCTATGATTCTATTAACAACTTGATAGGAAGAACACTGTTACAGTTCTCATGTGTATTTACCAGCCAAGTTAGATGCTACCAATTGTCCTAGTCCTGCAATTATTTTACAGTGTGCTGACTAAATTGAGGGGGACAGGTTTTTCATTCACATAAGTACATCAGCACCAGGTGTCCCACCTGTGGGAAAGGAGAATCTGCCATGCCCTAAAAGGCAGCGATAACTTACCCCAAACATCTGCCGAAGGTCAGGATCTCGGAAGCGGAAGGGAATGTTAGA
Organism: Pipra filicauda; assembly: GCF_003945595.2. Classification (NCBI taxonomy): domain Eukaryota; kingdom Metazoa; phylum Chordata; class Aves; order Passeriformes; family Pipridae; genus Pipra; species Pipra filicauda. The sequence goes on along the minus strand of NW_024104379.1, from coordinate 638,463 downwards.
CACATGAAGTCGTTTTGGAGTGGATTTGCTCTCAGTATTCTCGCTGCTCTGCGTCTGTGATTGCTGTCCATCTGTCTGTGCCCCTCCTTCTGTCTGCTGAAATCAGAGAGACAAAAGCACGTGCATGAGTAGAAACCACAATTCCTCCCACATGCCATGTCTACCTTTTTTTAGGTATTAGCACTATACTTGTAATTGCACAATCTAGCACTTGACAATTATTTTGATAAAGCCAGCAGCCCTTGACAATTGATTTGTTGTTCTTCCCCTCCCTTTCCATGAGTAAACAGTAATGAGATCTCAGCCTCCCTCCCCTCGTATCACCTATCAGCTTAGTAGAGTTGTCTTTGGTTTTCTTAAATTGCTTCTCTCTTTTAGCCTGTTCTTCCTCACTTCAGCTGCCACCATATGAAAGCCCTAATGAAGAGGCGGATCTTTCATATCCTGAAGCTGGGAGGTAGTACCGCCACTCTAATCCCATGTGGCAGGATGTTCATACAATCATCAAAATCCCACAGCTGAAGTGGCAGCTCTTCACTGGGCCAATACCAGACATGCATCCCCAAGCAAAACGGCATCTGCTCTGCCAAGCTCCCTTCAGAGAAACATCACCTCAAAAGAAGATCTATAATTAAATGGTAAAATCCATGTATGAACAGATTATGGATGTCTTTGATTAACTTTTCTCATACATTCAAGTGAGCCCAGGAAGAGAAAACAGTCATCATCATCACCGTAAGATTTATAAAAATTTCAAGTGCTACTTTCTGCTACCAGTTCCATAGCTAAGAAAAGGTATTTGTTCCACCATTCTCAAGCACTGACTGGCATTGCAAAGCAAGGCCAAAGGGTAGGCCAGGAGTTCTTGTTCACAGAAAAAGTACAGCACACAGGCAGAGGAATAAGGGGGACCTGTGTGCCAGAGGAGAGACCTAATGCCCCGCTGAGATAACTGGCAGAAGAAAAGAAAGGAAGAGAACCTCAGCCACTTGTGTGGGCTTAGACTGAAAAGGGGTAAAATTTGAGCACAGCACTAAATATAACAGCAAGGCCCCTTTGCAAAATGGCTTGATGGAAAAATGGCATTCTTCACAAAAACGAGCTCAAAACCTCAGAGCTACAGAACAAAGCAGACTACAATTTGGTCGGTTTTATTGCTCTGTCCCTTTCCAAGCGCCTGCACTGACAGGCCAAGGTATTCAAAGAGCACCCACCCCCTCACTATCTCCTGCTGCTCTCAGTCTCCTAGGAGTCATGCTTTGACTACCTGTGTGATGCACTTTTAAGTGTCATTTCAACTCTTTAGATGCCAACCTGACTTCTGCCTTAACTCATATCAAGTAAAAAGTTCTACAAGAAGGCAAGGACTGTGCAATTGCTAGAGTCAGTCTTTTTAAGGCATTTTCAAGTACACACATAGGCCTTAAAGATGGAAGAGTCGGGGTGAGTTTTTTACTGGTTTGGGCCCTTTTTTCCCCCCCATTTTAAACATGTGATTTGTGTATCAAAGATGAAAAAAATCTGAGGGGAGTTGCCCACAACATCTCCCCAACCACTGAATGTACTTGCTAGGCTGATCTGCACATCACTCAATATACAACACTTCATGTACATTTGGAATCATCTCCACAGATTAGCTCAACCGGCAACATTAAGAGAGTGTCTTCTGCCCAGAAATATCACTTACAGACATGACCTTGAACTTGCACATTGGTTATAAAGCAAGTAAATATAAAGATAAGGTAAGGAAACAGTAAGCACTGGGGTCTTGTCATGCTGAGCAAAGCAGTGGCAGCTTTCCATCTCATTTCGGGAGGGCTGCGCATTCAGCAGCACAAAACATGTTTGATCTGGTCAACACAAATTAAGCTGTGGCAGGAAGAATGAAGATACTGCCCTGGCGAGTATCTCTGCTTCCCATAGCTGTGCAAGTCTTAGGTGAAGCCTGGCAGAATGAAGAATTTTTATTTGGCTAAGACTCATCCATCCCACAAACACAAAATTTTTAGGAACAACCTCAGAAACTTCCATTTGCTCTTATCCAAAAGCGTCTCCACCCACCCCACCATCTCCCCTCTTCTCCTGCCCTCAACCCCATGACAAAAAGGTTCTCCAAACATACAGAGAGTGCACCCTAGGGGAACAATCAGTGCAGCTGGCCTGCGATTAAATCAGACCATGCTATTTAGTGGTGTTTTTTTACTCCATCAGAGTGCTTTGCTCCTCAGGGCAAATCTGTCCAAGAAGGACAAAACACAGGAGTAGCCTATCTATCATCACTGTATACAACAACTGCAAATGAGTTCTTCAAAGTAACTCCCAAAAAAGACCAACACTCCTGCTAAAAGGGATATCTACAATCCACTTTGGAGCCCTGCTAGTGCAATTTGCCAAATCTCATGTTTTCTATGGCTTTGCATGGATTTGGCAAGTGAGCAAACACCCATGCACAAAGTGCATCTTCTGCTGTGTGAATGAGGAAACGCACAGATCTTGAATGGTGATGACAAAAATGTTTTAGTCTTTAAATTTAAATACAGGTTGCACAGGACTGGATCTGCTGTTTCCACAGGGGAGGAAGCCAGAATGTTGTCTGCACTCCTCTCCCATCCATTTGTTCCTAGGCAAAGGGCAGAACTCCTTTCTTACCAAGGGTGTGATGTATCATGTAGAGTGGCCCACCCAAAAGCACTCACAGCTGGTCCTGCATATGGCAGTGTCATTTTGCATCATGTGAGATGTGTACAGCAAGACAAATGCTTCAAAGAGGAGAAACAACAGAAGGAACAGGGGATTTTGGTCCTTTACCTTTTTAACTACACTGAGAGTCCTCAAATGCTTTTCAGGCTTTCACATACCCTGATTTTTCAGTAGAAGTTTAACATTAAATACCTTGTGTCTCTGGATGCTGTAGCTCCCTCATCTCTATGGTCCCATGGTCCTAAGGTAAGATTTGAACTTTCCACCACTATAACATTAGCTCAATACATATGACTACTGCCACACATTCAGCTACAACATAAATGAAAGAAACCGTGTCCTCAGATCTTTCTTTTTTTCCTTTTATAGTTATTCCTTGGTTTAACTCACTAGGAAGGAGATGAAAGGAAGGGCCTGGAGTCTGTTCTAAGGCAGCACATAACAGATGCTGGCAACAGTGCTACTCTGACCAAGCCAGACTACAAAAGCCCGCATTTCACCAAGCGCCCACTCCCCACCTTGACTCCTTCCCCATACGGAGTTTAATCTCCTTCTGGCCTCATGTCAACACTTCACAGTGAAGAAATGGACCTCTCCCTTTGCTATAGACAGTGATTCAGCTCGGAAGGGAGCTAACACACGTTCAATGCCTGTCATCAGGCAACACAGAGACATGCTGTGGCAGAGATCTCGCATTTAGGAGCTGTATTGCATTCTCCGTACCTCCTCAGCACAGTCCGTGTAACATATACTGATGCAGGTGATAATGTCATTCATGCCTGCACACGCAAGCTTTGAGCTCTGCTCAAGGTCACTGAGAAACACATCAGAGCTCAGGACACGAGCAGCATGTGCTTTACTTTTAACTACTTGCTGCCTGTGCCCCCATGTCAGCTCCTCCCTTACACCCACCAGCAGTAAGGAAACGCTGCGCAAGAAGAGGCAGCTGCAAAGAGAAGCACAGATTATACATGTGCACGTGCCCGTGTAAAAGGGGAGGAGGACACCTGGGAACATGAGGGTGTTCTGAAAGGTTTGGGGGCATCTTCCCACCTCTCAGCTGGACTCCTCTGTCCTAACCCAGGTGGTGATCAATTAAATGCTGGGGATTTCTCTGCAGCAGCAGGGAGGCTGGGGCTCCAGCACCACCTGAGCTCTGAGCAGATCTCCATCTGCATGGCTAGACGGAGGGGTACCTCCCCAGCAAACCAGACAAGCACCAGTGTGACAGGCTAGCACAGAGATTATTAATACCCAGAACATTCTGTTTACATCTCCCACTTGCTTCTAGAACCGCTTCAGGTCCAAGTTAGAGACAAACAAAAAACAACCCCTCGTTCTCTCCCCCAAGAAGCAGGCAGTCCAAAATGCTGTGAATCATAATGAGGAGGTTAAGAGCTATAAATCACTGCAAAGAAAATATTTACAAAATACAAACTGTAACTAATAACTATATTTAAAAGGGGATTTGGGTGGCTTACAAAATCTAGGAGACAGACTGCGCTCACTCCACTGCTCCTAGACCAGTCTTGAATTCAGAAAAACCCAAAACCACACATCCAACCTTGTTTGGATCAAGAGCTTGAAGGACTCTGGAGACAAGGACTGAAAGCTACAAGTGGCAGAAGGCAATCTTCCCATTGTGAAGCAGAGTGCAGATAATGTGGAAAACTCTCTGTAACTTCTAATGAAGAACCTGTGTCAAAACAACCAGTCACCCACCAATGAACAGATGCCCACTGAGCAGGTCTGGTGGAAAAATGAGTAAGAATTAGGCTCTAGACACAAGATCACTTTCCTGCCCCAGCACACTCTACTGAAGTCAGACTGAGGTCCTACACATCCAAGAGCAAAGGCCATGGGAACTTTGGCTGCTTAAAAAACTCGTTTAGCAGACAGAAGACCACAGGGCTTAATCATCATCTTTCAACAGCAGTAAATATAGTTTTACAATTATATCCATGCACTTGATTTTTCAGAGATGCCAGCAGCGTTATATTAAAAAAAAAAATGTTTGGGCTACTTACAGGCACAATTAACTATTATCCAAAGTACTCTGTATGCCAAAAAAACAGACAAAAAAATGCTAAGGACATACCAAATTACTTCTGCAAGATTTTTTTACTATTTTCAGTATAGTCAGATGAATTCAGGGCATATTTTTTCAATTCTTAGTTACCTATTTTCAGACACACTGAAGCTTAAGTCATTTTGTTCACTTTCCTCATTAAAAACATACCTCACAGAACACAAACCTAACATAGGAAAGTACACAGGAAACTTTGCTATCTCTCCTGTACATCTCTGATTTGTCGGGTAACACTTTCAATCTAAAGGTGGATATTTCTAATGGGATTCACTTTTTCTTTTTTTTTCTCCCCCACCTTTCAATGAAGTGGTGAAATGGAGCCCCCCAAAAAGCCTGCTCTGCTAGTCACAGCCAAACCCTTTGTCAGCAGTTCCAGCCCATTCCTCACAAAAGGATGCCCTTACAAGGTGAAAGAAACAGCAAGATTTCCCCAGCTAGTAGTCAACCCTGGACCGTTCCATTGACAGTGGCAGAAGAACAGTCACACAGTGACAGACTTCAGATCCATCCAGCCCATTATCTTCTTTCTAACAGCAGCAAATCTGTGGAAGAATGCAAGAACAGGGCAAATGTTCACTGGTTTTTCTCTAGCAAACTAAGCCAGCTGATGTCATAACTTGCAAAGCACGCAAGTTGTGGACAAGAGTTGCAATGACAAGTTCTTCATTATATGAAAAAAAACCCAAGTAATAAAACCTGCTTTTTTTTTTCATACATGGCACCCAGTTATTTCATGTGTGCATCCTAGTAAGTGAAAATGGGAAAGTTCCCTATTTTAGTTCCCTTACCATCCAATATTCTGTGTGCTTGTCATATGCCTTCACTCCTGTCAGCCCTTTTTGTAAGTGAAGATTTCACTTCTTTTCATAAAGAACCTGTTACATTCCTTTCATCATCACTATTATCCTTCCCTGTACTACTGCTAGATCTGCTACAACCTTTGAAAGATACACAGAAGTACCACAGCTGTATACTCTAACATAATGATATGTGCTGATTTATTTCCCATTTCTCATTTTAAAACCACCTCACTAGACACAAGTCTGTAAGTGCTGACAATAATCTGCCTTGTACTCAGAATAATAAAATAATCTGCCTCATATTCAAAGAAAACTCCTGATGTTAAATGTCAGGGTTTGCAACCTCAAGACAGCAATTTCTAGGCTGAGGTGGCCAAACAATCACCAGCCAACTACTTATGTGAAGCTAGTTCTTCCTCGTGTCCACCTGCTCAGCAGTATCAGAAAATAACTGAGGATATTCATTAAACATATTCTTCACCTGAAATACCTCACATGAGCAATTGCTTTAATTACTAAAGGGATGAAAAGTAATTACAGAGGAAAATTCTGCAATCTCAGTCTAGGCAAGAAATACCCAAGGGAAAGTCATCATTATAATATCATCCATGTGTTGCAAAAGCCAGTTGAGGAATTCTTGGTGCCGTTGGCTCCCTTCTATCTAAAGTCTTGCTAGAAGTACAGGGCACAGCCAGACGACCAAGTACCTTCCCTGCCTTGGTTTTGAACATGACACATATGGGTCTCCCACCACAGATGCGTCTCCTTTGAGAAACTAGAAAGTCAAGATCCCTTTATGGTATAGTGGATGAGTTAAGTATGTTCCAGTACGACAGCACATCAAGAAGCCGAGGCACGACGGTCTGTAATTAAATAATGCTTTATATTGGTTCATGACAACGTAACATCAAGGCAACAGCACCTGCCATTTTCACACAAAATAATTTACATAAACTTATTCCTCTACTTCCGTATCTCCAGCTGCATTCCATAATTTATACAGACATACAGATTCTTCCCTCTGACATTAACAAGAGAAACAAGTTGAATAATCAGCTCGCAGTATTAAGTGCATTGCATTTACTATCAAGCAAGCTTTTTTAGTTCAGCAGATGATTAATCTTCCCTCTGCGGGTAGAGTACCAGGGGATGCAGAGAGCTGACAACTGCTCTCGGCTTCTGGCCATGCTCTCCATACGCTTACCTTGCAACAACAGCATTTGTTGGATCCCTCCAAGAGCTGCTCTAATTCATTAACCCAGCAAAAGAATTGGACAGTTTTCTGCCAGGTCAGTGAATTAAAGTGGCTCACGTAAGGAATGCCAGAGCCAGTAAATAGGAGTGGGAGTTTGCGCTTGGAGCCAGATATCTCTTTTCTGACAGCAGTGAATCTTTTAGATCAGCTCAGCTGCCAGAGGTACTGCAGCCTAATTAGCATCTCCCCTTGCAGCTAACTATGCTGGGTGTCTCCATTAGGGATAAGAGCACTAAAGTAAACCAAGAAGGGGGAAGGGGGAAAAAACCAGGCAACCCAGCACTGTAAGTAGTGAAATGCAGAGTGTCAACTGTTTAAGAGACAGGCTGCAACAGGCAGACCAAGTAGGCCAAATATGGGCCGGTACCTCAGTCTATTTTTAATCCAGTTCTTTCAGCTGTGCTTTGGGACAGTATCAAGAGAAAGGACAGATGCCTGGAGATGAAGTATGAGAGATCTGCATGCCAGGCAAGAAACAAAGCCCCACAGATGAGGCTTGATCCTAAAATAAAAAAAGATTCTAAAATATGAAGTTGTTTGTATTACACTACCTATTGTGTCAATTTCTTTTCCATGCCTCTGTTCTGAAAGCTCTGAATGCTTTCCACTACACTCACACTGCCAGAACCAAGCTCATCCTTAGCTGGTGACACCAACCAGTCGTTCCCCTTTGCTCAGGGCTTTTAGACTGCATAGGAAGGCATGGACTTTGACTCTCAGAGTTTATTTTACGTAAGTTCACTACTGAGATCTTTGACCTCAGGCTTCCAAATCACTGTCTATTAACTCAAACACCACCGCTAATTTCAAATCATTCAATCTGACTCACCCACAAGAATCTGCCAAGTTTCTATGAAAAGGTGCTCCCACCTGGTGTGTTAGGGACCTTGCTATAGACCCCTTCACACTGCTGTGTAGCATCTTACCAACAAGATTAAATTGCCCTTTCCATGAGGGACCCCTAAGCCACCCCATGTTCTTTGTTACTTTGGCTATTATCCTAAAGGCTATCCGCCTGAAAAGCAGGAAGGCCCCACCATCTGACCACACCTTTTGCTATCTCACCCTGTCCCGCCAACTGGACCAAGCACAGGCCTTGTTCTTAAAAGCAAGCAGGGAACTTATCTGTCTGGCTGAATGAATTTCTGAATCATCCCATGGGAGCACAGGCTTCAAGTCAGCAGCTAGAAAACCTACTGGTTGTTTGGTCTGGGGTATCACCTTCACACAAATGACAGCAACTGTGCTTGTCAGTCACAATAATGAGAGGGAAGGCTCATACCTCACCCCTGATGACTTTTCACTCTATTCAAGTTAGCACTTTTGTTTGAGTAAGATAACAAAATGGTGAAAGGAAAAGATACCTTAAAGCATAGCAGTCTAGTCCACATGGACTGAACATGTGTATCCAACAAGCAATAACCAGTGCATGTCATGGACAAGGTGCTTGACATTACCTGTAAATGTTTAAGGTGAAATACCCAACCTGTTCTGCTGTATATTTTAATAGCACGCTTTAGCCTGACTAACTACTGAGCCTTCTTCCTTCCCCTAGATCCTACATCATTAATCAGCATACTGAGATGGAGAAAAGTTACATGGAATTACATCCCAAGGCAGCCCACAGAATAAAAATAACTTCATACAGAAGAAGTCCTCTACAAAAAGATAAGGGGACTTGGAAGATCCAGAATGCAGTGGATGTGAAAGTGGCATGTGAAAGGCCCTTGGTTGAGGCACCTTCCCCCCTCTCCCTCCTTGGATTTCTATTTGTGCCACCATCTGGGATCCTTTGGGCTTGATGAGTCCCAATCACAGCAGTCACAGCAACACTGTGCCCTCACCCTTTCCCAGCCAGCTGTGGCCCTCGAGCCTAACTCTGCACGCTCAGCTCACACATCTTTAACCACATCAAATGGTCACACCAGATGTGCCCACCTGTTTCCAACAGCCAGTACAAGTGTTGTGTGTTATTCAGCCTGTTTCTTGGATAAACCCCTGCCAGTCAGGCTCCCTCTGCAGACTCCTGGCAACACCACTGCCTCCCAGCAGTCTCCCAGCAACACTCCCTCCGCACAGATGGGCTCCCAATCCCTCCTCATAGGCTAGCCACACGCTGTGGGCTCCTTGGAGCCAGCTTTAGTTGATAAAACACAGAGCTCAGCCCTGCAGAGCCACCGAGATGGCTCCTAATATGGAAGAGAAGCAGGAAGGTTGGCAAGAACTTACATTCAAGGTCAAGACTCACATCATTTCCATTAAAAAGAAATGCTCCTAAGCTCTGGACAAGGATGGGAACAGCAAAAACACATGGGGAAAACCACTGCCCTGTTTTACTCCCTATTTCCAGCTTCCCCATCCAACCAGCAGTGCTTGAGAAAGTTGCTTGCTGGAGACAGGCAGCCCAAATCTTACGGCTTGGAACGACATCGGACAATCTGGTACTAAAACGATGACTTGCATTTCTGCACACTGCACCAGCTCTAAGTTTTATTTCCTGCCTGACCTCTTCTCATCTACGTTTGTGTTTACAGAGTAAGGCACTCAAAGTTCCTTTTACACACTATCAGTGTGCCTTACAGGGTTTGTACTCTTTTGCTTCTTCAAGATGCTGAAGTTGAGGCATTCCCAGGATGAAATCAAAGATATCTTCACAAAGTCATGACCAATAGAGCCAAGCCACTGCAGTGGAGCAGAGGCACACACCGGGAACTGTGCACACACGAGCTGGCACTATCAGTTCTTCCAACTGTTGGCACTGAATTCATTCAGTACTTACCAGGGAAAAAAATAATCTCTACAAGCCAAACACCAACTACAAGTAAAACTGAAAGCATTAACAGATTAAATCCGCCCCTGAGCGCCGAAGGCTCTCACCATAAGGCTCTTTATTAGGAAGTTAAGTCTTAACAAGTGGCTTAAGGGGTGGATAAAGCTTTTCCTGGGATAATCTGCCAGCATGTTGCCCAGTGCCAGTTCCAGGCCATGGGAAGAAGAAAGTAAAAACACAGAAGATGCTAAATATCTTGGTTTGGCAAATGGATGACCAGTAGCTAAAAGCTCCTCTCCTAACTTTGCCCTCTGAAGCTCCCTGCCATCTTCAAAAAGTCAAATAAAAGTGATTTTCTACTCTGGTAGTTTCCTGGAAACAAAACCACATTGGGATTACGCCTAAAATGCATGTGCTCACCCTAATTCTGTGTACCATCAACCTTCCAGAGTTTGCCTCCATCATGTTTATTTGAACCATTTGCCAATTAACACAAAGTTATTAACACTTTTATAAAAGACTGTCTTTGGACAACACCACCATGGTAACAACATCATGATTTCAAATACTACTTTCCTTTTTTTTTTCTTTGCAGACACCAATTCACAAGGGGAAAGATGGAAACCTAGTAATGGAAGGTCAGAAGCCATGTTTTGTTTATAATTCTCTCCTTTTCAAGTCTACTGCCGATTTGCCGTATACTTAAGAAGGAGCAATCCAATCAATGTCTGCTTTTCCCCAAAGCACTGTGCTGCTCTCCTGGCTCTGCACCCTTGTGCACTTACTGCAAGAGATCCGTTCTGCGTGCTGGCCGTGTTCGTGCTCTGCTCTCCGTGCGGCTGCGTGCTTCCGTAGAGTGTCAGATTGTGCTCGCTGGTCTGGCCTGCATAGTCCTGAGTGTGTGGCACCCCGTACTCTGTGGGAATCCCATTCTGTGGGGGTGGCGGAAATGGGATTGTGGTGAATGGCTGCACCATTGCATCAGGAGTTGCTGCTGGCTCCTGGTTACCCTGAAGAAAGGAAAAGGAGAAAACAGATTTATACTACAGAAGATAGATCGAAACGTCAGCCCGAGAAACAACACACACGTGTACATGTGAACATCTCACGCACCATCACCATAATATTGCACAGTCTTCTATTACCTGTTCTATCAAAAAGAGCATGCCTTACTCCTCTGAGCCATGACACTGTTTTCTTAATCTTTTCAGAGCAACTTTTTTGCTAATGGCTGGCGCACGGAGAAAAAATTATGGGGTTTGCAAATTGCATACCCCTGTGATCTCACACAAAGCTTTACACACAGTAAAGCATTATTTTGGAAGGGGGAAGAGACACTGAAACATTGGAACAGAGAAGGAAACACAGAAAGAAGATTAGGCTTCTTTAATATCCCTGAAAGTACCGTAACTGGGTCCATCTCCTCCAGCCTGACACTCATTGCTCTGCTCACAAGCAAGCACATCATGTGGTTCAGAGCATGACTCTCTGTTATGTTACAGTAATAAAAAGTTTACTTTTTCAAACCCATCTGTGCAGATGCCCCCTTCTTTGCTCTGGCAGCACTGAGTACACAGCACAGGTGCTCAGGTATCAAATGCTGGAATATCCAATTTCCTGCTTACTGGCCACGTAGAAGACACCAAGGACCTGTAGGGAACTGAGCTGAGATTGCAAGCCTGGAGCACACTCACTCTTTCCCATTCCTGAGCATCCCTGCTATCACACAAGACATTAATCACCCACTCCTCCCTTAGCTTTGGGTATCCCACAGAGACCTCTGTGCTAGGATAGTGAGCTTTTTAGAAGCTTTTAGCACTGTCTTAGATGTTGCTGACACCAACCAGATGACTCAGAAACAGAGACCTGACCATGCAAAAGAAATCCCAAAAAAACAGTAAAAAAATGTTACACCATCATGTCAAAAAAACCACAATAAGCAAACAAAAAAGCATGCAGCTCTGCAGCCTCTGCAGGGATCTCACCAAAGGGGGAGCAGGGAGCTGCATTCAGCCACCTGGGGTGAAGGAGAACAGCCTTGACATTGAAGCCCAACCCTGGGAAGCCCAGGCTGCTGCACTGCTCCTACTGCTTCATCGCCACAGCAGAAAAAAAATCCACAGAAAAGATTTATGATAGGAGGGCTGTTTGATTTATGTGCATGTCAACAGACTAATCCTGATTTTAAATTTTGGCTGCTGTTCCAGCCCTGGGTCCTCCCCCATAAAGTCTGGAGGTGCTCGAGCCTATTCTAACACCAGCATGCTTAAATCAATGGAGTAAAAGCGAAACAGACCTTATCCCACGGGTAGGAAAGGCAGAGTGGGAATTACCAGGCAGCCTTTCAGCAAAGAGCACGCAGGACCTGACAGACCTCCAGTGAAGCTGGACAAACCTCTAATTCCTTTTATCAGCCTACCTGCAGCTTTCCCTTCCGGGCGAAGGAAACAATGATAAACGCAGCACACCTCCAGCCAGCACCGGGTCATTCAGACACTGGCTGAATCCCAAATTTGCTCTGACATTAGTCTATCTGGTCTGCCTCCCCTGGGGGCCACGTGGCCACACGCTCCTGCAGCTGGGGAGAAGGAGAGGGAAGGGCATTCAATACCACTTAGCAGAGCCAAGCTAAAGCCTTGGCCTGCATCGGGAACGGACCGTTTCATTAACTCAAGTCCAGCCACTGCAAAGCCTTGCTGCCTGCAGAAACACAAAACTCTGCAGCCTTATCTGAGAAAGAAAAATTCAGGCACGCACGCCAGCCACGGCCAGTGCTCAGTTCCTCGCGGGCACTCCCCCAAGCCGTTGCAGCCCTGCGTCGTGTGCCCGCGGGTCTGCAGGGGTTTTTTCACACACCAAGCACATTTTCTGAAAGCAGAACAGGATATTTTAGTTTTCTCCCCCAAAAGGAGGGTAGTTCCACCAGCACTCTGCTTCTGCTCATTCCTTTGCCATTCTCAGCTTCAAAGCAAGGCACTTCTGACTCAATCTAAACTCACCAAGATCTGCAGAGCTGAGTTCTGAAACGGGAGGCAGGAGAGGCAGAACGATGGCTGTCCCACTGCAAACCAGGTATCAGCAAACCCTATCGCTCACTTGCTCACACTGTTTATCCCCTGACATGACAACTCCATTCCGTCCACATACTGTCTCCTTTCCATATTCTTCTGCTTACAATATTTCATTGTATTTGATTGTCCGTGTGCTACGGCCCACACTGTCTGCCCCTTTCTTACATTTAAAACAGAACTAAATATGAAATTGATTTTTTATTTTAAGTTAAAAAATTGATAGGGTAACCCCAGAAAAGATGCAGGTGCAGAAACTGCTTCAAATTTTCTCAGAACAAGCTAGATTTCCAAGCCAGTAGCATCCCAGATCAGAGGAACAAAATGCTAATTAGCCCTAAACAAAACTTATTCTGCCATCCTCTCTACAGTGCAGGGTTGCTCCCCAAAGGACACAGTCCAGCATCTTGTTTAATCTCACTCTTAGACTACTTAAAATGCCAGCCCATGAACCTTGTATAATCTTATTTTCAGTGGTTTTACCCCTCAGTTAATACTGTTCCCTACAGTTTAAATGCATTTGAACCCTTTTAAATATTTTCTTTCCCTTCTTCAATTATCTACAAATGCTTGAAGGATGAAAAATGCTTACTCTCTCTTCTGTTGCTTGTGGCATTTTGATAATACATATTTATTTTGAGTTTAATCACACCTCTCAAGCCAAAATATCCTGGTAACTTTATTTATTACTTCTCTCTGACCTTCCTAAGATTTTCAAAGAAAGGATTTCTGGTGCCAAATGAATGTTTTTAATACCATTGTCACTTCCCCCCCCCCCCCTCCCAAATCGCATTAACATGCAAAAATCATATATCTTTTATTACAAATGTATCCTTCATTTAATGTCTCAGGTTATCTGGAGATTTATCACCATTATGTTTGTCCAGGTTTCATCTTCCCATGGAGCATCTGTATCTCAAATTATTTCTCTCTTTATATGATTATGGACATATTTCCCATCTGATTTTTTCTGTAATTTTAATTTCCTTTGGTGCTTCAGAATTACTTTTTTCTCTGTTTCCACTAGTGTCTGCAGAAAAGGACTCCCAATGAGATCTCTGCAGGTTTCACAGCATACTGATATCCTCCAAACCCAGAGGAGATTCTACCTCTTCTGTTATTCTGCTAAATTTCAACATTTACACACTTCATATTTTCAAGAACTAACACAGGACACGCACAAAAAAAATCCCATTAATCTTCAAACATAGAATCTGAACTCGCTTCCCTCGTTCTAACCCACCATAGAGAATTCTGCAGTCAGAGGTGCTGCTTCTCATACTTCTCAGGAGGTACAAAGAGCACGAAGAAACCCCAAGTTTTCCAGCTGAAGGTACGTACTTGGGAGGAGAGACTCAACAGAAAGTATTTTGTCCACCCGATCCTGACAACATACCTCACTGTATTGCCAGTCCTGCCTGCTCTAGCCATGAAAATCTCTGTAACATCTACTTAAATGCAACAAGAAACCCAGATAGGTATGTCCAAGGCAATTACCATCCCCAAACACACACAAGGACACCATCACAAGACTAGGAAAACCTGGTTGCAGCTCCCCCCAAAAGCTAGTGTCATAAATTTCTGTGAGGGTATGAAATAAATCTTAACTAATGTTCAGGAGCAGACAGACACTTCTCTTGGCCACAATGCATCAGGCCAGCAGTCTTCAGGAGGGGAGTGTGATGGACATTTGGTTGCAGGAATAATTGCGGCAATTCCAGATCATCCAGTTCCCTCCACAAATTTGTGCTGCCATGCACCAACCACGACAGCTGTCATCCCATGCTCAGTCTGGGAAAGGTTGGTCAGTGCAAGTGGAACTCAGTGTAATTAACACATACTGCTTAAAAAAAGGAAAACACTTCAATAGGACACATGGTAACCTCAAGTTCCAAAAAGAAGAAGTAATTCCTGTGTTTGCTATTCATTCTGTTGCTCTACTGCCACATTCATTCACATCAGGTGGGAATTCAAAGCAGCCCTTCTCTTGCAAAATGTTGGCATCTGATTCATCAGCACTCAAGATTTCAGAGCACAAGAAGGATATGGATATTCATCTGGGCTCCCTATTCTCAGCCCTACAAAAGTCTAGTCAGGTCCTTGCAGGTGCCAGTTTTCTTCCTTAAGTCAGGGTTTTTCCTACACTGCTCATTACAAATCCGTCCCACATTTTGTTTAAAAAACAAATTAGCTAAAACAGTGACAATCCCTAATGGGGACACATTTCTTAGAGTTTATGCAGCTTTAACTTAATTAACGAACTTTGTAGCTCCAAGCTAAGCAGAGGAATGGTAAGTAAATGCACGTAGTGGTAACTTGTGGAAGGCTGCGAACTGGAGATGATGTCTCAACAAGGAGCAAAGTGGTTCAGCAAATGCAACATAGGATGAATTCTTTCAGCAGACAGCAGGTGGTGATCCAAGATCACTGCACTGGAGCGCCAAGAGCAAACACCAGAAATGCACACAAAGGCCTCCTACTTCCATAAAACTGTCAAAGATCAGTGAGTTTTGTGAAGGAGTGGTTTTGTTTTGCTCATTAGAGAAACGGATGTAATTACAGGAATATGAAAGGAGCCTTATAGCAATGCAAGTCCAGATCTCTTCTGTATTGGTACACCATAATATGCATATTTAGTAAAGCATAACCACCCAAATAAAAATTATTAACCTGGTAAAGCTAAACTGGTACAATTTCTGTACAGACATGGCAAACTGCCACGAGGTAACCCATCTGAGCTATCCATAACCCTACAATGAATCATAAGCATCACAGAAAGGTGCAGAGAAATGGTACAGCATATAAACATCAAATAATCTCTTAAAAATGCCTTTGAACTCTGCTAACCCCCAAATCACTGGTACAGATGTGAGTATAAGCCTATTAGTGGAATAGGGTTTCTAATAGGTATATCTTCACTGAACTAATTTTATGAAACCTTGAAGCAACTGACTTGCAGCTAAGGGAGGTAATTAACCTGTTTGTGAAGACCAGAGTGTTCCAGCCTACACTGTTTGCTCTCCGCACTAACCTAATCCCTTTCGTAAACAGCAAAAATGTTTGTAGCTGGGATCTGAAGAGCCTGGCACGACCGTTCAACCTGGAGCCGCTGCCCACCCTCAGCTCTGCATGAAGGGGATCCTTGTAAGTGAGGGGGATGTAGGGACCACACCGTCTCCTTTCTACAACCCAGCTCGCAGCCTCCTGCCAGGGATGCAAATGTGACACACAGCTCTGGTACAGGAAGCAAAGCACTGCTCCCCAGCTGTACACAGGCGAGAGAGACAGGGTTTACAATACAAGGCTCCTGCTTAGGAGCAAAAGAAATAATAATAATAAAAATAATAATAGGCTGGGGATTTTTTCCCCCTCCCCTTCTCACAGGTGAACAAAAAAGCTGCTCTAGCAGGGTCCTCTTCTCAGCCTCTTCCAACACAGTCTCCCTTCCCAGTTCTGAGCTGCAGGTTCAGAGAGGATCTGGTTGGAGCTGTCACCATCCCACCTCCAGCTGCGCACTCCTGCCCTCTTCTCCCTGCCAGCCTGCCCACTGCTGAGCCCTTTCAACACATATCCCAGGGGAAAAAAGAAAAATTACTCACTTTTTGTTGTCAGGTTAGTTTTGTTGCCACTTAAGAGTGCTGAAATGCCTTGGCAAGGAGCTAGAGGAGAATCAGAGCCAGAAAGGACAGGGGGTGGAGAAGCTGGGGAGGGAAGGGCCATGGGCACCAGCTCTTGGATGAGCTCAGGCTGCCAGGGAACTGCAGTCTCCAGAATGCATTAACCCTCTCCCCAGGCAATCCCACAATTTGCCCACTGATAACAAGCAATTTCTTCACAAATGGGAATAGATACAAACCAGAGTGAACAATGCTCCCCAGACACACCCGAACTCCAGCATTATCGCTTCCAGAAAAACAGAGGCTGGGGCATTTCATTACACCAAAGAGGAACCCCACCCTACACTGGTAGCTCTCACAGCACATAGAACCTAAGCTTTAATTTTTAAAACTGTGCTTTTGCTCTTTAGGGCCATGAGGATACTCAAACACAAGGGAAAGTGATGCACAGGATGATGAAGTGATGGCTTTCCAACTCCCCAAACACCCCAAACCAGTGTCTTGGCCACACCGACCCTGCAGGTGCCCACAAACACCATATGAGCTCTCTATATAAAAATGCAGCAATAACACTTGCTCCATCATGGCCATTTCATTACAGATTAGCTTCTGAATGGGAAGAGCGGGTAAAATGCCTACAGAAAGGAAATCTGGAGGTGAAAAGCATATATACAAAGGATATAACCATCTCACATTCATCTTTGTACAAACCTGTTCCTGGATTCAGAGGGGTATGTGACCCTAACCTGACACCCACAGTCCATGCTACAAAGGCATTTCTGTAACTCCAGAGAGCAAGACTGGCATGCCTCTGTGTCTGGCGACCGAGACTGATAAAATCAACACTCTTTCTTGGTGTGGGTTGATCATAAAAGCACCTTGAAGAGGATCACGGTAATAAGAAGTTTTGTATTTCATCTGCACATCTGGAGCTTGATCTTTGTTTGATCTACGACACACTGGGGTAACAGAAAAGGATGTTGGATTTTCGCTTTACTACCATGGGCATAAGAGCAATTCCTCCTGAATCCTCCCAAAAGCAGGGCTCTATCTATAGGTAGTTCTGCAAATGTCTGCTGGACTTTTATGCTAGTTCTGTTAAAACAGAGAAAAGTTCATATGTATTCCTTTCTTTTTTTTTTTTTTTTAATTTAAATTGGATGTAATCATTTCGGAAATGCTTTTTGCATTGGGCTAAGTTAAGCCTCAATAAGCTAATCTTGCACCAAAGGGGAAAAAAAAAAAAAGAAAAAAGAGATGCCTGCACTCAAGCTTGCGCCTAGCTAACCATTTAAAGGCATGTTTCCTTCAATTTCCTGGTGCAAGCTTGCACTAGATTATCTAATCTTGCCCTTCCCTCTCCTAGATATGTAAAGCAAAGGAAGAACAAGTTATCTTCCAATACACACTCTATCATTCCATGCCACCAAAAACTGTTCTGTAAAATAAAGCAGCTGGCCTTTTTTTTTTTTAATGCATCTAAGAACTTTATAGAGAAGAAGTTCAAGCCCCCTTCTGTAAGAAAGGATAAAAGAAAATTATAGTCTTATCTTACTCTTATACACAGGAAGCACTCACTCATCCCCATGCTACCATCATGTCCACTAATGGCCAACTTTTACTCTATCGCTCTGCACAAACACAGGCTCTCTCAGTGCTGAATGCATACACACTTGGTAAGAAGCCCTTGGGCAACCTGCAAAGAGGCTTCCTGTTGGATACAGCCAAAGCTTTAGAGTTATGCAACATTAATAAGGCCCAGGGCCGCATCTACTTACCAGCCTAAAACACAGTTTTCAGATTTTAAAAAGCACTGATTTCTGCTCCTGAAATCTACATTATTCCCCATTCAAAAAAAAAAAAAAAGTTAAAATGTTACTAGCATAAAGACATCCCAACAAATGCTTTCAATCAATTCACGCTCTCTGGGGCTGATTAGAGAGAATTGTGTTTCAAGAGACGACATTGGGGTCTCAACATCTGTTTCCATTCCATATTAGGAATGAAACTACCTCTGAGAATTATTGGGGAGAAGGGGGTAGGGGTGTGGAACAAAGGAAAAAGTCACCAGGATGGATATATCTTCAGCAACAAAGCCAGCAAGTAAGAAAAAAGCTCAGGCTCAATTTTTTGTTCCATATTGGTCCTTTAGCACCTCTCCTGGCTGTATTCTCCCCACCTCTGCAGTATTCCAAGTGACTGTTTTCCACTTCACATTCATAGTCAAACATTCTTGGGGGAAAAAAGATTTCCATAAGATGACTAGCTTTCAACAAATCAGCATGAAAATAAAGTCTCAAAATACTACACATCTAGTCCTATGTTAATCCAGCAGGCAACCAGAGCAGCAGAAGCATGTCCCACACAGGGGAGATTACTCTACCATCAGGAAAAGGCGCTTAAGTTTCTTCTGTCGGACTAGAATTCAAATGAGTCACAGCTAAGAAACAGTGTGCTGCAGATGTGTCACGTATGTTTAATCCAAACTAACTGTGATTAGCTATTCAGCAGATTAGCAAACCAATCACACTTTCAGCTGCATGATTGCAGATCCTCTCTCAGGGAAGCAGAGGCCAGTGGTGGGGAAGGAATGTGCTAACTGCTCTTTCAGGAGTGTTCCATGGTTGCATCAGGGTATATGAGCACTCATGGACATGACACTTTAAATGGCACAGAGGATTTTCCTGTGCTGGTTTTCTGCCTTACTCTCGATGCTAACCAGTGGTTTCTGGTGCTGCTCAGAAAAAGAAGGGCTACAGAATATGAAAATATAACAGGGAAGAAAATCCCACCTGGTGCCATGGTATCTCTTGACCAGGCTGTCAGGGTAGTGTCACATCTACTGTCACCTCAGCTAATTCTGCAATCAGATTGCTTGCTTCAGACAGCTTTGTTTCAAGGAAGACAGTAACCCTCCAGATGACATATTTCAGAAAACCAGTACTGCTTCTCCAAGCCCAATCAGGTACCTGGTGCTGGACAGATAAGCAATTTTTCATCCCATGTCTCTGCTCTGCAAATGGACTATCATCATGTATCTGCAAGTACACCACCAAACCCCAGTGAGTGTGAGGAGTTATTCCTGCAACGTCAAGAATTCAAACGGCTTTCCTGACTGTTTAAATCCTCGTGAAGCTCATTCAGCCCCTTACAAAGATTTGTATCTACTTTAGTCACAAGAATTTCTCAAATCGACACAGCTATCTGTAATAGACTCTCCCAGATCTCTCTCTATATCCAGTGCTCTTTTAGGAAGGATTTTGAAGATCAGTTTTGGTACCAGGCTTTCCTGTCCCCCTCTTCCCTGCTGTGAGGGTTATAAGCTGAAGGCAGTACCGAGCTGTGCAGAGGTCTTGCTCTGAGCTGACTTGGCTCCTGGAGGAAAGACAAACCTTAAAGCCCTGTCTGGCAGCTTCACTTATACTGCACTTATACAGGCCCCTTCAATTCCCCAGATTTCAGTGGCCAGCAGGAAAGTCCTCCCGCCTGCCTGCGCTAATTCCAGCACCGCACAGGAAAAAAAGCAGCCCTGCCTCTGCTGCCAGCGTAGGAGGAGGAGGGAGGGAGAAAGCGCTGGGAAGGGGAGAACACATCTGGAATCAATTGGAGAGCGCCGAATGCCTCGGAAAGAACTGCAGAGCTGGCAGAAACCATAGCGAGGAGCCACGTGTTCGGACGTGACTACGAGGCAAAGGTGGGGGACGAGACACATACAGCATACTTAAACACAAAACCAGAGCTCCTCTTGGGGCTCTTGGGGGTTTTTTTGTGCAAGCAGCTAAACATCTCAGTCCTGTCATATTTTCACTGCCCCTGGCCTATCATGGATATGGTCAGAATTCCATACAGAAGACAGGAGATGAGATGAGGCAAACGGGACCCATCTGTGACTCGAGTACCAGGACTCAGTCACGCAACAGCAATATTATATCAAGCTGCTCTCAGGGCACAGGACGGAGGAAGTCTGTGACTGACTTGGCACATGTTTGAGAACAGAAATTTGCCGGTTTAAAAACGCAGATTTCTTCCCACAGTTACTTTCCATTCCAGCAGTGCATTCTGCTATCTCCTGCTACTCATTTGTTCCAAGAGTAGTTTTCCATTTTTCAAGGAAGCCTCCACTATGTGTCCTGGAAAGCAGAGGTTCTGGAAAGGAGCAGAGAGTCATGGAGAAGCAATTCACCAGTGCAGCAGCCTGGCACAAACAGTGACTATAGCTGTTCAGATATATTACCAACAAGTAAGATGTAGGAGGCACTGCTACTTTGGTACGTGGCCTTGGCCAGATGAAAAATAAGACACATGCTTCCATATATGAATTTTAAAAACAGAATTAAAAAATTCGAAAGGAACACAAAAGAGCCACAGAAATGATGACAAGATTGGAAAAAGCCATATGGCTGTGCACTGAAAAACTTGAAAAGCCCAATTTATTTTGCTTATAATTTTTTTAAAAAATTAAGTGGCAACTGATTATTTTGTGAAAGTATATTAATTGTGAGGGGGGGAAAACCACATGTTTATAATATTTAATCTAATTTAAAAAGGCATCAAGAAATAGCCAAAAGCTGAGACTGATAAATTCAGCTCTGGTAAAAGACACCATTTCATTTTGTTTGCTGATTTCTAAATGACGGTCATTAAGTCGGCTGCTGAGAAGGACTCAGTCCTTTCCATCTCTTTGCGCCTTTGTGCTGAAAACATTATGTCACTCAAAACAGAGGTACCTGAGTAAGACATAATGGCCCACACCACATGTACAGCCAAAAGAGGCTATCTAAAGCCAGATCTATAGGACAATATTCTGGAAAGCTAACAAGAGCTGGTGGAAGTCAATGCACATAAACGAATGATTAAACTCAGCATACACATTTATATGCAAAATGACTTCACCTTATGGAGAGGAAAAAGCTATTGAAAAGTATAGGTGCAGTTTTGTGTACCACCTAATATGATAAACTACCAACTGGCCTCAGAATCAGTGGCTCCGTTTCCCTCCCCGGCTGTTGAGAGCTCTTGTCATGCCACGGCCATTGCCAGAAAATTAATCCAAACAATAGTCATCTGTTTGGTCATAAACTGAACTGTCTCGCTTTATATCTGCTTAAGCACGATGCCCAAAGTGGTGAGGAGGCTGAACATATGGCCAGGGCAGAGAGACGAGGGGGACTATTCTTCTCACAGCAGCCCACAGTTACGCTACATTAAGCGCAACTTGAAAATGCACCTGAAAGCCACTTCATACAAGAACAAGAGGCTACGTGGACATTTAGCATATGTTACTGCCACTACCTGTTTCACTTATGCTTAACTTCTAAAGCACGCCCATGTAAGCCAGCACAAAGCTGGTTTGTACACAGTGAATTTGTCAAGTATCTCAGGAAAGATTTCCCCATTGTTATAAAATCCTTTTAAAGCCTCTTTCCCCCAGGCCTTCCAGCTAATGTATGTTTACCAAATTCCTGCTGTAACCACAAACCAGTATAGACTTCTCCCCTACACAGGCCACCTGCACAGCTGAAAGGTAAAACTCGAGGTCAGCAGCACATTTGACCACCTTTCAGGTGTCTTCTCCCGGGCTGGGTGAGATTAACGCAGCTCCTGTGGCCCCCCGCTCAGCAGTACCTTTGGAAGAATGCCCTTCTCCCTTGCGACCACCACATCAATGCTTGGTCACATAAAGCGTGTGTGGGTCTCATAGTAGTGATATACCAAATATTCACATTAAACTACTGGCAGTCCCACTTTTAAACTGCTCTATTTTACTAAAGCTTAAACTGATAAACCTTAAAAGCTAAACTGAGATAAGGGCAATCCCGTTTCAGTGGCATGCCTGTCAGCATCTGCAGCTCCCTTAATACATTACTGCAAAGGTTCCCATGAAATTTACCCCCCTGCATAATTCCCAGCAGATCTCCACCTTCCACAGCCAAGTGCATTAAAGATACTTCTTTCTCCCTCCTCTTGCACCTATGGAAAGACAAGAGCACAGGATATGCAAAACTTAAACCCTTTCAGCCAGTCGGTTTGCCCTTCTGTACATCCCCTTTCACGCACACAGTGTCAGGCTAAACAAAGCCGCTCACTCCAGGATACAGGCCTGGAAAAAAAGCATTAGCATCTGGTAACCAAGAGCAGCACCCCAGCATAAGAGCCTGAGAGCAAATACAAGTCTCTGGCACGAAGAGGAAACACCGAGATGTACGCCTGACTGCTCCTGTCAATCTTGCAGTGGGGGAATGCCCGATTATTTTTTTTAAATATATTTTTATCATATTACTGAAAGAAAATACCAGGGACTGCTGTGGCCCCTGTCCCTTGAGGCTCCACTGCTGCCATCAGGCTGCACTGCCTTTGCAGCGATGAATATTTAAACAGGGCAATAAATATTTCAGAGCACATTCATCCCAATGAGAAGTCTACTAGCACAAGAGAGCTGAGACAACCACGCAGAGCCGGGGCTGCTCCCTGTTCTGCCTCTCCGGTTCTCACACCGCCTGCCCTCCCTTGGCCTTACTTCCCTCCAGACCTCAACAGAGAGCCTCAAATATTCACGAGCACAGCTCCGGTTACTTTACAAACAAGCAGAAACACCCATGAAAAAGTAAAAAAGTGCTCCACTTTTCAGAGAGGTGCAGAACACAACGAGTGCATGCTTTGCTTTCACCTCTTCTGGGCTTTTGGGTGCTCGCTCTCAGGAAGAAAATAATTTCCTTGAAGACTCCACAGGATCTTAAATCTTTTAATACTGCACCTCAAAAAAGCAAGAAACTAAGAGCAACAAAAGCCAAAAGCTTGACAGCACCCAGTCGAGCGAGAATGCATGACAATCTTCCTCTTCCCCCCACAACTCCCTCCTTAATTTCAGTGGTGCATTTCTCCGGTGCGAGCAGCTCTGCTGGCCTCTCAGTGGGATGCTAACAGATGTACACAACTTGGCCATCACTGGCATGAATAAAATTGGCTAGAAAACAGTTTTAGGACGTAATAGAAAATGCATTCATTTACTCAGCTATCACCTGCATGCCCTTCATGTACTGAGGGCTATTTCGACTGTCATAGTGATAAAAGCTTGGGTTTTTAACTAGGACCTTAGCTACAGTCTCGCTTTTAAATTTTTGGGTTTTAAAGACTATTTCACGGGGTAACTAAAATTTTGCAGAAAATCAAAATCACATATAAAGACACTTATTCAGGATCAAATTTATAGGGCCATGAAACCTTTGGCCAGAATCAAAAATTATGTTTCATAACAGCTTCCACTGCGTATCTCTCTAGATTCAAAAGATCTGAGATATTTGCTGTTTACACAATACATGGAGAAGGCTTCAGAAAATGGGTACGGCTACTCTGAGTGAAAGGAAGCCAAAAAGACACCCTCACAAACAGCAGCCAGCAGACAAAGGGTTATCTTAAATGACAGGCACAAGCTAGTCTTCCCTGGCTAACTGAGCTGCACCAGGACATCTCCTTTCCAGGTAAAGACCGTAAAAAACAGTACATAGAAAGAGTCACCTCTGCCTTTCTTGGTACCCATGGACCATCTTTTAAAAGGTGATGGTAACTAAGCTGCAATCTCAATGTATCACATGCTGTCCAAGATGCCTCTCGGACTGCGCAAGAACACACTTGTCATACCTGGATCCTGGCCCAGCTTAAGGTACAAGCTGGGCACCAAATGGTTCAGCCCTGTCACGGCTTAGGCACAGCAGGGAGCGTGCAAGGGTATGCAACAACTCAGCAAGGTCTGCAGATGCACAGTCTTGAATTAAACTGTTAAATTCCCCTGCAGTCTCATTTCAGCTGCTTTTAGTCCTTTGAAGGAGAACAGCCAGGTCTTTGCTTTGCGCAGAAAGGGCCCCGCAGCACATCAAGAGTGAGCTTCCTACGGCAAGCCAGAGCTCCTGTTATTTCATCCCTGGTCCTCATAGCCAAGGGAAGAGACCAAGGCAGGACCCAAGTGCTGCACAGCCTGCTTGGGATGGTTAGTTTCTTATTAATGAAATTCTCTCTCATTCTCCTGGTCTGTGGCACGAAATGGCTCCAAGCTGAAGTACTGAACTGTACTTCAGTGTTGAACTGTCAAATAGCAAAACCTCTTTCCACGTCAAGGAAGAGCAGCTGCCTACCAAATAGGTGGATCAATCACCTGATGCCACCCTCTGTCCCTTCTGCTCCTGAAAGAGCTGTAGCATCCCTCCTTCAAGACTGGCGATCGGCCATGCCACCAAAAAGATGCTGTTTACATTAAAAGTATAAAATAGCAGTCACAGCAGTGTAATTCAGAGAGTGACAAAAATCCTGCTGCTTTGCCAGCAGTGAGTCCTGGGATTTTACATCTCTGCTTCTAACCACCACCCCAGTTGCCCTTTATATATCACTGAAACTAAAGGATCCAGTCAGAAGTCAGACCCAACCTGACCCAAAAAACATCTTGTACTTTCCTATCTTATTAACAGACCTCATACAAAGATAGAGGAAAATTTCTCAGAACATGAGTATTACCTCACCAAGTCATTTCAAGCAGGAGCCACCATTTTACAACAGACATCAAAATAACGAGTGTTCCTCTGCTGACTGTGCAGCTCTGTGTTATTCCCATGATGGGCCACATACCCAGCAGCACACTAACATGGAAAAAACCAGCATCTGATCCCAGGCAAGAATAAAAACCCGTGTTTGATACCATACAAAAAGTGTTAGGAAGGAAAACAAGGTTTAATTCTGTGGCTCCTGAGGACCTCTCATGACTCAGAAAATAAATGCAAACAGATGTAAAAGTTAATTTGGATCATATCAGCTTCACTGGCATGCAAAGGGCAGAGCAGGCACCCTGGGGAGAGGGAGGGAAAGATTTGCCATAGATCAGGTTACTATCGCTGACAGCTGACCTAAAACTCCCCAAGATTTCAGCAGACTCTGCCAGATCTTCTAATTTTCAAAGGTGCAACCGCTTCCTTTAAGAGATGTGATGTGTGAAACACTAACACTAACTGAGGTCAGGGATGAAGGAGACCCTGCAGCACAACTATGTAAATGGTCCAGATGATAATCCTCACTGCTTTAGAACGAGCCAAATTAACTGAAACAAGAAGAAAGCAGAAGTGAATTGTGTCCTCTGAAGATGTAAAATTTTCGATCCAAATCAATGAGGACATAAGGAACTGAAATAATTTCTCCGCAGTCTGAAGCTACTGCATGGAACAGACAGACACGGACAGTTGCTCTGTCCTACAAACATGCTCCTTCAAAACAGATGTCCTACAAACATGCTCCTTCAAAACAGATGTCTGCAACCCAACACACTCAGCTCGGGAAGCCGGAGACCCAGCTTGCTGGACGGGCTCCATGGAATCATCTCCCAGACAGGCCAGCACAGCCCACAGATATACTTCATCAGTGTCAAACCTGAGAAATGTTCTTCAGCACTAGCCCTCAACACTTGGTTTTCACTTTATTTCATTTGACGAGTTCTGAACTGCCCATCATCACAAACCAAGCATTGTTTCTGTCCTATTAAATTTTTAGGAAGAGTTAATGTTCAAAAGTGGCCAACGACAGCATGTGTAGTAGCCCACAGCAGCAAACATATCTATTGTTAACTGAAGTCCCTTTGCTTTGTTAGGACTTGAAAATGCACTAGACGATTCACAGGGAGACTGATGTATCTGAAAAACTTCCTTTAAACCCTTTAAAATGAAAATTGCTCTTTTAGCTTCCCCTTGCATGTCTAGGACATAAAGCCTTTCCAGAATCCCAGTATTTGGCACCACAGGGTACAAGGACCACCTGCATTTTATAGCCATGGTTGATCTTAGATGATCACAGAAGAATTGGTTTGAGCAACAGCCTCTAGTTTTGTGTTCTGCTTCTGCTGAGTACTACCAATATCACACCTAATCAACAGACTCATCTCCATGCACTTAAGCAAGAGCAGGACTAATACAGCTGACCTCACAGGGGGGCACAGGAGCAGCTCATACAGGCACAGTAATCCCGAGCAGAAATTTGGGACAGACACAGCTGAGGGCAATTCCTGGACCACTTCACAGCTGGATTGTGAAGATGTCCCTGCTTATGACAGAGGGGTTGGACTAGATAACCTTTAAAGGTCCCTTCCAGCCCAAACTATTCTATTATTCTATGATTTTATGATTTGCTACAGGAACATTTCTGCTAGGATTGCCTGAAAAGTAGCCAGGAGGCTCATCACAACTCTGCATTTAAATCGTGTCAATCAAACGTGGTTCTTTCCTGCCACCAGATTCTTTTCTCCTAGATTTAGGCCACAGAGTGTCTCAGAATAACTGTACAGTGACACACAGAGCCTCACAGCTAACCTAGAGGCCTACTACACTTATGAAAGCCACTACAACCCTCTACAAATGTCCTAGAAGAATGAAATTTATCTTCCTTTATGCTCCTCCAAAACATTAAGAAATTCCTATTACTCAGCTCCAGCTATTCTTCTCTGTGTTACAAATAACATAGGTCAGAGTTTCCTACCCACCCACTAAAAAAAAAAGCCACCAGATTTCTAAATACTTCTGCTTTAAGCAGAAGGCTGGCTGGGAGATGCGTTCTGGGCCATGTGGCTGAGCTCTGCCAAGCAGGACCCCGGCCACCCATCAGGCAGGGAGGCTTGGAGCTGGCAGGCAGGAGGCAGGGTAGGCACAGATCTGAATGGAGACTCTCAGCTCTGCAGCTTCCAGTGCAGCTTTCTCCTGACTTCTGTGCCACACTTGCAGTAAGTCCTGCAGCTGTCAAAACCAGTTAAGAGTACTCCTAACAAAACCCCAAAAAAGCCCTGAGAAATCACATTTGAGCTGAAAGGGACAGTAAAGTCACCGCCTTTCTTACCTCTTCATAGCAGGGCTTGTTACAGGACCTTCCTTTTGTCTAGGACCAGTCACCATTGGGCTGCTCAAAGCTACAGTTTCAGACCTGATGGAAAATACAGCTCAGGGATCTTTAATCTGATTAAACCCAATTTAGATTCATGTCCCTGAATAAGACAAAGTATTCAGAAATCTTGCTTTCTGACAAAGCACTGAGATCTCCGCAGTATTTTTTCCACCCTTCTGAAGTCCATGTTACCAGATAAATTCATTCTCACAGTCTTTGCAGCATTTTGATCAAAAGAAGCTTTGAAGACCTAGAGTCCCTCAGAAAAATTCTCTTATGATGGAGGTTTGCAACTGGCTTTGGATGACCTAAATTCTTTCTGACACCAAGAGGGTCAGTCCCTCCTTGACTACACCTCTTCATCAGTCACACCTACTGTATGCTCATCACAGTCTGTCACCCATGTCCCTGTGAAGGACACAGGGAGCAAGGAACTGTCCCAAGTTCCCACGACAGCTTTCAGTCACCACCTTCCTCATTCCTATATTTCACCCCACCATACTCTTTGCCATAGATTGGCTCCATCACACAGTCTAACATGACTCCAAAAAAGCATTAACACTTCCCCAACCAAACTTAGATAAGAGGGACTCCTGGAACTACTTTTCCTCCCTTTCCCACTGCTTCGAGACAGAAGGAGCTTCATCCTGGAGCAGGGTGGAGACAGACCAAAGAATGGTTTTGCAAAGCAAATGTAACAACATTAAACAGCATCACATACACAAAGAAAAGCAAGGGGCAAAGTTAAAGCAAACTAAGCTGCATTAAATATTTGAGCACTAAGCAAAGTTAACATACCACAAATACCTTATAGTCCAACCAACAGTCAACAAATTGACTAATTCACTAATTTCACCAAATTATCATGCTCTTCCTCCTCTACCTCCTGATTCAGGCTAGAAGAATCCTTTGTAAGTTAAATTAGATCTAAAACTCTGTCTGTTGAAGCTCTGAAATCCTTTCCCTTGCTGTCCTATTTATTCTCAACCACATTTTACAAAGCAGGAAGGGACACATGCTGGAAAACAAAAGCCTTATATACTCCTGCTCCCTAATATTCCTAAGTACTTTGCATAATTGTTCAGTTTTGATAACTTCTTTTCATATGTTGCAATAGCAAAAATAGGAAAAGCTACAAAGAACAACAAATCAAATTAAGGGTTTCACTCTACATGGAGGGTACACAAGACAAAAGAGGACTAGTGCAATCCAAGAAATCCAAATTCGTCTCCAAGGCATTTTTAAATCAGTCTTTTTAAGTAATTTAAAGCAGGTTTTGCTATTAGGACTGGAGGGAGAGTATAGGCTTCAGATAAGGAGTTTCAGTGAGACCTGATAGATGAATGATGGTCCACGCACTGCATAGGTCAAACTCTGATTATCTAAATCTTGGTTAATCAAAAGCAATTATCTGAAAGTCAAATATGCCCTCCAAGTCAGATAACTCAGCAAGACCAGGACTTATATAAAGCACACAGAAATCCTAAACTCCACAGGACCACATCTGCCGACAGTATGAATTTTAAGCAGGATAACTGGGAGGACAGTTCAGAGGGTTTCAACCATACTCAAGACTCCCAGCCTGAGGGCAGACTTCAGAAGCTAGAAAGATTACCCTTGCAATTTCTTGGACATTTTTGGTGTCTCCATGCACCCTCAGATTACAGGCTACTTGGAGTGCAATTCCAGTTAGGTATTTAGAGACTACTCAGGGTAAAAGTCTCCATTACAGGCAGGCTGATAGAGCCAGTCTGGCTGATACTTCTCATTGCAGGATGTAGTTTTTAGTTGTTTATAATTCTGAGAAATCATTCAAACTGAATTTTTTTTTCAAGCTATCTGTAATTGATTTTGGGGTTGGCAATTTTTTTGTTACTTCAGCCATAGCAATCCAACACAAGAAAGAAGTAGAGGGAATATTTTGTTTTGTTTATGATTAAGGGGGGAGGAAACCACCCCACACAATTTGAAAAGTCTATGAGGACTTCATATTTCACAGAAAAACTTGCACTTCAGGAATCTATATTTAGCAACCACACTAAAAAAAAAAACCACCAAAATCTGACCAACATTATAACAAAGCTATGGAAAACTACAGTACTGTCTTATATTTTATCAGCTAAATCTGCTAGTACAGCTGTATGCAATGGTCCAAACTGGCTAAAAATAAAAGGTAAAGTAATAATTATGCAAAACCTGCTGAAAAGGAAAGAACTGATCCATTCTTTATATTTATTATGGAAAGAACAAATGGTGGCAAAAAAGTTTTATGTTAAATACTAGGAAAGACTTAGCAATGCTCAGAAAGGCTGGCAGTGGCATTGCAAATGTTTTTTAAGGCAGGTTACCTGCCATCAGGAATGGTTTAGATGTTGTTTATTCTAACAGGAAACAGAGATGCTCTTGAGGGTGGCTGGCAGTGCTGCTTGCACCCCATTTTCTGTGATTTCATGCCCTCATTCGGGGCTCGTCCACAGCTTCACAGGAGATACCAGCCATATCAGATCCAGGTCTGTAGATCAAGGACAGCAGGGAGATGACCCATCTCCTGTACTTTGCACCATCTCCTTTGTAGGGATGATGTAACATGAAGTAGCAGTTTCCTACCTCAAATCCAAAAAACCCCAAGAAACAGACCTGTAAGCACAGCAGGAGGTAAGTAAATTGGGACAAGAAGCCTGGGCACTAACAGGACAGACAGTGACAGTGAGCAAAGGGATAGAACAGACAAGTTCGACTGCAATAGGAACAGAGAAGGCAAACTAAATGAGGAATGCAAGGAGGTGGAGAATTAAAAAAACCTATGACAAGGAGACTGTAGTGAGGACAGGGAGGAGGAGGAAGAGAAGCAGAGAAAGAATAAGCAGGTCTAAAAATCAGCTCCTTCAGAAGGAACTGAAACGATTCAAGCAGTAAAGCAGTAGTCTGCCAAAACAGGAGGGCATTTAACTGAAGAGGAATGGAGACAGGGAGAGCACAGATACACATTTGTATGGGACAAGCTACTGACGAGGGATCATGAGAAGAGAGTGAGAGGAAGAAGATGTATCCATCAATCAACGATGGAAGGCAAAGGTGAGACAGGAAAGGTCACGCGGGGATGGAAGAGAGGGGAAAATGTGCATACCAGTGTACAGCCCCAAAGCTTAAACCAGAGCTTCATACTGTGAAAAGACCATTCCTCTGCTGTCAGCAAATATACAACTGGCAAGCACTGACCAAGCCGGCCCGCACAGAAAAGGACAACTAATTACACATTCAGTAAAAGTGGCAGAGGTCTATGGGATGCATTTGGGATGGCCAGCTCTGCCACAGATAACTTGCAGAGGTCATCATGGTGCCACATATACTGAAGCTCATGGGGACTGGTAGAGGGTTGTCTGGTTTTTCTTTTCTTTCTTGTGGAAAAAAGTAGCATACAATCATGTTATTAAAGAGTATCATAAATAGACACAGAAATAAAGAGAACAAATGAAGGTTTCTTTCCCAGCTTAAAATATGGAAATGCCCTGGAATTGGAGTGCCTTCCCATCGCCATCTTGATCACTCTCAATTCAGTTTGAGAATAATATTGCTCAATGGACAATTTTGCAAAGAAAAAAAATCAGGTATTAACGCATGCTGTTTAGCAAGCACAGCGTTTACTCCATTTTCTTTTACACAGACAAAACACAGTCTATTTCTTCAAAAAGCTTTCAGTTGAGTAATAATCGCTCTAGTTTCTGTGAACCCTACAAAACCAGCCTATACATCCCCTGCTCTCACTGGTCATAGAATAACCTCCAGAGAAGCCCAGCAAAACACCATCCTGCACAGGACAGGATCATAAATAACTCTACAGGAGGACACCAACATACTTCTGGTAGGAAAGGTAACATTTCTCTACTCTAATTCCAAGGAACATGTCATATGGGAAGAATACCGACTACATCCTTTTACATAATATTTGAGAGCAGACTGAGGCAAATTAACCATCTCTTTCCCATTACTTAAGACCTTCAAGGGATGCCTGTTAGTGAATTCTGTGACTCTGCAGCTGGGAGGTAAGTAGGTTACGGAACTCATTGCAAAGGGGCAGCCAACTGCACACATCATTTGCTGAAAATGGATCTAAAACAGGAACATCGAGCATTTTACCTGAAGTGGCTAATAAGACCAGAATCCATGTCTGAAAAACATCACATGCAGACACACCCATTGCACTGGTGTTAGAATTTTATAGAAGACTGGTCAATACTAATTAAGTACAATGGAGCCATCATGAATTAATAACCTGGAGGGAAAGACATTGCTGGTTTTAAGGGCCTCCCTCCTTCTCAACCTTGAACTTTTCATAATTTTTGGTAGCTCACTACAGCCTTTTCACTGATCCAAATACTTCATAAATTAATAGTTTTTAAAATACAGTTCAACAGTATGTTAAATTTACACAGCCTTGGCAACAAATATCACAGCAAACTTAGGCATCCTCATTTCTCAATTCCTGGGGATAGATACCTAGTCACCTGCAGGAGAAATGCATTAGGGAGCAGCGAGGTTATTTCTAGGACAGGGACTCAAGGAAATGGCAGTGCTGTATCAAGTTCCCTTTCACATCTCCATCCTGCCTAGGCAACGCTGAATACAGCTTCTGCCATCCCAAGGCAGCTCTGCAAGTGCCTGCAGCAGTTTGCTTCTACTCCAATGCATGCGAAAGTGCTCAGCTCAGGTGGTAGAAGGACTTTAAAAAAAACACTCACTGGGTTCTGACAGGCCCCACTGATTTGTAAGCCCTTCTTAATCAGGAGTTAGTGAGTATCACAACAGTTATAGACACAATGCACAGCCCCACCTCAAGCAACCATGTCCTAACATCTGGGAAAGTGAGATAGAAATTAATCTTTACATTCCCCAGGGAGATTCTCCTGGAAAAGTGACTGGCCAGGATTCCTCTCACACAAACCTCTGATGCTGACAATGGTGTCTGCAGCACTAAAAGAAGTCCTACAAGAAACAGTAGAAGGGAAGCAAAAGCTAGGGGACAGGTACAGGCACTGAGTCAGATACCATGCAAACAAGCACCACTTTCTGAACAGCAAAGAAAGGGGAAGAGCACAAGTCCACGGACAGAGGAAAGAGCAATCCCCCTCAGATAGCTCATGCAAGTTTGCAAGAGTAGCACCAGAGCAAGGAGCAAACAGCAAGGACAAGTGGCCCCAAAGGAAAGGGGAGATGGAATCCTCAAAGCCGGGAAAAGCGACAAGGGAATAGTGGTAGCTCCTGAGAGAAGTCAGAGAGGAAAAAAAGGAGGCCTTCCACCACACACGGAAAAAGCTTTTCTTTTTCAATTCTTTCTTTTAGGGGAGCAAGGGAATCCTGCAGCATTCATCTTGCCTGGGGGGGAACAGAACCTAAAGCAGACATACAGGGATGGGAGGAGGGAGACTGTTCTGGGACTCATCTCCTTTACAGACAGTTCAAACAAAGGAGGACGGTCTCCTATAATGGGATGCATTGTACACTTTTAGCTAGCACAAGGTGGCTGTCGTGACAGGGTTCCCCATCTCCTGTCTTCCCCCTTCAAATACACACCCCCTGCATGATCCCAACATGGAGTTCAGACAAAGATCTGTTTTATCACACCATTACTGTAACAGGAGATGGAGAAAGATAGGGAAAAGGAATGAGGCAGAGAAATGAAAAGGAGACAGAGGCCTTTAATGAGTCAGCTGCTGCTCTGATTTAAATAAGATCTCCATTTAAGGAGCACTGCAATTGGGTTTTTTTTTAATTTAAAAAAAAAAAAATCACTGACTGAGCAAGCAACTTTTGGCTGCACAAGGTTGTCTCACAGTTACACACGGGATCTGGGAGGGAAAGGGTTATGGAAGGGGGAAGGGAAAGGGAAGAAAACCTCTGGAAAAAATGAGGCTGCTTGCTGGTTCATTTTAACAAGGACATAAATTAGTCTCAAAGCCACAAACGCCATCACCTCCCCAAGCCCTGGGCAGAGTGTAGCAAGTCAAACACGTGCCAAGATAAACGGCGCTAGCTGGAGCCTCCAAGGGGTGCTGGGGGGGACAAGAGGGGGCATGCTGGCAGGCAGGGCAGTGAAGATGCTTCAAATGGTGCCACAAAATGGAGACTGGTGATCCTACAGCTGCACAAAAGCGGACCTTCAGATGTTTCTGCCTACACCCACATCAAAAGCTGGAACTCAAGACAGAGAAAGACGGAAAACGGGGTGCTGCGGTCGGAAAATAGCAGTTCTCCCTGGTCTGGCTTTAATTACCACAAGCAATCCTTCCTCCTCCTCCTCTTCCTATCTTGGAAGAAGGCCCGCCAGCAGGCAGCAGCCCAGGTGAAAGGTTCCACTGCCGACAGCAGGGAGGGGAGCAGACAATGGCGGGGGGCGGGGGGGGGATTCATTACAAAGGCAGGCATACATACATACACACACACACCGGCTGCCAGGGCTGCCACATGGGCTGGCGTCCGGGACTCCTTAAGGAGGCAGCAGCTCCCTCCCCACTCTCTGAGATGCTCGACACCTTCCCCCTCTCCCAGCCCTGATGGGAAACAGATTCGGAGGAAAACGCCAGCAAGGCACTGGGCTGTCCAAGAAAGGGAGGGCTTTGTGCTCTATGCAAGCCAGCAACCTCACCATGCACCACACGGAGAAAAAGCCTTTTAGCATATAATTCCCATCCACAGAAGAATCTCTCTTTTATCTGCAATTAGCACATAATGTACTGGGCCTCGTTTAACACTCATTTTCACTGATTTAGGATTAAGGGGGATAAGGCAAGGGTACTTTCTGTTAATGAATCTGAGCTCTTGCTCTCATTAGCAATTTTGGTTTCCTCTTTTTCAAGCATGTTTCTGCCTTCCAGCATCTCTCTTTCTTTCCATCACTGTTTCTAGTCTTCCCACTCCACACACTCATGTTTACTTTGTTCTACCAGCCTCTCATGCCTCTATAGAAGCTGATCTTCCAGACTTCCAAGAGAGATAGGCAAGCTTGCTCCCTAAAACACAACAGAACTCAGACCAGGCAGGCAATAATGTCTGGAGACTGAACCAAAAGGAACAAGAGACTGTATTCATTCATTGGCAATTACCAGCTTAACATACCAACAATATTTATTTTTCATAAATGAGAAAGAGCCCCAAGGAAATCAGTTCACAAGTTGTAAGTAAGGCCATTCCACTGCTTCAAACAACACTGCAGAATGAAAATAACGTGGCTGGGGATATTATCTTGGATTTGCCATGCCCCTTCAGCCCCACATTCAGCCAAACCTGCAGTGAACTATTGCTAAGGACCAGCCTAGCAAGCCAAATGCTCCCCTGAGAGAAGGCAACACTGTGCTATAGCTGAACTCACCTGTGCTGTCTTCCTCAACTCTGCATTACAAGGGTTATCCGTCATTCATCCAGATACCCAACTGACACACAGTCCAAGCTCTCCTCCCCTACTGTTTTTTTAAATATGGATCTTCTTCAGCATCAGTGTGTAAATACACAGCACAGATCCTGAAAACCTATCCTAGATAGCACATACTCCTAAGACAGTTTGTAATTCAAGGTCAAACAATACTAATAATGCACAGTCTTGATACCTCCTTCCCCAGGTCAATAAATTAGCAATTTCCATGGAAGACAGATTTCCCAGAAGTCTATCAGAATATCCCAAACCTTTAGATGAGTTTATACCCTCCCCTATTTCAGCCAGCGCTCCAGCAGCATCCCATCCTTCCCAGCTCCACATGTCTCCAATCCACCAGGCTCATGCTTCAGGGTGCTTGGTCCTAGGCACACACGAACTACACACTCTTGCATACTGGTGACCCAGGCACCTTCTTGCACTGCACAGACACGGGCTCTTTGCGTGACAGCTGTGGCTCAGAGCACATTGCAATACAAGGCTGTGAGGAACGACTCTCCGAAATGTGCACACATCAGTCTGCAGCTTAGGGGTACGCACCTGCACCTAACCAGGCAGGCTCTGAGCACGCAGCAATACACAAATGGACCCTGACTGCAAAACACGGCTTTTCAGCATCACTCACTAAACTAAATATAGGTCCAGAAAGCCTCAGGAGATTTCTGCAGAGCTCTTCTGTCTCAAAACAGAAAGCCTTGGTCCAGATAAAAAGGAATGTGTAATGGAAGGGACTAAAAGCAGAAGGTGGTGCTTGGGAGTCTGGGGAAGATACCTTCAGAGCGGATAGAGACCTATTTTTCAGCCACTGACAAAAACATGGCAGAGGGAAAGGGTCAAAGTGGGTGTCACTTCTTGCAGCAGATCATTCTGAGTCAGACACCAGCAAAAGCATTGCCTCTTGCAGTGGGACAGGAAGGATCTCAGTAACAGCTAACGAAGAGGGATTCAACCAGGGCTAAAGAAAGCCAAGGCAGTATGCACCTAGACTAAGACCTGCAAAGCTCCAATGCGAAACAGCACTTGTGAAACCCAGATCTGGAGAAAAGTTCCTTCTGAGAGTCCTTCCCTCCACCCCCTTGGGGAATATCCCCCAAAGGTTTCCATCTCTGCAAGGCACTGCGGGGGCATTATATAATGCCTAACTCCAAAGGATTTCAGCTCCACGATGCTGCTCCCTTTGCCCGCTCCCTCCGGCGGCGACTTGCAGATGCCATGCCAAAAAAAAAAAAAAAATTTTTGAAAATCCAAAAGCGCACAGCAGCCTTAAAAGGCGAGCACTGTCCGACGAAATCCCCTTGCGAGGCGGTGGATGCGCGATGGCCCTGGCAGCTGGGCGCGCTCCCCAGGAAACGTCAGCCTCTTTCCCCCGGGAAGACACGGGCAGCCCCACGCCTACAGCTACCTACAAGGTCTTCCCGGCCCCCGCGGTGACCAGCAGCCGGA
Organism: Pipra filicauda; assembly: GCF_003945595.2. NCBI lineage: Eukaryota > Metazoa > Chordata > Aves > Passeriformes > Pipridae > Pipra > Pipra filicauda. The sequence continues at coordinate 602,390 of NW_024104379.1, read as the reverse complement.
TGGAGAAACGCCTGGGAAGACGTTTACCTTCGGGATCGGCCGCTCAAAGGCGGGTTTAGTCTAACACGGAGCAGGGGCACCCTCACGCACCGCTTCTCTCTAGAGGGCACTGCGAGGTTGCTCCGGCCAGGGGGACCGCAGGAACCCCTTCCCCGAAGCGCCCAGCCCGAGTGCCCGGCGCGGCGGGGCTCCTTCCCGCAGCGCTGCCGGCCGCTCCGCTCCTTCCCGCACCGCGCCGGGCGCCCGCTCCCCGCCCAGACAAAGCCGGGCTGGCAGCCGCCGGCAGCCCGGCCCGCTCGCCAGCCTTACCTGAGTTACCATTTTCTTTTTCTCCATAAACCAAAATGGGGGAGCCCGACCGCAGGGGGGAGGGAGGGGGGGGGAAAAAAAAAAAAAAACAAAGAGGAAAAAATAAAATAAAAAAAATAAAATAAAAAAGCAGCAGCCCCGTGGAGGCGGGCGGCGGGTGCCTGCGCTGCGCTGCCTCGCCGGCGCGGTGCCCCCCGAGCCCTTTTTCCTCTCTTTCTTCTCCCGTGTTCCTCCCCTTCTTCCCCCTCCCTCCCCCCGCGCCGCCCCCCCGGCTCAGCCAGATGGCTGCGGGAAGCACCGCCCCGAATGCCGAAGGTAATTAATGCGAGCCGGGACCGCCCCCGCCGCGCCCCGCCTCGCCCCGCCCGGCTGGGCTCGGCTCGGCACGGCCACCCCCCGCCCGCCCCCCGCGGCAGCGCCCGCAGCCCCAGCCAGGCGCTCCCCTCGCCGGTCCGCCGGGACCCCACCACCACCCCGCGGGAACCACGGGGCTCGGCGGGGGCGCAAACGCGAGCTAGAAACAAAAGCGAAGGTGGCCCCGCGGAGCGCCGGTCCCGGCCGGCAGGACTGCACGGCGTACCCGCGCTCCTCCGCACCTACCATGCCTAGCGCCCAGGCCTCCACCACCTGGACCTCACCAGCCGGCAAGGAGCATCTCCCGGCTGGAGGATGCTGGCGAGATAGCTGTCAGTTTTGCACAGATCTCCCTCCTGCCACAAACGGGAGAACGCGTGGGTTACATAGCGTGTTGGATGAACCGGAAGCAGTATCCCTGCCAGGATCTGCATTTCTATCATCATAAAAACTGGAGACCGCTGGACTCCTTCCCAGCTTGCTTTTTTTCCTCCTATTTATCTTAAGCAAGCATCTGGCCCATAACACCTGAGCACGCCACGGTTGGCAGCATCTGTTCTCCCAGCGACCCCGTAAAACAGAGCGATACACTGCTACCCCATTTGCCAGACGGGATCTGAGATGCTCTGATTGATTTTTCCCAACACTGCACCCATGGAAACCCAAGGACAGGGCTGACTGCAGGTCTGCCAATCCCGCGGTTAGACAAGAAGACTGTATTGATGCTCCAGTGCTCATGATGCAGAGATAAAACCAGCTCAGGCAAGTTGTCCCTCTGATGTATCTCTTCTTGACACCTGGTGCTCAAGAGACTCCCCAGGCTTTAGCAGCAGAAAAGTCAAATTATGGTGCAGTAACACCTTGCATCCCCATGTGCTCTACTTTACATGAATAGGCCCAGTTATAATTTACACACTCAAAAAAAAAGACTAGTGGTTTTGCTTCATGGGCTTCTGCTACGGTCCTGCTCTCCAGGCAGCCCGTGCTGACCCACAGTGCTTTTCAGTTTCCCTATTTCATTCCCTGCAAACTGACCTCTGGCTCTCTCCCTTCCTCCTTCCCTTCCCCCTTCTCACTGAGCAAGAGGTGAGCGGGAGCGAGTGTCACAGCCCAGTCCCCTCCTCTGTCATGAAAAGCAGGAGACCAAGACACCAGAAGCCCTTACATCCCACCAGCGCATGGAGGCAGACAGCCACGGGCCAGCTGCCCAACAAGACCAAACTGTGGTTCTTCTGGGAAGAAGCCAGCCCCCATGGCTACAGCCTGCAGGCCTCTGAGTCAGAGTCCACATTTTTTCTGCTTTATCTCATCATCGCTGGTAACTTGTATCTTACTGTACTACATAACATTCAATGTTGCAAAAGCAGCGAAAGTATTGGATTTGTTTTTAACTCCCCTATTACAAACCTGAGATTCTGGACCACAGTTCTAGGTCAAGTATAAATTCCACTTCAAAGCAGCAAAAAACAGTGACCTCCTTAAACCTTTGACATGGCAAAGCACCAGGTTTCAGCATTGTACATCCCATTCATCAGACCTCTGCAAATGACTCAGGATAATCTCTTTATTCTCTCCACTTGGTAATTTAACTGTCGTATTTACTCAGTTTCCTCTGTGCCACCAGGTAGCAACTTCTTGTCCCAGATCTGGTGTTGTAGCACAGACCTTCAGGACAAAGGAATGACATGCTACCATCATTCTGCCACTGTTAACCAGGATAGCATCAT